>NC_092173.1:36439353-36741853 GCF_045791955.1 Oncorhynchus clarkii lewisi | reverse complement strand
CCTCTCCTCTCCTCTCCTCTCTTCCATCCTCTCCTCTCCTCTCCTCTCCTCTCCTCTTCTCTCCCTCTCCTCTCCTCTCCTCTACTCTCCTCTCCTCTCTTCCATCCTCTCCTCTCCTCTCTCCTCTCCTCTCCTCTCCTCTCTTCCATCCTCTCCTCTCCTCTCTCCCATCCTCTCCTCTCCTCTCCTCTCTTCCATCCTCTCCTCTCCTCTCCTCTCCTCTCCTCTCCTCTCCTCTCCTCTCCTCTCTTCCATCCTCTCCTCTCCTCTCCTCTCCTCTCCTCTCTTCCATCCTCTCCTCTCCTCTCCTCTCTTCCATCCTCTCTCATACTCTTGTCAAATGATCTCTCTCTCTTAATCTCTCAAGACCAAACCACAAACCTCAAATGACAGTGGAAGAGTTAGACCTATCAACCTTGTCTAAACCACTCAATACTGCAGGTCAGTAAAAAAAAAACACTAATTAATAGGAACATCTTAAAAAGGCCGAAAAACCACTTCAAAAGAAACGAATGGTCTCATGCCGTGACCCCCCCCTCTCACCGAGGGTGTCTCAGAGGGAGTGGAGTATGCAAAAAACACACTGTACAGGTTACATACTTGAATATGTGAAACAGGACAAATATAAGTATCCCCTGTTTGACCTTGACCTAACAGTATCCTTCTTGTAAATTAAAGAGAATGACATAAAGAGAAAGAGAAACAGAGTGTCAGGATGGTGTATTGGAGGCAAAGTCAAGTGCAGGAGAGCAGAGTATAATGAACAGGCAAACTTTTATTATAGTTCCAAAAAACGAGAGCACTACAGGAACCAAACGCGCTCCAACAACGAGAGCACTACAGGAACCAAACGCGCTCCAACAACGAGAGCACTACAGGAACCAAACGCGCTCCAACAACGAGAGCACTACAGGAACCAAACGCGCTCCAACAACGAGAGCACTACAGGAACCAAACGCGCTCCAACAACGAGAACACTAAAGGAACCAAACGCGCTCCAACAACGAGAGCACTACAGGAACCAAACGCGCTCCAACAACGAGAGCACTACAGGAACCAAACGCGCTCCAACAACGAGAGCACTACAGGAACCAAACGCGCTCCAACAACGAGAGCACTACAGGAACCAAACGCGCTCCAACAACGAGAGCACTACAGGAACCAAACGCGCTCCAACAACGAGAGCACTACAGGAACCAAACGCGCTCCAACAACGAGAGCACTACAGGAACCAAACGCGCTCCAACAACGAGAGCACTACAGGAACCAAACGCGCTCCAACAACGAGAGCACTACAGGAACCAAACGCGCTCCAACAACGAGAACACTAAAGGAACCAAACGCGCTCCAACAACGAGAGCACTACAGGAACCAAACGCGCTCCAAAAACAGAACATAAAAGTAGAGCGTGTAAACTAACACCACCTAACATGAAAACAACTACACACAACACATGATGGGAAACACACACACACACACACACAACACATGATGGGAAACACACACACACACACACACACACACACACACACACACACAACACATGATGGGAAACACACACACACACACAACACATGATGGGAAACACACACACACACACACACACACAACACATGATGGGAAACACACACACACACACACACACACACACACACACACACACACACACACACCACATGATGGGAAACAGAGGGTTAAATACAAGTAGCTTCATTGGGGAAATGAAAAGCAGGTGTGTATGGAAACAAGACCAGACAAATGGATGTATGAAAAGCAGGTGTGTATGGAAACAAGACCAGACAAATGGATTTATGAAAAGCAGATGTGTATGGAAACAAGACCAGACAAATGGATTTATGAAAAGCAGATGTGTATGGAAACAAGACCAGACAAATGGATTTATGAAAAGCAGATGTGTATGGAAACAAGACCAGACAAATGGATTTATGAAAAGCAGGTGTGTATGGAAACAAGACCAGACAAATGGATGTATGAAAAGCAGGTGTGTATGGAAACAAGACCAGACAAATGGATGTATGAGAAATGGAGCGGCGATGGTTAGAGAGCCGGTGACGTCGATCGCAGAACGTCGCCCGGACAAGGAGAGGGGAACGCCGCCCGAACAAGGAGAGGGGCTGACTTCGGCAGAAGTCGTGACACAGAGAAACAGAAAGTGACAATGTGTTGCGCATAAAACAGCCTGACATTGACCCCTCACACACAGACACACAAACACAGACACACACACACACACAAAAACACACACACACACACACACAAAAACACACACAGACACACACACACACACACACAAGCATTTCGCTACACTCGCATTAACATCTGCTAACCATGTGTATGTGACAAATAAAAATTTGATTGAACACACACACACACACAGACACACATACACATGCATATACAGTACCAGTCAAAAGTTTGAACACACCTTCTCATTCAAGGTTTTTCTTTATTTTTACTGTTTTCTACATTGTAGAATAATAGTGAAGACATCAAAACTATGAAAAAACACATATGGAATTATGTAGTAACCAAAATAGTGTTAAACACTGAGAATTTATATTTGAGATTCTTCAAAGTAGGGACCCTTTTCCTTGATGACATCTTTGCAAACTCTTGGCATTCTCTTAACCAGCTTCATGAAGTAGTCATTCTTAATGTGTTCGAGCCAACCAGTTGTGTTGTGACAAGGTAGGGGTGGTATACAGAAGATAGCTCTATTTGGTAAAAGACCCAAGTCCATATTATGGTAAGAGCAGCTCAAATAAGCAAAGAGAAACGACAGTCCATCATTACTTTAAGACATGAAGTTCAGTCAATACGGAAAATGTTGAATGTTTCCTCAAGTACAGTCACAAAAACCATCAAGAGCTATGATGAAACTGTCTCTCATGAGGACCACCACAGGACAGGAAGACCCAGAGTTCCCTCTGCTGCAGAGGAGAAGTTCATTAGAGTTAACTGTCTCTCATGAGGACCGCAACTGAATGGAAGACCCAGAGTTCCCTCTGCTGCGGAGGAGAAGTTAATTAGAGTTAACTGTCTCTCATGAGGACCGCCACAGGAAAGGAAGACCCAGAGTTACCTCTGCTGCAGAGGATAAGTTCATTACAGTTAACTGTCTCTCATGAGGACCGCCACAGGAAAGGAAGACCCAGAGTTACCTCTGCTGCAGAGGATAAGTTCGTTAGAGTTACCAGCCTCAGAAATTTCAGCCCAAATAAATACTTCACAGAATTCAAATAACAGACACATCTCAACATCAACTATTCAGAGGAGACGTGAATCAGGCCTTCATGGTCGGATTAAATTCAAATCAAATTAAATTGTATTGGACACATAGGCATGGTTAGGAGATGTTATTGCGAGTGTAGTAAAATGCTTATGCTTCTAGTTCCGACAGTGAAGCAATATCTAACAAGTAATATCTAATTATTCCACAACAACTACCTAATACACGCAAATCTAAGTAAAGGAATGGAATAAGAATATATAAATATAAAAATGTGGATGAGCAATGTCAGAGCGGTGTAGGCTAAGATGCAATATATAGTATAGAATAGAGTATATACATATGAGATGAGTAATGCAAGATATGTAAACATTATTAAAGTGGACAATGATTTTCCAGTCTGTATGTAGGCAGCAGCCTCTCTGTGCTAGTGATGGCTGTTAAACAGTCTGATGGCCTTGAGATAGAAGCTGTTTTTCAGTCTCTCGGTCCAGCTTTGATGCACCTATACTGACCTCGCCTTCTGGATGATAGCAGTGTGAACAGGCAGTGGCTAGAGTGGTTGATGTCTTTGATAATCTTTTTGGTCTTCCTGTGACATCGGGTGGTGTAGGTGTCCTGGATGGCATGTAGTTTGCCCCCGGTGATGCGTTGCGCAGACCGCACTACCCTCTGGAGAGCCTTGCGGTTGAGGGCGGAGCAGTTGCCTTACCAGGCGGTGATACAGCCCAACAGGATGCTCTCAATTGTGCATCTGTAAAAGTTAGTCAGGGTTTTGGGTGACAAGCCAAATTTCTCCTGAGGTTGAAGAGGCGCTGTTGCGCATTCTTCACCACACTGTCTGTGTGGGTGGACCATTTCAGTTTGTCTGTGATGTGTACGCCAAGGAACTTAAAACTTACTACCCTCTCCACTGCTGTCCCTTCGATGTAGATAGGGGGGTGCTCCTTCTGCTGTTCCCTGATCCACGATTGTCTCCTTTGTTTTGTTGACATTGAGTGAGAGGTTGTTTTCCTGACACCACACTCCAAGTGCCCTCATCTCCTCTCTGTAGGCTGTCTCGTCGTTGTTGGTAATCAAGCCCACTACTGTTCTGTCGTCTGCAAACCTGATGATTGAGTTGGATGCATGCATGGCCACGCAGACATTGGTGAACAGGGAGAACAGGAGGGGGCTGAGCATGCACCCTTGTGGGGCCCCAGTGTTGAGGGTCAGCGAAGTGTAGATGTTGTTTCCTACCTACACCACCTGGGGGCAGCCCGTCAAAGTCCAGGACCCAATTGCAAAGGGCAGGGTTGAGACCCAGAGCCTCCAGCTTGATGATGAGCTTGGAGGGTACTATGGTGTTGAATGCTGAGCTGTAGTCAATGAACAGCATTCTTACATAGGTATTTTGTCCAGATGGGATAGGGCAGTGTGCAGTGTGATGGCAATTGTGTCATCTGTGGACCTGTTGGCGCAGTATGTTAACTGAAGTGGGTCTAGGGTGGCCGGTAAGGATGAGGTAATATGATCCTTGACTAGTCTCTCAAAGCACTTCATGATGACAGAAGTGAGCGCTACAGTGCGGTAGTCATTTAGTTCAGTTATCTTTGCCTTCTTGGGTACAGGAACAATGGTATCCATCTTGAAGCATGTGGGGACAACAGACTGGGATAGGGAGTGATTGAATACATCCGTAAACACACCAACCAGCTGGTCTGCGCATGCTCTGAGGACACGGCTAGGGATGCAATCTGGCCCAGCCAGGCGAGGGTTAACATGTTTAAATGTGAAATGTTATTCACGACAGCCACGGAGAAGGGGGGGAGGGGCGCGGGTCGCGGGTCGAGATGGTGGCACTGTGTTATCCTCAAAGTGTGCAAAGGCTTGTCTGGAAGCAAGACGTCGGTGTCCGTGACATGGCTGGATTTTCTTTTGTAGTTCGTGATTGTCTGTAGTCCCTGCCACGTACGTCTCGTGTCTGATCTGTTGAATTGCAACTTCACTTTGTCTCAAACATTTTGCTTGTTTGATTGCCTTGCGGAGGGAATAACTATACTGTTAGTATTCGGCCATATTCCCAGTCACCTTTCCATGGTTAAATGTGGTGTTTGGCACTTTCAGTTTTGTGCAAATTCCACCATCTTTCCATGGTTTCTGGTTAGGGTAGGTTTTAATAGTCACAGTGGGTACAACAGCTCCGCAACACTTCCTTATAAACTCACTCACCGAAACAGCATATACGTCGATATTATGCTCTGAGGCTACCCGGAACATGTCCCAGTCCGCGTGATCAAGACAGTCTTTTTTTTTTTTTTTTTTTTTACCAATTGTTGTACTATCTTGTCTCATCGCTACAACTCCTGTACGGGCTCGGGAGAGACGAAGGTTGAAAGTCATGCGTCCTCCGATACACAACCCAGCCAGCCGTACTGCTTCTTAACACAGCACGCATCAAACCCGGAAGCCAGCCGCACCAATGTGTCGGAGGCTACACCGTGCACCTGGCAACCTTGGTTAGCGCGCACTGCGCCCGGCCCGCCACAGGAGTTGCGATGAGACAAGGACATCCCTACCGACCAAGCCCTCCCTAACCCAGACGACGCTAGGCCAATTGTGCGTCGCCCCATGGACCTCCCGGTCGCGGCCGGTTACGACAGAGCCTGGGCGCGAACCCAGGGACTCTGATGGCACAGCTGGCGCTGCAGTACAGCGCCCTTACCACTGCGCCACCCGGGAGGCCTGATCAAGACAATCTTGATTTGTGGATTTCAATTGTTGAATCCAGCGTTGAATAGACCTTATCAAGTGTACTTCCTGTTTTAGTTTCTGCCTATAGGAAGGGAGGAGCAAAATGGAGTCATGGTCAGATTTGCCGAAAGGAGGGTGGGGGAGGGCCTTGTATGCATCGCGGAAGTTAGAGTAACAGTGGTCCAGTGTTTTTCCAGCACGAGTGCTACAGTCGATATGCAGATCGAATTTAGGTAGCGTTAGGTAGCATTCTCAAATTTGCTTTGTTAAAATATCCAGCTACAATAAAGGCAGCCTCAGGATATATGGTTTCCAGTTTCAATAAATTCCAGTGAATTTCCTTGAGGGCCGTCTTGGTATCAGCTTGAGGGGGTGGCTAAGACTATAACCGAAGATAATTCTCTTTGGAGATAATACAGTCGGAATTTGATTGTGAGGAATTCTAGGTCAGGTGAACAAAAGGACATGAGTTCCTGTATGTTGTTACAATTACACCATGAGTCATTAATCATGAAACTTACACCAAATCAAATCAAATTTGATTTGTCACATACACATGATTAGCAGATGTTAATGCGAGTGTAGCGAAATGCTACTTCTTCTTCCCGGAGTGATGTTTATTCCTGTAGGCGTGACGAATCCGGTTGGCTGTACCGACTCCAACAGCATATCCCTAGAGATCCATGTTTCCGAGAAACAGAGTATGTTACAATCCCTGATATCTCTCTGGAAAGCAACCCTTGCCCTGATTCCATCAACCTTGTTATCTAGGGACTGGACATTAGCGAGTAATATACTCGGAAGAGGTGGGTGGTGTTCGCGCCTCCGAAGTCTGACCAGAAGACCGCTCAGTCTCCCTCTTCTCCGGTGGCATTGTTTTGGGTTGGCCTCTGGAATCAGTTGAAATGCCCTGGGTGGTGCGGACAAGAATCCGTTTCGGGAAAGTTGTAGTGATGGTAAGTTGACGTCGCTATGATATGCAATAGTTTTTCCCAGCTGTATGTAATAACACCTAATATTTTCTGGGCTAGCGATGTAATAAATAATACATTAAAAAAAAGACTACTGCAAAGTTTTCAAAGGACTATTTGAACCCAGACTCCACAGAGGCAGAAGATATTTGTTACAAATCGTTTTGTATTCTCTCTTCCTCCTCCTGGAATTAAGACATTTTACACTGCAGAGAATGTAGAGGAGACAACGACCCTGGTGTTTGAGGGAGTGCACGAGCGTGCGTGTGTGTGTGTGTGTGTGTGTGTGCGTGCATGCATTCGTGGACTGTTCACACTTAAGAAAGCTTATCCTTGAACAGTGAAAAAGCTGTTAGTCATAAAGCAGGTTAATAAAACATTCCACCTTGCCATTGTCCTGCGTAGGTGTGGACAGTAGCTGTTCTTCTCTGTCCTCTCTATTGGGATTTGAAGAGAAATGTGTATTATGAATCATCAGAACCACACTTTTCCCGTACTTGCCGTACAGTGATATTACACTATGATTTACTGAGACACTCTGAAACTCTGAAGAAGTGTCCCAGTTCTCAGTGTTTGTGTTCCATTGTAGTCTCAGTGTTTGTGTTCCATTGTAGTCTCAGTGTTTGTGTTCCATTGTAGTCTCAGTGTTTGTGTTCCATTGTAGTCTCAGTGTTGGTGTTCCATTTGTAGTCTCAGTGTTTGTGTTCCATGTGTAGTCTCAGTGTTTGTGTTCCATGTGTAGTCTCAGTGTTTGTGTTCCATGTGTAGTCTCAGTGTTTGTGTTCCATTGTAGTCTCAGTGTTTGTGTTCCATTGTAGTCTCAGTGTTTGTGTTCCATTGTAGTCTCAGTGTTTGTGTTCCATGTGTAGTCTCAGTGTTTGTGTTCCATGTGTAGTCTCAGTGTTTGTGTTCCATGTGTAGTCTCAGTGGTTGTGTTCCATTGTAGTCTCAGTGTTTGTGTTCCATTGTAGTCTCAGTGTTTGTGTTCCATTGTAGTCTCAGTGTTTGTGTTCCATTGTAGTCTCAGTGTTTGTGTTCCATTGTAGTCTCAGTGTTTGTGTTCCATGTGTAGTCTCAGTGTTTGTGTTCCATGTGTAGTCTCAGTGTTTGTGTTCCATGTGTAGTCTCAGTGTTTGTGTTCCATGTGTAGTCTCAGTGTTTGTGTCCCATGTGTAGTCTCAGTGTTTGTGTTCCATGTGTAGTCTCAGTGTTTGTGTTCCATGTGTAGTCTCAGTGTTTGTGTTCCATGTGTAGTCTCAGTGTTTGTGTTCCATGTGTAGTCTCAGTGTTTGTGTCCCATGTGTAGTCTCAGTGTTTGTGTTCCATGTGTAGTCTCAGTGTTTGTGTTCCATGTGTAGTCTCAGTGTTTGTGTTCCATGTGTAGTCTCAGTGTTTGTATTCCTTAATGTTTTCTTTTTTTTCAGGGATTGTGTTGTTTTGGTTTTTGTGAGAGAGAAATTAGGCACTTTGCCCCCCCACAACAACGAAATCGGCAGTCAGCTAGTCATACCAGAGTGTTAGGTACACATACACATACACACACACACACACACACACACACACACACGTACACATTTACGTGCAGATAGCACAACACAACTTTTTCTTTCTTGCTCTCTCACTCCGCCTCCATTCCCCTCAGTCTTCAAGATACTCATTTTCCATTCTTCTCCTCAGAGGGTGACATCCTTGGAGAATACTTCTGAAGCAGGTTTCTTCCCCTCAGAGGGTGACATCATAGCAGAATACTTCTGAAATCAGGTGTCTTCCCCTCAGAGGGTGACATCATAGGAGAGTACTTCTGGAAGCAGGTGTAGTCCCCTCAGAGGGTGACATCATAGGAGAGTACTTCTGAAAGCGGGTATTTATTTTCCTCTCTTTGGTTGGATGCTTTTCCACTGAAATAAGCCAGATTCAATATCAATGGGTACTGTCACATACACACAATAATGTGATTATTGTGGATAGACAGATTAATATAATAGTTTGATTAATAACTTTTCAAGTTCATAACTGTGCCCTCTCCTCAAATAATAGCATGCTATTCTTTCACTGTAATAGATACTGTAAATTGGACAGTGCGGTTAGATTAACAATAATTTAAGCTTTCTGCCAATATCAGATATGTCTATGTCCTGGGAAATGTTCTTGTTACTTACAACCTCATGATAATCGCATTAGCCTACGTTAGCTCAACCGTCCCGTGGGGGACCCACCGATCCTGTAGAGGTTTTAGTTAACCAATTAGAGATACCAGATCTAATGTGTTATATTCTCCTACATTAATTTCCAATTTCCACAAACTTCAAAGTGTTTCCTTTCAAATGGTATCAAGAATATGCACATCCCTGCTTCAGGTCCTGAGCTACAGGCAGTTAGATTTGGGTCATTTTAGGAGAAAATTGAAAAAAAGGGGCAGATCACCAACTTTTTCCTGTTGACATGGACACATCTGAGATCAGGAGACCTGAAGTCACTCTGATAAATGCAGAACATCTCCTATCTATATAAACATCCAACCAAAGTGACCATGTTATTTTTGGGAAGCATATTTGATTCTGAGTTTGGGCATCTAAAGTTTATATGTGAAAACTACTTCTAAGACTTATACATTCAGTTGTTCCAAACTCACTTCACTTCACAAAGAGGGAGGCTCGCTTGGCTGGTGCTGGAACATGCTCAGATCACATACACTGCTGGAACGCCCATTAAGGTGTTTACATGTCCTAATCATTTGAAAGATTGTTTAGAAAACCAGGTGTTTTAATCAATGTATGCTTACTTAAATGTTTATTAAGATAATCAGAGTAAGGTGTCTACATGACTATTGCATAATCTGCCTACTGCCATAATCTGTTTAGTATCAAATTATTACTGTGAATGTAAACATACTCGCTGATGATGCAAGGACTGCACTGCCACAAACAATGACTCTGTGGAAGTACCAACAGAACCCATGGAAGAACATTGACTCTGTGGAAGTGTCAACAGAACCCATGGAAGAACATTGACTCTGTGGAAGTGTCAACAGAACCCATGGAAGAACATTGACTCTGTGGAAGTGTCAACAGAACCCATGGAAGAACATTGACTCTGTGGAAGTACCAACAGAACCCATGGAAGAACATTGACTCTGTGGAAGTGTCAACAGAACCCATGGAAGAACATTGACTCTATGGAAGTGTCAACAGAACCCATGGAAGAACATTGACTCTGTGGAAGTGTCAACAGAACCCATGGAAGAACATTGACTCTGTGGAAGTACCAACAGAACCCATGGAAGAACATTGACTCTGTGGAAGTGTCAACAGAACCCATGGAAGAATATTGACTCTGTGGAAGTACCAACAGAACCCATGGAAGAACATTGACTCTGTGGAAGTGTCAACAGAACCCATGGGAGAACATTGACTCTGTGGAAGTGTCAACAGAACCCATGGAAGAATATTGACTCTGTGGAAGTACCAACAGAACCCATGGAAGAACATTGACTCTGTGGAAGTGTCAACAGAACCCACGGAAGAACATTGACTCTGTGGAAGTGTCAACAGAACCCATGGAAGAGCATTGCAAATTAATAGACTAGATTAGAATAAAATACAATATACAGTGCCTTGCGAAAGTATTCGGCCCCCTTGAACTTTGCGACCTTTTGCCACATTTCAGGCTTCAAACATAAAGATATAAAACTGCATTTTTTTGTGAAGAATCAACAACAAATGGGACACAATCATGAAGTGGAACGACATTTATTGGATATTTCAAACTTTTTTAACAAATCAAAAACTGAAAAATTGGGCGTGCAAAATTATTCAGCCCCCTTAAGTTAATACTTTGTAGCGCCACCTTTTGCTGCGATTACAGCTGTAAGTCGCTTGGGGTATGTCTCTATCAGTTTTGCACATCGAGAGACTGAATTTTTTTCCCATTCCTCCTTGCAAAACAGCTCGAGCTCAGTGAGGTTGGATGGAGAGCATTTGTAAACAGCAGTTTTCAGTTCTTTCCACAGATTCTCGATTGGATTCAGGTCTGGACTTTGACTTGGCCATTCTAACACCTGGATATGTTTATTATTGAACCATTCCATTGTAGATTTTGCTTTATGTTTTGGATCATTGTCTTGTTGGAAGACAAATCTCCGTCCCAGTCTCAGGTCTTTTGCAGACTCCATCAGGTTTTCTTCCAGAATGGTCCTGTATTTGGCTCCATCCATCTTCCCATCAATTTTAACCATCTTCCCTGTCCCTGCTGAAGAAAAGCAGGCCCAAACCATGATGCTGCCACCACCATGTTTGACAGTGGGGATGGTTTGTTCAGGGTGATGAGCTGTGTTGCTTTTACGCCAAACATAACGTTTTGCATTGTTACCAAAAAGTTCAATTTTGGTTTAATCTGAACAGAGCACCTTCTTCCACATGTTTGGTGTGTCTCCCAGGTGGCTTGTGGCAAACTTTAAACGACACTTTTTATGGATATCTTTAGGAAATGGCTTTCTTCTTGCCACTCTTCCATAAAGGGCAGATGTGTGCAATATACGACTGATTGTTGTCCTATGGACAGAGTCTCCCACCTCAGCTGTAGATCTCTGCAGTTCATCCAGAGTGATCATGGGCCTCTTGGCTGCATCTCTGATCAGTCTTCTCCTTGTATGAGCTGAAAGTTTAGAGGGACGGCCAGGTCTTGGTAGATTTGCAGTGGTCTGATACTCCTTCCATTTCAATATTATCGCTTGCACAGTGCTCCTTGGGATGTTTAAAGCTTGGGAAATCTTTTTGTATCCAAATCCGGCTTTAAACTTCTTCACAACAGTATCTCGGACCTGCCTGGTGTGTTCCTTGTTCTTCATGATGCTCTCTGCGCTTTTAACGGACCTCTGAGACTATCACAGTGCAGGTGCATTTATACGGAGACTTGATTACACACAGGTGGATTGTATTTATCATCATTAGTCATTTAGATCAACATTGGATCATTCAGAGATCCTCACTGAACTTCTGGAGAGAATTTGCTGCACTGAAAGTAAAGGGGCTGAATAATTTTGCACGCCCAATCTTTCAGTTTTTGATTTTTTAAAACAGTTTGAAATATCCAATAAATGTTGTTCCACTTCATGATTGTGTCCCACTTGTTGTTGATTCTTCACAAAAAAATACAGTTTTATATCTTTATGTTTGAAGCCTGAAATGTGGCAAAAGGTCGCAAAGTTCAAGGGGGCCGAATACTTTCGCAAGGCACTGTAAGTAATTATCAAGGCCTTGATTCCTTTAAGGTGTTTTAGTACTGGGCCAGAGAAAAAGCCTGCACACCCAGTGTAGTGTCTGTGTGGGTCCAGTATTAAAGAACAGAGCTGTAATGTGTGACAGGAGGAGATAGTTAGGGAGGATCTCTCACCCACTAGGAGCCCTCAGTGACAGCATCAGCCTGAGACACTGTTTTTAGGGGCAAAGAAAGGCCACTTCTAATGACATTAGTGTCATTACGGTACCCCCGTAGTCTGTGCTTAGCTCTGCAAGCTCACGTCTCACCCCCCCCCCAATCGTGTGTGTATGCACGTGTGTGTGTTATCTCAGCTCACACTCCTCACCCCTGACCCCTGACCCTGGAACACTAGCTCACGCAGAGCACAGCCCCGCTACTGCTTATCTATCTCAGCATGGGACAATTTACTAGCTTTGCTACACACACATATACACACATACACACACACGGAAGCTTAGCCATGGACAGTGACACATTCCTGTTTACAGAGATACATAAACATGTTCACTAAAATACACACACAGACACACACAGAAATGTTTTCCATAATACACAGGAAATAGAAAATGGATGATGAAAGAGTATGTTAGTGATGATGATTTTGCCACCTTGGACAGAAAAGCGTGACTGTGTTTTGAGTACTGCTCTGATAAAACTCTCCACCGTCAGAAAATAACAAATTAATCTCAGAGTTCCCGCTGCTCTCCCAATAATTACACTGGACTAATTATATTTGCATTCTGTTGCCGGTAACCAAAGGAAAATAAGAACTAATGTTCTTGGTTTGACATCCACCGTACAGCCATGATAATTCTCCTTGGTTCTCAGGAGCAGGTAGAATGAGTGTCTTAGAGAGTTGGCACCAAACACTGCTTCAGATGAGAGCTAATGTTCCGCTCAGTTTATCACAGTAAACACACACACACACACACACACACACACACACACACACACACACACACACACACACACACACACACACACACACACACACACACACACACACACACACACAGAAAAAAATGCCAGGTCACCCATGATACAAGTCCGTATTAGACATCCATCCATGATGACGTGGAAACTGGCTACTAGAGGCACCAGTGAGCGAAGTTAGTAGGTTTGGGTTAGGGTTAAGGAGGGGGATGGCAGATTAGTGTAAGCATCTGCCTTTGATTCTAAAGGTTGTATGTTCGAATCCAGCAATAGAACGTTTTTTTGATATTTTTGTTTTAACCCTACCTTAACCTTTCAGAGTTAAAACCTAACCTTAACCTTTCAGAGTTAAAACCTAACCTTAACCTTTCAGAGTTAAAACCTGACCTTAACCTTTCAGAGTTAAAACCTGACTTTAACCTTTCAGAGTTAAAACCTAACCTTAACCCTTCAGAGTTAAAACCTAACCTTGACCTTTCAGAGTTAAAACCTGACCTTAACCTTTCAGAGTTAAAACCTGACCTTAACCTTTCAGAGTTAAAACCTGACCTTAACCCTTCAGAGTTAAACCCTAACCTTAACCCTTCAGAGTTAAAACCTAACCTTAACCCTTCAGAGTTAAAACCTAACCTTAAGATTTCAGAGTTAAAACCTAACCTTAACCCTTCAGAGTTAAAACCTAACCTTAACCCTTCAGAGTTAAAACCTGACCTTAACCCTTCAGAGTTAAAACCTAACCTTAACCCTTCAGAGTTAATGCACAAACACTTTGTTGGAACAACTTCAAATTTAACATTTGAGAAACATGGATGAACACTTAATTCTGATATGAGACTGTGAGAGCTGGTTGGACACCATCATGCAGACAAAGACACACACACACACACACTTGGAGTGGCAAGAATATCAGTGTGTTTGTCATATCTTCCCTTCAGTCAGTTCTGAAAAGGCTTCCCATTCTAATTACTTATCTCAACCTTGACCTTTCACTTTAGTTCCACTGATTCATTAAAATAGCAATTTCCCCCAACACAAAGACTGAGGTTTCACTGTGTGCTTTAGGTGTGTTTGTGAGAGAGTGGGTTTTCTTCAAATTAAATTCAATTGTATTTGTCACATGCTTCCTGAAAAACAACAGGTGTAGACTAACAGTGTAGACTAACAGTGTAGACTAACAGTTGTAGACTAACAGTTGTAGACTAACAGTGTAGACTAACAGTGTAGACTGACAGTGTAGACTGACAGTGTAGACTGACAGTGTAGACTAACAGTGTAGACCAACAGTGTAGACCGACAGTGTAGACTGACAGTGTAGACTAACCGTGTAGACTAACAGTGTAGACAAACAGTGTAGACTGACAGTGTAGACTAACCGTGTAGACTAACAGTGTAGACTAACCGTGTAGACTAACAGTGTAGACCAACAGTGTAGACCGACAGTGTAGACTGACAGTGTAGACTAACCGTGTAGACTAACAGTGTAGACTAACAGTGTAGACCAACAGTGTAGACTAACAGTGTAGACTAACAGTGTAGACTAACAGTGTAGACTAACCATGTAGACTAACAGTGTAGACTAACAGTGTAGACTAACCATGTAGACTAACAGTGTAGACTAACAGTGTAGACTAACAGTGTAGACTAACCGTGTAGACTAACAGTGTAGACCAACAGTGTAGACCGACAGTGTAGACCGACACTGTAGACTAACAGTGTAGACTAACAGTGTAGACTAACCGTGTAGACTAACAGTGTAGACCAACAGTGTAGACCGACAGTGTAGACTAACAGTGTAGACTAACAGTGTAGACTAACCGTGTAGACTAACAGTGTAGACCAACAGTGTAGACCGACAGTGTAGACTGACAGTGTAGACTAACCGTGTAGACTAACAGTGTAGACTAACAGTGTAGACTAACAGTGTAGACCAACAGTGTAGACTAACAGTGTAGACTAACAGTGTAGACTAACAGTGTAGACTAACAGTGTAGACTAACCGTGTAGACTAACAGTGTAGACCAACAGTGTAGACCGACAGTGTAGACCGACACTGTAGACTAACAGTGTAGACTAACAGTGTAGACTAACCGTGTAGACTAACAGTGTAGACCAACAGTGTAGACCGACAGTGTAGACTGACAGTGTAGACTAACCGTGTAGACTAACAGTGTAGACTAACAGTGTAGACTAACCGTGTAGACTAACAGTGTAGACTAACAGTGTAGACTAACCGTGTAGACTAACAGTGTAGACTAACAGTGTAGACTAACAGTGTAGACTAACCGTGAAATGCTTACTGTTCCAACAATGCATAACAATTTTTAAATAAAATAAATGCATAACAATAACGAATAACAACCCTTCATGCGATGCATACTGCAGAGAACACCAGAAGAAGAATTATCACTGAATTATCACAGTGAATTGTAATGTTTGTTTTTGTGTCAATTAATCCCATAAGGGATGGGTTGCTAACTGGCGATTTGACACAAAAATACAATGTCATTCATTGATCCATTGATTCATTCATAATGAGTAAAAATAAGATGTAATTCATTGATTCATTCATAATGAGTAAAATTAAGATGTAATTCATTGATTCATTCACAACGAGTAAAAACAACATGGCTTTATACAGGGAGTACCAATACCGAGTCGATGTGCAGGAGTGCGAGGTAATTGAGGTAGATATGTACATATTGTCACGGTCGTTATAATGAATGTCGGACCAAGGTGCAGCGTACGTAGAGAACCACATGTTTATTCAGAGGAAACTCACAAAAAAACTATAAACAACAAACGAAACATGCAGCAAATGGCGTGCTCACAGGCAACGAACCAAAAACAAGATCCCACAAAAACCCAGTGGGAAAAGGCTGCCTAAATATGATCCCCAATCAGAGACAACAATACCAGGCCGACATAGAAATACAAAAACTAGAGTACCCACCCTAGTCACACCCCAACCTAACCAAATTAGAGAATAAAATGCTCTCTATGTGTGTTGGGGTGTGTGTGTGTGTGTTGGGGTGTCAGTATAAGTATGTGTGAGTTTGTGGGTAGATTTCAGTATTTCAGTGCAAGAGAGTCAGTGCAGGTAGTCCGGGTGGCCATTTGATGAGCTGTTTAAAAGTCTTGTTTAGAAGTCTTATGGCTTGGGGGTAGAAGCTGTTCTGTTGGTTACAGACTTGGTGCAGTGGTACCGCTTGCCGTGCAGTAGCAAAGAGAACAGTCTACGGCTTGTGTGGCTGGAGTCTTCCTCTTACACCGCCTGGTATAGAGGTCCTGGATGGCAGGGAGCTCGGCCCCAGTGATGTACTGGGCCGTACTCATCACTATCTGTAGTGCCTTGCAGTCGGGCGCCTTGAAGTTGTCGTACTTAGCAGTGATGCACAGAGTCAAGATATCCCATGTGGCTCAGTTGGTAGAGTATGGAGCTTGCGATGCCAGGGTTGTGGGTTTGATTCCCATGGGGGACCAGCACAAAACATGTTTGTACTCTGACTACTGAGTCACTTTAGATAAAAGCATCTGCTAAAATATCTGCATCTGCTCTCGATGGTGCAGCTTGTCCTTGAGTTAAAATGAGATGGATTTAAACAGGAAGTGCCATCGACTAAAGGGATCCACCTCTGTAGTGATGTCAGAGACAAGCTGGCAGAGGGTCACTCCCAATGGTGTGTGTGTGTCACTCATATGCCAGTAGCACCATTAGGAGGAGAGTGGGTTTGTGTGCTCCGTTTCAGAACCCAGATGAAATGCCCCGATCAGACGCAAATTGTTTGTGGATATGTGTGCAACAAAAGTTCCTCATTCACCTTTTCCTGTTTACGGACACCATTTGATGCATTCGTTGGAAAAAATCCATTGTTTGCACCACAAAAAAATAAAGTAAAATCCTACTTGAGTAAAAGTCTAAAAGTATTTGGGTCTAAATATACTTAAGTATCAAAAGTAAAAGCAGAAATCATTTCAAATTTCTTATTTTTAGCAAACCAGACAGCACCATTTTAAAAAAAAATCAATTTACGGATAGTCAGGGTTACGCTCCAACACTCAGACATAATTTACAAACAAATGTTGTGTTTAGTGAGTCCTCCAGATCAGAGACAGTAGGGATGACCAGGGATGTCCTCTTGATAAGTGTGTGAATTAGACCATTTTCCTGTCCTGCTAAGCATTCAAAATGTACCGAGTACTTTTGGGTGTCAGGGAAAATGTAAGGAGTAAAAAGTCTAATACTTTCTTTATTAATGTAGTGAAGTAAAAGTAGTCAAAAATATAAATAGTAAAGTACAGATACCCCAAAAAAACGACTTAAGTTGTACTTTAAATTATTTTTACTAAAGTACTTTAGACCACTGTCAAATACATGTTGTCCGTGTCATGTCAAGAACACAGTGGAAAGAGGTGAGGTCAATGTGATGTGGGTGTAGGTAATGTATTCAGTATCGCATTCTGAAAGCCTGAAATCTGTAGATGTTGTTTGCTTCCTGAAAGAGTGCATCGTCTGATGCAGCCAGTAACCAGACACACTGGGACATGATCACATCCTAACAGCAGGCACTGATTACACACAACATGGGGAGGATGGACATAAAGACGGGAGACAAAAGAATCCCACCAAAATTCTAGTCCTTGTTTCCCCTCAACAGGAGTCCTGTGTCTGGTTATACTGCGAATACCTTTAAAAAAAATGATGAAATACAAAACAGGAACATCTTTATCGACAACAACAAAACAGTCCTATCTCCGCCAGCCTCACAGCACCACACACTGATCCTGCTCTTTGACAACTTCCTCTGGGTCTACACCGGCAACCCTTACCCACAACCCCCACTATCTCCCAACCCTGTTACCAAGACAACATAAGGTGAAAGTAGGTAATAGCTGTTCAACATATGCATTTTTCAAGGTGTGATTTAGACCAGAGAGAGGGAGAGATAGTCCAGTCTTTGATGGTGTGATTTAGACCGGAGAGAGAGGGAGAGATAGTCCAGTCTTTGATGGTGTGATTTCGACCGTAGAGAGAGGGAGAGATAGTCCAGTCTTTGATGGTGTGATTTAGACCAGAGAGAGAGAGATAGTCCAGTCTTTGATGGTGTGAATTAGACCGGAGAGGGAGAGAGAGAGAGAGTCCAGTCTTTGATGATGTGATTTAGACCAGAGAGAGAGAGATAGTCCAGTCTTTGATGGTGTGAATTAGACCAAAGAGAGAGAGAGAGAGATAGTCCAGTCTTTGATGATGTGATTTAGACCAGAGAGATAGAGAGAGAGAGAGAGAGATAGTCCAGTCTTTGATGGTGTGAATTAGACCAGAGAGAGAGAGAGAGAGAGAGAGAGTCCAGTCTTTGATGATGTGATTTAGACCAGAGAGAGAGAGATAGTCCAGTCTTTGATGGTGTGAATTAGACCAGAGAGAGAGAGAGAGAGAGAGAGTCCAGTCTTTGATGATGTGATTTAGACCAGAGAGAGAGAGATAGTCCAGTCTTTGATGGTGTGAATTAGACCAGAGAGAGAGAGAGAGAGAGAGAGTCCAGTCTTTGATGATGTGATTTAGACCAGAGAGAGAGAGATAGTCCAGTCTTTGATGGTGTGAATTAGACCAGAGAGAGAGAGAGAGAGAGAGAGAGAGAGATAGTCCAGTCTTTGATGGTGTGAATTAGACCAGAGAGATAGAGAGAGAGAGAGAGAGATAGTCCAGTCTTTGATGGTGTGAATTAGACCAGAGAGATAGAGAGAGAGAGAGAGAGATAGTCCAGTCTTTGATGGTGTGATTTAGACCAGAGAGATAGAGAGAGAGAGAGAGAGATAGTCCAGTCTTTGATGGTGTGATTTAGACCAGAGAGATAGAGAGAGATAGTCCAGTCTTTGATGGTGTGATTTAGACCAGAGAGATAGAGAGAGATAGTCCAGTCTTTGATGGTGAGCGTACCTGTCTGATGTTAATGGTGGAAAGTTTTGATCAGGATCAAACATTTGTAAAGATTGCCATGAAAAGGCAGCAGCAATGTGGTTGATGTGGATCCTGCAGCATGTGCCACATCCCCCTCATCATGCTTCGCTAGCTACATCTTAGTTGTGGCAACGTTTTTAGAAGGCCATTATACTTATGGTGCTCCCAGAAGTATACTGTAGTTAGCAGTCTGATCTCACTGTGAAGCGCTCTGTGGCAAAATGTCATTGTTAAAAGCCCCACTGACCCAGTTTGATATGAGTCAGCATGGCACTTCTAGACTCGGGCTGTATTTATATCCAAAACATGAACCCCTCTCGCCCCCCACCCCCACTCATCACTCCCTTTCAAATTCTGTCAGAACCACAGTGAATCTATTGCTCACCCAGCTGTCCCAGATGCACTGAGGACAGAGAACATTGTTTTGAAATGAAATGTAGTCTAGCAGTGGGATTGTTCAGGGAGCCATGGCAACAGCAGACCAACAGTAGACCACTCACAGAACAATGACAGTAGAGCTTTTACTGCATCCCACTGGTAAGTCAACTCCCTCAATTAGACAGTAATACATAGCTAATGCATCATCCGTAATCCACTGCTGTGTCAGCCTCTCTTTTGGGTCAAACTACTGTTTCATCACAGCTCTGCTGATTGGTGCGTACAGCTTCCTGTTCAATCCCCATAGGACAGATGCTCCACTACCTCATCAGCTGGTTAGTACTGCCTGTGTTTAGATGACAGGAGAACTGGCTTTTGGAACAGCTCCTGTGCTTAGAATAAAAGTTCAAGAGAGAATACAATGGCACTCTCTTTCCCCTCACTCTTTCTCTATCCTCCCTCTCTCTCCTCCTTCTCTCTTTCTCTCCACTCCCTCTCTCTTCCTCTCTCACCCCTCACTCTCTCTGTCTCTCCTTCTCTCTCCTCCCTCTCTCTTCCTCATCCCTCCCTCTCTCTGTCTCTCTTTATCACCCCTCCCTCTCTCTCTCTTTCTCTCCTTCTCTCCCTTCCCTCTCTCTTTCTCTCTTTATCTCCTCCTCTCTGTCTCTCTTTCTCTCTACTCCCTCTCTCTTCCTCTCTCACCCCTCCCTCTCTCTGTCTCTCTTTCTCACCCCTCCCCCTCCCTCTCTTTCTCTCCTTCTCTCTCCTCCCTCTCTCTTTCTCTCCTCTCTCCTCCCTCTCTCTCTCCTTCCCTCCCTTCACTGTCTCTTTCACTCCCTCTCTCCTCCCTCTCTCTTTCACTCCCCCTCCCCTCCCTCTCTCTTTCTCTCCCTCCCCTCCCTCTCTCTTTCTCCCCCTCCCTCTCTCTTTCTCTCCTTCTCTCTCCTCCCTCTCTCTTTCTCTCCTCTCTCCTCCCTCTCTCTCTCATTCCCTCCCTTCCCTCTCTCTTTCACTCCCTCTCTCCTCCCTCTCTCTTTCACTCCCAATCCCCTCCCTCTCTCTTTCTTTCCTTCTCTCCCCTCCCTCTCTCTTTCTCTCCTTCTCTCCCCTCCCTCTCTCTTTCTCTCTCCTCCCTCTCTTTCTCTCCTTCTCTCTCCTCCCTCTCTCTTTCTCTCTCCTCCCTCTCTCTTTCTCTCCTTCTCTCTCCTCCCTCTCTTTCTCTCCTCTCTCCTCCCTCTCTCTTTCTCTCCTTCTCTCTCCTCCCTCTCTCTTTCTCTCCTTCTCTCTCCTCCCTCTCTCTTTCTCTCCTTCTCTCTCCTCCCTCTCTCTCTCTCCTTCTCTCTCCTCGCTCTCTCTTTCTCTCCTTCTCTCTCCTCCCCCCTCCCTCTCTCTTTCTCTCCTTCTCTCCCCTCCCTCTCTCTTTCTCTCTCCTCCCTCTCTCTTTCTCTCTCCTCCCTCTCTCTTTCTCTCCTCTCTCCTGTGGGTCTAAAAGAAGAGATGTACCTGTGTTGTAACATTATGCTGCCTCACTCCCAAAGGAGTGTGGACTATTTCAGGCTCAAAACACAACAAACACACCACCACCACCCATGCTCAGGCCCACAGTGACACCCATGCTCAGGCCCACAGTGACACCCATGCTCAGGCCCACAGTGTGACAGTGACTCCTAGAGGCTGTGGTTGACAGTGTCCCTCCATTTACCGGAGAGATTATTTAACTCACTGAGATGTCTGTCACACTCAATCAAACTCATAGTCTCTCCCTACTGTCTCTAAATCACTTTATCACTCTCTCCCACCTCCTTTCTCTCTACCTCTACATCTGTCTCTACATCTCTCTTTATCTACCTCAGTCTCTCTACCTCTACATCTCTATTTTTATCTCTCTCTCAATTCAATTCAATTCAAGAGACTTTACTGGCATGGGAAACAATTGTTAACATTGCCTAAGCATGTGAGGTAGATAATCTCTCTCTCTTTATCTCTCTCTGTCTCTACATGTCTTCCCCTCACTCTCTCTCACACTTTTTTTTGTCTTGCTCCCCCCACTCATTATAATGGTCTTGTTTTGAGAGGTGAGAAGAAGGATGTCTTGATTTCTTACACGTTCCTAAGAGATGTTGTCTGACTGATTAACTCTGGTTCAGATAAAAAATTATAGGAATCTTCCATTTTTTTTGTGACACAACACACATATCTGTTAGTTATTCATTTGAATTAAATTGAGCCATAAAGGGTTCATCACTGCCTGATGACGCTCAGTCCTTCAATGATCTTCTGCATTGGGTTCCTGTGGAGCAGAGTAGGTGGGGTTCTATCCTGTTTATACTGGCTCCTTCAGCGAAAGCAGACCAGAGGCTGCTTAACTTCTGTAGTGAACGACTTAGCTCAGATTGAAGCCTACTTGACCTTTCTGTTCCTAATCTAAATCTGCATTGAGCTGAGCACTTCATTGCCAATACGAAAAACCTGTCAGAGAAAAACACATCTGAATGTGCGAATGGCTGATAAGACCTGTGAGTGTGGGCCATCAGCAGTGACTGAAATAATCATTCACAGCATTCAACTGACAAGAGAATCAAGCCTTCCTCCCCTCACTCTGTCAAACAGATAACAGACAATCAGCTGTCCTCCCCTCACTCTGTCAAACAGATAACAGACAATCAGCTGTCCTCCCCTCACTCTGTCAAACAGATAACAGACAATCAGCTGTCCTCCCCTCACTCCATAATACAGATAACAGACAGAAAATCAGTTGTCCTCCCCTCACTCTGTCAAACAGATAACAGACAATCAGCTGACCTCCCCTCACTCTGTCAAACAGATAACAGACAATCAGCCTTCCTCCCCTCACTCTGTCAAACAGATAACAGACAATCAGCTGTCCTCCCCTCACTCTGTCAAACAGATAACAGACAATCAGCTGTCCTCCCCTCACTCTGTCAAACAGATAACAGACAGACAATCAGCTGTCCTCCCCTCACTCTGTCAAACAGATAACAGACAATCAGCTGTCCTCCCCTCACTCTGTCAAACCGATAACAGAAAATCAGCTGTCATCCCCTCACTCTGTCAAACAGATAACAGACAGACAATCAGCTGTCCTCCCCTCACTCTGTCAAACAGATAACAGACAGACAATCAGCTGTCCTCCCCTCACTCTGTCAAACAGATAACAGACAATCAGCTGTCCTCCCCTCACTCTGTCAAACAGATAACAGACAGACAATCAGCTGTCCTCCCCTCACTCTGTCAAACAGATAACAGACAATCAGCTGTCCTCCCCTCACTCTGTCAAACAGATAACAGATAGACAATCAGCTGTCCTCCCCTCACTCTGTCAAACAGATAACAGACAATCAGCTGTCCTCCCCTAACTCTGTCAAACAGATAATAGACAATCAGCTGTCCTCCCCTCACTCTGTCAAACAGATAATAGACAATCAGCTGTCCTCCCCTAACTCTGTCAAACAGATAACAGACAATCAGCTGTCTTCCCCTAACTCTGTCAAACAGATAACAGACAATCAGCTGTCCTCCCCTAACTCCGTCAAACAGATAACAGACAATCAGCTGTCCTCCCCTCACTCTGTCAAACAGATAATAGACATACAATCAGCTGTCCTCCACTAACTCTGTCAAACAGATAACAGACAATCAGCTGTCCTCCCCTAACTCTGTCAAACAGATAATAGACAATCAGCTGTCCTCCCCTCACTCTGTCAAACAGATAATAGACAATCAGCTGTCCTCCCCTCACTCTGTCAAACAGATAATAGACATACAATCAGCTGTCCTCCCCTAACTCTGTCAAACAGATAAAAGACAATCAGCTGTCTTCCCCTCACTCTGTCAAACAGATAACAGACAGACAATCAGCTGTCCTCCCCTCACTCTGTCAAACAGATAATAGACAATCAGCTGTCCTCCCCTCACTCTGTCAAACAGATAATAGACAGACAATCAGCTGTCCTCCCCTCACTCTGTCAAACAGATAACAGACAATCAGCTGTCCTCCTCTCACTCTGTCAAACAGATAACAGACAATCAGCTGTCCTCCCCTAACTCTGTCAAACAGATAATAGACAGACAATCAGCTGTCCTCCCCTCACTCTGTCAAACAGATAATATACAATCAGCTGTCCTCCCCTAACTCTGTCAAACAGATAACAGACAATCAGCTGTCCTCCCCTAACTCTGTCAAACAGATAATAGACAATCAGCTGTCCTCCCCTCACTCTGTCAAACAGATAATAGACAATCAGCTGTCCTCCCCTAACTCTGTCAAACAGATAACAGACAATCAGCTGTCCTCCCCTTACTCTGTCAAACAGATAACAGACAATCAGCTGTCCTCCCCTAACTCTGTCAAACAGATAACAGACAATCAGCTGTCCTCCCCTAACTCTGTCAAACAGATAACAGACAATCAGCTGTCCTCCCTTAACTCTGTCAAACAGATAATAGACAATCAGCTGTCCTCCCCTAACTCTGTCAAACAGATAACAGACAATCAGCTGTCCTCCCCTAACTCTGTCAAACAGATAATAGACAATCAGCTGTCCTCCCCTCACTCTGTCAAACAGATAATAGACAATCAGCTGTCCTCCCCTAACTCTGTCAAACAGATAACAGACAATCAGCTGTCCTCCCCTAACTCTGTCAAACAGATAACAGACAATCAGCTGTCCTCCCCTAACTCCGCCAAACAGATAACAGACAATCAGCTGTCCTCCCCTCACTCTGTCAAACAGATAGACATACAATCAGCTGTCCTCCCCTAACTCTGTCAAACAGATAACAGACAATCAGCTGTCCTCCCCTCACTCTGTCAAACAGATAACAGATAGACAATCAGCTGTCCTCCCCTCACTCTGTAAAACAGATAATAGACATACAATCTGCTGTCCTCCCCTCACTCTGTCAAACAGATAACAGATAGACAATCAGCTGTCCTCCCCTAACTCTGTCAAACAGATAATAGACAATCAGCTGTCCTCCCCTCACTCTGTCAAACAGATAATAGACAATCAGCTGTCCTCCCCTAACTCTGTCAAACAGATAACAGACAATCAGCTGTCCTCCCCTCACTCTGTCAAACAGATAATAGACAGACAATCAGCTGTCCTCCCCTCACTCTGTCAAACAGATAACAGACAATCAGCTTTCCTCCCCTCACTCTGTCAAACAGATAACAGACAATCAGCTGTCCTCCCCTAACTCTGTCAAACAGATAATAGACATACAATCTGCTGTCCTCCCCTCACTCTGTCAAACAGATAATAGACAATCAGCTGTCCTCCCCTAACTCTGTCAAACAGATAATAGACAATCAGCTGTCCTCCCCTCACTCTGTCAAACAGATAATAGACAATCAGCTGTCCTCCCCTAACTCTGTCAAACAGATAACAGACAATCAGCTGTCCTCCCCTAACTCTGTCAAACAGATAACAGACAATCAGCTGTCCTCCCCTAACTCTGTCAAACAGATAACAGACAATCAGCTGTCCTCCCCTAACTCTGTCAAACAGATAACAGACAATCAGCTGTCCTCCCTTAACTCTGTCAAACAGATAATAGACAATCAGCTGTCCTCCCCTAACTCCGTCAAACAGATAACAGACAATCAGCTGTCCTCCCCTAACTCCGCCAAACAGATAACAGACAATCAGCTGTCCTCCCCTCACTCTGTCAAACAGATAATAGACATACAATCAGCTGTCCTCCCCTAACTCTGTCAAACAGATAACAGACAATCAGCTGTCCTCCCCTCACTCTGTCAAACAGATAACAGATAGACAATCAGCTGTCCTCCCCTCACTCTGTAAAACAGATAATAGACATACAATCTGCTGTCCTCCCCTAACTCTGTCAAACAGATAACAGACAATCAGCTGTCCTCCCCTCACTCTGTCAAACAGATAATAGACAGACAATCAGCTGTCCTCCCCTCACTCTGTCAAACAGATAACAGACAATCAGCTGTCCTCCCCTCACTCTGTCAAACAGATAACAGACAATCAGCTGTCCTCCCCTAACTCTGTCAAACAGATAATAGACATACAATCTGCTGTCCTCCCCTCACTCTGTCAAACAGATAATAGACAATCAGCTGTCCTCCCCTAACTCTGTCAAACAGATAATAGACAATCAGCTGTCCTCCCCTCACTCTGTCAAACAGATAATAGACAATCAGCTGTCCTCCCCTAACTCTGTCAAACAGATAACAGACAATCAGCTGTCCTCCCCTAACTCTGTCAAACAGATAACAGACAATCAGCTGTCCTCCCCTAACTCTGTCAAACAGATAACAGACAATCAGCTGTCCTCCCCTAACTCTGTCAAACAGATAACAGACAATCAGCTGTCCTCCCTTAACTCTGTCAAACAGATAATAGACAATCAGCTGTCCTCCCCTAACTCCGTCAAACAGATAACAGACAATCAGCTGTCCTCCCCTAACTCCGCCAAACAGATAACAGACAATCAGCTGTCCTCCCCTCACTCTGTCAAACAGATAATAGACATACAATCAGCTGTCCTCCCCTAACTCTGTCAAACAGATAACAGACAATCAGCTGTCCTCCCCTCACTCTGTCAAACAGATAACAGATAGACAATCAGCTGTCCTCCCCTCACTCTGTAAAACAGATAATAGACATACAATCTGCTGTCCTCCCCTCACTCTGTCAAACAGATAACAGATAGACAATCAGCTGTCCTCCCCTAACTCTGTCAAACAGATAACAGACAATCAGCTGTCCTCCCCTCACTCTGTCAAACAGATAACAGACAATCAGCTGTCCTCCCCTAACTCTGTCAAACAGATAATAGACATACAATCTGCTGTCCTCCCCTCACTCTGTCAAACAGATAATAGACAATCAGCTGTCCTCCCCTAACTCTGTCAAACAGATAATAGACAATCAGCTGTCCTCCCCTCACTCTGTCAAACAGATAATAGACAATCAGCTGTCCTCCCCTAACTCTGTCAAACAGATAACAGACAATCAGCTGTCCTCCCCTAACTCTGTCAAACAGATAACAGACAATCAGCTGTCCTCCCCTAACTCTGTCAAACAGATAACAGACAATCAGCTGTCCTCCCCTAACTCTGTCAAACAGATAACAGACAATCAGCTGTCCTCCCTTAACTCTGTCAAACAGATAATAGACAATCAGCTGTCCTCCCCTAACTCCGTCAAACAGATAACAGACAATCAGCTGTCCTCCCCTAACTCCGCCAAACAGATAACAGACAATCAGCTGTCCTCCCCTCACTCTGTCAAACAGATAATAGACATACAATCAGCTGTCCTCCCCTAACTCTGTCAAACAGATAACAGACAATCAGCTGTCCTCCCCTCACTCTGTCAAACAGATAACAGATAGACAATCAGCTGTCCTCCCCTCACTCTGTAAAACAGATAATAGACATACAATCTGCTGTCCTCCCCTAACTCTGTCAAACAGATAACAGACAATCAGCTGTCCTCCCCTCACTCTGTCAAACAGATAATAGACAGACAATCAGCTGTCCTCCCCTCACTCTGTCAAACAGATAACAGACAATCAGCTGTCCTCCCCTCACTCTGTCAAACAGATAACAGACAATCAGCTGTCCTCCCCTAACTCTGTCAAACAGATAATAGACATACAATCTGCTGTCCTCCCCTCACTCTGTCAAACAGATAATAGACAATCAGCTGTCCTCCCCTAACTCTGTCAAACAGATAATAGACAATCAGCTGTCCTCCCCTCACTCTGTCAAACAGATAATAGACAATCAGCTGTCCTCCCCTAACTCTGTCAAACAGATAACAGACAATCAGCTGTCCTCCCCTAACTCTGTCAAACAGATAACAGACAATCAGCTGTCCTCCCCTAACTCTGTCAAACAGATAACAGACAATCAGCTGTCCTCCCCTAACTCTGTCAAACAGATAACAGACAATCAGCTGTCCTCCCTTAACTCTGTCAAACAGATAATAGACAATCAGCTGTCCTCCCCTAACTCCGTCAAACAGATAACAGACAATCAGCTGTCCTCCCCTAACTCCGCCAAACAGATAACAGACAATCAGCTGTCCTCCCCTCACTCTGTCAAACAGATAATAGACATACAATCAGCTGTCCTCCCCTAACTCTGTCAAACAGATAACAGACAATCAGCTGTCCTCCCCTCACTCTGTCAAACAGATAACAGATAGACAATCAGCTGTCCTCCCCTCACTCTGTAAAACAGATAATAGACATACAATCTGCTGTCCTCCCCTCACTCTGTCAAACAGATAACAGATAGACAATCAGCTGTCCTCCCCTAACTCTGTCAAACAGATAACAGACAATCAGCTGTCCTCCCCTCACTCTGTCAAACAGATAACAGACAGACAATCAGCTGTCCTCCCCTCACTCTGTCAAACAGATAACAGACAATCAGCTGTCCTCCCCTCACTCTGTCAAACAGATAAGACAATCTGCTGTCCTCCCCTCACTCTGTCAAACAGATAACAGATAGACAATCAGCTGTCCTCCCCTCACTCCATAATACAGATAACAGACAATCAGCTGTCCTCCCCTCACTCTGCCAAACAGATAACAGACAATCAGCTGTCCTCCCCTCACTCTGTCAAACAGATAACAGACAGACAATCAGCTGTCCTCCCCTCACTCAAGGCGCTTGCAACACGAAGGGTCATGGGTTTATTTCCCACTAAGGCCATCCTATACGTAAAATGTATGCATGCACGACTACGTTGCTTCAGATGAAAGTGTCTGCTAAATGGTATATATTGTACAAACAGCCCACCCCGCTCTCTCTCTCCATAGGTCCCCCACCACATCGCTTCTCAAAGAAGATATAGAGCCCCACAGTGGAGGTGTCATAACACTCATAAAGCCTAGCGTTTATTTTTCCCATAGGGTATTTGATAAACACTTCAGATAAGGGCGGTGTTTCGTGTAGGCTTACCCTGACATGATGTTTTGATAACGAGGTGACTTTTATCAATATATATAGCTCTATTTACACTCAGATTCGAAAAGGATAATTAGCATCAATGTCGACATCATGCAAGACTACAAATCCCTGCAAGCTCCTGCACTTTATCTCTAGCTGAAACTTTTGCTAACAGGTAATGTGTCAATAAAAACTTTGCACAAGAACGTTTTGCCAAATTAATGGTTCCTTCTATTAAAATAAGTCGTCCAGGTCCTGAGGCTGCAAAGCATCCCCAAACCATCACACTACCACCACCATGCTTGACCGTTGGTGTGAGGTTCTTACTGTGGAATGCAGTGTTTGGATTTTGCCTGACATAATGGGACCCATGTCATCCAAAAAGTGATACTCAGCTGTACATAGAACATTCTTCCAAGAGTCTTGATGATCATCCAGCTTCCAGGTGCTTTTTGGCAGACTTGACTCAATGTTTTGGAACCATGAATTCTGCTCTGTATCAGAGAATTCTACAGGAGGATGTCAGGCCATCTGTCTGTGAGCTGAATCTGAAGTGCAGATGGGTCATGCAGCAAGACAATGATCCAAAACACACAATCAAGTCAACATACAATTGAGATGTTGTAGCAGGACTTGAAACAAGCAGTTCATGCTTGAAAACCCACAAAGGTGGTTGAGTTAAATCAGTTCTACATGGAAGAGTGGGCCAAAATATCTCCTCAGTAACGTGAGAGACTGGTCAACAGCTACAGGAAGCGTTTGTTTGCAGTCATTGCAGCTAAAGGTGGCACAACCAGTTACTTTTTCACACAGGAGCATTGGGTGTTGCGTAACTTTATGAAATAAATGAAATAAGTATTTGTAAGGGTTTTCGTTAGAAGAGGAGTAGTATGAAGGATCGGAGGACCAAAACGCAGCGTGGTAAGTGTCCATAAGGTTTTTTAATAAAGACAATAGAACACTCGAACAAAACAACAAACGATGACGTGAATATACAAAACCGAAAACAGTACCGTGTGGACCAAACACTCACACGGAAAGCAAACACCCACAACCCAAAAGTGAAACCCAGGCTACCTAAGTATGATTCTCAATTGACAGCTGCCTCTGATTGAGAACCATACTAGGCCGAACTCAAAAACCAACATACAAAAACAAACATAGACTGCCTACCCAACTCACGCCCTGACCATACTAAAACAAAGATATAATAACAGAACTAAGGTCAGAACGTGACAGTACCCCCTCCCAAAGGTGCAGGCTCCGGCCGCAAAACCTGAACCTATAGGGGAGGGTCTGGGTGGGTGTCTGTCCGCGGTGGCGGCTCTGGCGCGGGACGTGGACCCCACTTCACCATAGTCCTGGTCTGCCTCTTAGCCCGCCTCCGTGGTCTCCTCAGAGCGGCGACCCTCGCCACCGACCTCAGACCGGGGACCCTAGCAATGGGCCCCGAATGGACGGGAGACTCCGGCAGCGCCGGACGGACGGGAGACTCGGCTCTGGCAGCTCTTGGCTGACTGGCGGCTCTGGCAGCTCAGGACAGACTGGCGGCTTTGGCAGCTCAGGACAGACTGGCGGCTCTGGCAGCTCAGGACAGACTGGCGGCTCTGGCAGCTCAGGACAGACGGGAGACTCTGGCAGCTCAGGACAGACTGGCGGCTCTGGCAGCTCAGGACAGACTGGCGGCTCTGGCAGCTCAGGACAGACTGGCGGCTCTGGCAGCTCAGGACAGACGGGAGACTCTGGCAGCTCAGGACAGACAGGAGACTCTGGCAGCGCTGGGCAGGAGGAAGGCTCTGGCAGCTCAGGACAGACGGGAGACTCTGGCAGCTCAGGACAGACGGGAGACTCTGGCAGCGCTGGGCAGGAGGAAGGCTCTGGCAGCGCTGGACAGGAGCACCTGTAGGGAGAAGACGGAGAGACAGCCTGGTGCGGGGGAATGCCACCGGAGGGCTGGTGCGTGGAGGTGGCACCGGATAGACCGGACCGTGAAGGCGCACTGGAGCTCTTGAGCACCGAGCCTGCCCAACCTTACCTGGTTGAATGCTCCCCGTAGCCAGGCCAGTGCGGCGAGGTGGAATAGCACTGGGCTGAACCCGGGGACACCATGCGTAAGGCTGGTGCCATGTACACCGGCCTGATGAGACACACTGGAGACCAGACGCGCTGAGCCGGCTTCATGGCACCTGGCTCGGGCCTTTATGGTAGAGTGGCCAAATGGAAGCCCCTAAAGAACTGTGAGTAATATCCATAAGAAACAAGATTCTCTGGTCTGATGAAAGCAAGATTGAACTCTTTGGTTTGAATGCCAAGCATCACGTCTGGTGGAAACCTGGCACTATCCCTATGGTGAAGCATGGTGGAGGTAGCATCATGATAAAGAGATGTTTTTCAGTGGCAGAGACAGGGAGACTAGTCAGGCTCGAGGGAAAGATGAATAGAGCAAAGTACAGAGAGATCGTTGATGAAAACCTGCTCCAGAGCGCTCAGGACCTCAGGACTAGGTTGAAGGTTCACCTTCCAACAGGACAATTACCCTAAGCACACAGCCAAGACAACGCAGGAGTGGCTTTGGGACAAGTCTCTGAATGTCCTTGAGTGGCCCAGCCAGAGCCCGGACTTGAACCCAATCGAACATCTCTGGAGAGACTTGAAAATAGTAGTCCATGATTGTCTGTAGACTATGCCATATACGTCTCTCTCGTGTCTGAGCCGTTGAACTGTGACTCCACTTACGTTTTGCCTGTTTGATTGACTTACAGAGGGAATAACTACACTGTTTGTATTTGGTCATTATTCCTAGTCACATATCCGTGGTTAAATGCGGTGGTTCGCGCTGCCATCTATCCACAGTTTATGGTTTGGGTAGGTTTTAATAGTCACAGTGGGTACAACATCCCCCATACACTTCCTGATGAGCTCAGTCACAGTATCCGTGTATTCGTTGATTTTCTTCTCAGAGGCTACCTAGTCCGCGTGATCAAAACAATCTTGAAGCATGGTTTCCGATTGGTCAAACCAGCGTTGAATAGACCATAGTACAGATACTTCCTGTTTGAGTTTCTGCTTTTAGAAAGGAAGGAGCAAAATGGAGTCGTGATCCAATTTCCCGAAGGGAGGGTGGGGGAGGGCCTTGTAGGCATTGAGTAGCAGTGGTCCAATGTTTTTCCAGAGCGAGTACTACAGTCAATGTATTGGCAGAAATTTGGTAGCGTTTTCCTCAAATTTGTTTTGTTAAAATCCCCAGCTACAATTAATACGGACTTAGGATATGTGGTTTCCAGTTTGCATAAATTCTAGTGCAGTTCTTTAAGGGCCGTCGTGGTTTCGGCTTGAGAGGGAATATACACAGCTGTGACTATAACCAAAGATAATTCTCATGGGAGCTAGTACGGTCGGCATTTGATTGTGAGGTATTCTAGGTCAGGTGAACAAAAGGACTTGAGTTTCTGAGTGTAATCACAATCACACCATGAGTAGTTAATAATCATGAAACATACATCCCCGCCTTTCTTCTTCTTGGAGAGCTCTTCATTCCTATCTGCGCTGAGAACCCAGCTGGCTGTATAGACGGGGACAGTATATCGTATATCCCGAGAGAGCCATGTTTGCGTGAAACATAGTATGTTACAGTCCCTGATGTCTCTCCGGAAGGAGATCCTCGCCCTGAGCTCATCTACTTAATTATCCAGAGACTGAACATTAGTGAGTAATATACTCCGAAGCGGAGGATGGTGTGCACGCCTCCTGACTCAGACTATAAGTCCACTCTGAATATCTCTTCTCTGCCTGCGGTGTTTTGGAGCAGCCTCTGGATAGGGTACAACAGTTACACTAAGCTCATGAGGCATTTACACTGTACAGGTTAATATTCTTCCAGAATCAATGGGTACATATCATTCATTTAGTCAAAAAATGGATGTAGCAACTGCAGATTGCCCCTATAACTGAGACCTAGAACATTCTACCTCTACTTGACTCTGCTGTTATACTGTATGTTTCACAACAGAGTGAGCGTCACACTGACTCACATAAATACACACACCTCCAACAAGATAACCGATCTTCGCTATGGGCATCACTCACATAAATACACACACCTCCAACAAGATAACCGATCTTCACTATGGGCATCACTCACATAAATACACACACCTCCAACAAGATAACCGATCTTCACTATGGGCATCACTCACATAAATACACACACCTCCAACAAGATAACCGATCTTCACTATGGGCATCACTCACATAAATACACACACCTCCATCAAGATACTTGTAACTGATTTTCACTATGGGCATCACTCACTTAAATACACACACCTCCAACAAGATAACCAATCTTCACTATGGGCATCACTCACATAAATACACACACCTCCAACAAGATAACTGATCTTCACTATGGCCTTGCTAGAAACAGTGCAAGTGTCAATCTAATTGTATCCACCTTAACTCTAACTGTGATCTGAACCCAGCAACACCGTGACTACACAAGCACACACATATGTATATTATATGTGAGGGAGAGGAGTTGTGTTTAGGAGGGAGACAGATTTGCCTAAAGTAGTCAATGTACATATGGAGAACAGTGGGGGTTCAGATTTATCTTGTGGGTTTGGGGTATGTAGCTGAGTTTGTATTACAAGGCCTTGCTTCAGACATAGTGCCTCCTCAAAATGTGGCATGCTCCTGCAGTGTTGGGGAGAAGTAAACTACATGTAGTTCAACTAGTCATTTAAGTATATTTTGTAGTAGCTTGGTGGTAGTTGAACTGAATTCAAATCTCGGTAGTGTTTTCAGTGCACAGCAAATTTGAAAGTCTTAATTTAACAACAGGCGTGTTAATTTAACACTTTTTGTAGTGTTAATATTGAAACACTCTCCGAGTGTTAAGATATAACACTTCGGGTGTTGTTCAAATGACCCATGGGAGTGTTTTTCTAACACTCATCCAGTGTTTATATAATGCCACTCAGTGTTAATTTAACATTTTTGGTAGTGTTCATATTGAAATACTTAGTGTTAAAATATAACACGTCAGATGTTGTTTAAATGACCCATGGGAGTGTTTATTTCAACACCCTCAGTATTAAGCAGCAACACCTTTCAGTGTTGAGGATCAACTCTAGAGAAGGCCTGTAGCTGAATTAACACCAGGAAGTGCTAAATATTCACACTAGGAAATAAACATTTTTGTCTGGTTCTTTCCCACTCAAAAAACAAGCCTGCAAGTTGTAGTTGAGTTAAACTGGAGCATTAAAGGATTTGTTACAAGAGTAGTGACTCTGCTTTGTTTAATATATTTAGGCCACAAAAAGAGGGTGCATCAGAATGAAATCAGTGCATCACAAAGACATCAGAATGAAATCAGTGCATCACAAGGACATCAGAATGAAATCAGTGCATCACAAGGACATCAGAATGAAATCAGTGCATCACAAGGACATCAGAATGAAATCAGTGCATCACAGATTCATCAGAATGAAATCAGTGCCTCACAGGCGTATCAGAATGAAATCAGTGCATCACAGGCGTATCAGAATGAAATCAGTGCATCACAGGCGTATCAGAATGAAATCAGTGCATCACAAGGACATCAGAATGAAATCAGTGCATCACAGATGCATCAGAATGAAATCAGTGCCTCACAGGCGTATCAGAATGAAATCAGTGCATCACAGGCACATCAGAATGAAATCAGTGCATCACAAGGACATCAGAATGAAATCAGTGCATCACAGGCGTATCAGAATGAAATCAGTGCATCACAGGCGTATCAGAATGAAATCAGTGCATCACAGGCGTATCAGAATGAAATCAGTGCATCACAAGGACATCAGAATGAAATCAGTGCATCACAAGGACATCAGAATGAAATCAGTGCATCACAGATGCATCAGAATGAAATCAGTGCCTCACAGGCGTATCAGAATGAAATCAGTGCATCACAGGCGTATCAGAATGAAATCAGTGCATCACAGGCGTATCAGAATGAAATCAGTGCATCACAAGGACATCAGAATGAAATCAGTGCATCACAGATGCATCAGAATGAAATCAGTGCCTCACAGGCGTATCAGAATGAAATCAGTGCATCACAGGCACATCAGAATGAAATCAGTGCATCACAAGGACATCAGAATGAAATCAGTGCATCACAGGCGTATCAGAATGAAATCAGTGCATCACAGGCGTATCAGAATGAAATCAGTGCATCACAGGCGTATCAGAATGAAATCAGTGCATCACAGGCGTATCAGAATGAAATCAGTGCCTCACAGGCACCTCAGTACATGTACTATTTGAGAACAAGAGTATTTGCTATAACAAGAGAGTTGCTATTTAACACAAGTGGAAGTCCTCGTAAGATTAGGTATGCAATTTTCCAATAATCTGACTGTTACTTAATCATGTCAAACAAAGGAACAACATAAAAGAATTAGAACATTTCAGATCACCAACTTTGACAGCAACTTTGTCATCAACACCATCAAACACAGTGAATGCATGGTAATGTTCACTCAAATTATCTGTATGCAACTTGTCCAGCAATAGGTATACAATATTGTCAACCACAATGATCTTAGTTATTTAACAAAAGACTAACAGTCCCTCTCTGTACTCCGGGCCATCCATCTTATCCCAGCTGGTAGAGTTAATGGCTTTCTGTATAGTGACCTGAAGTGACACTGCCAACTCCTCACCACCAGTAAAATGACTCAGGGAAAATGCTTTCATCGGTCCAACAGTGATGTCTCCCAGTGATGGCCTACAGCAAATGGGTGTTTTTTGGCAAGGGACTTGAGGGTGTTCTTAAAGAGTTTGTGCTGGCCTCAAACCTCATGCAATAAAGGACTGATTTGTTTTATGCATGCTGGGTAATATGTCATAAAATTATGTTTGGGTATTACGTTTTTATGTGGGTACAACTGTTTGAAAAGTGTGTGATGTTCAATTATCAGATACACAGTCGTGCTCTGGCTAAGAAAAAGGGGGGGGGGGGGTGACTATGTTGATTATTTGCAGTAAGATGAGCAGCAAATTCCAGTTCTCATTTCCTGGTGGAACAACATCACCCAAAATCAAGGGAATGTTTCTCACAGGACACAGAGCTTGAAGGGAATGAAGCGTTAACCTATTTCCACCCTTCTTTAGGATGACTTTAGTGGGTCAAACGAGTAGATTCTAAAGAGAAGCACACGTTTCAGGAAAAAACTATTCGGAGACATATTCAAACAACAATTTTAACTTAACCCCTTCAAGAATGTTGTGCATTATGTCCACAGAAAAATGACTACAAACATGGAAGTGCTGCAAACTATTTAGTTTAGAATTTTTCTTACACAGATGGGAGATGTGAGTCTGATTGCAACTGATTCAAATGCATTTCAAATTGATCTTTACCACGCAAGACAATCTTAGGGTCATCTTCACTGTAGACCGTCTGAGCATTAGACGTTTCTATCAAACAGAACCGGCAAAAGTAATGACCACTGATGGACTCTGAGAAACCAAGGACTGCATGCATCCCCAAATTGTCTCCAGTTATTTGGCAGATAGTGCCATAAATTCTATCAGTGGAAAAGGGCAAATTTACACCATCACTCTCCAGGTTTTTTTACATCATAAACCAAGGGCTCTAGAATGGCATCAAAGCCTCATTAACCAAGGGCTCTAGAATGGCATCAAAGCCTCATTAACCAAGGGCTCTAGAATGGCATCAAAGCCTCATTAACCAAGGGCTCTAGAATGGCATCAAGCCTCGATAAACAAGGGCTCTAGAATGGCATCAAAGCCTCATTAACCAAGGGCTCTAGAATGGCATCAAAGCCATATTAACCAAGGGCTCTAGAATGGCATCAAAGCCTCATTAACCAAGGGCTCTAGAATGGCATCAAAGCCATATTAACCAAGGGCTCTAGAATGGCATCAAAGCCATATTAACCAAGGGCTCTAGAATGGCATCAAAGTCATATTTCTTTAGATGTTGATAATGAAATAATGACACTAAATGAATATTCATCACAGCAGAGAGTTAAACTTGGGTGGCAGATTCCTGAGGACAAAATAAATGGTGCATATCTTGTGAATACCTCGCTTGGATTCAAGCGGGTTGGCAGTTTCAAAGTCATCATAGTACAATTGGATCTGTAAAGTATTTCTATGATTTGAGAACAAGGGACGAGTCTTAAAGTAACTTCCATCACAAAAGGTCTTCATAAGTGTCTTCCACAGATGTATCCCTGGGTGCATTTTCCAAAAACGTACAGATTTCAGAATTGCGACACGTGAACGTCAATGTTTCCAGTATAGGAATATATACAAAAGTGTCTTTCACTGGGACTTGATCATACATGCCTGTTTGTTTATTTCGCTGGCTATCATATCTCACTCCCAACACTACTTCTACTGGCTCCACAACATCCCATTTTTGGTTGAAGTACTTTGTTTTCTTGGTTTCTGTGTTAAAACTGGCAAATGGGTTTTCAAAGTTCTCAAAACTATCCTTTACAGCAGATAAAGAGGGTTTCTCCATAGGCATAACTGGCAGAACATCTTGTTTAGGAGTGTAGCCCGTAGTAAGCTCTTCTAAATCACACACTACTGTTGACACAACACTACTCGCAACACCACTAGCTTGCAACTTAGCAATTATGGAGGCAGACATATTTATGCAAGACTCTTCTCAAAACAATCACTTTGAGGGTTATCAAGTGGGACACCAACGTCACCACCCATTTATGGAGGTTCTGACTGGACTGGAGAATCAGCAACATGACCGGGCCCTTCTAAGCTTAATGCATCAACTACTTGACCAACATCCTTATGAATAATATTCAACTGTTTTCTGAAACCTGAGTATGTTGGAAACTGCCATCTACAACCATCTTGAGCACAGACTAATCTAATCTTGGTGGAGGGATAGAAGCTAGGCTCTATTCTCAAATGAGATATCGATGACTGGCTGTTTCTGTGCACAGTAACATACATGTATCTAGTTAAGAAGTTTTGTCCTCAACTCTATCACGCTAGGGGCGTCTCTTGTTTTGCCTACATCAATGTTGTAGAAGGTTGTCTGCACAAATGTGTAGAAGTTGACAAGAGCATCATCATACCTCAGGTTAAAGAAAAAAGTGGGCTTTGAACAGTTCATCAAACGCACACAGATCACTAGTTGCCTGACAGGGAACAAGCCTCTTGTCCACCACGATGTAGTAGTTGTCAATCTTTCTCTGTCTTCTACCGACGGCAAGGAGGTACGTCTGTCGACCATGGCTCCTAGCAAGATGGTCTTCAATGCTGCAGCATGACTGCAACACACAAAGGATTTTTTTTAAGTCACTCTTTTTAAGTCACTTACCTTATGAAAGTGCACTAGTCTGCCCACAGCATTGCTGGCACTGATCTTGATCCTCTTCCCTCCTGCTGGTTGTGGGATGAGATGAAGCAGCAGCAGCAGGGAGTAGATATCATTGTCCCAGTCTGAGGGCAAGAAAAGGCAAACACCCCAAATCACATAAAACAATATTGCTGAGTTAGAAACATTGCACTACCCACGAGATAATCAACTTTCGCTGTCATTCTCTGGCAGTTTTTCTGCAGACTTCAGGAGGCAATGCATATCGGTGGTTGTGGTCAGGGATTTGCCAGTTTCATGACTTTAGGCTTCAAGACAGTGTCCCACTTTTCAAGGAGCTTAGAGGATGTTTCATTGTCGAACATCAGCAAAAGGTCCTGATTCACCTACAACAAAGTCCACTGGGGTGAAATACTCTCTTGAAGGGTCGACGTGAGGTCTTCCTTGATACCGTCTTCAGGCAATAATTCCGATATTCTTTGCCCGTGTCAGGATCATAAAAGTGTTCCGGGCCGCCCCCAGGTGGTGAGGGTAGGTAACAACACATCCGCCACGCTGATCCTCAACACGGGGGCCCCTCAGGGGTGCGTGCTCAGTCCTTTCCTGTATTCCCTGTTCACTCGTGACCGCATGGCCAGGCACAACTCCAACCCCATCATTAAGTTTGCCGATGACACAACAGTGGTAGGCCTGATCACAACGAGACAGCCTATAGGGAGGTCAGAGACCTGGCCGCGTGGAGCCAGGACAAAAAAGATCTCCCTCAACGTGATCAAAAGAAAGGAGATGATTGTGGACTATAGGAAAAGGAGGACCGAGCATGCCCCCATTCTTATCGACAGGGCTGCAGTGGAGCAGGTTGAGAGCTTCAAGTTCCTTGGTGTTCACATCCCCAACAAACTAACATGGTCCATGCACACCAAGACAGTCATGAAGATGGCATAACAAAACCTATTCCCCCTCAGGAGACTGAAAATATTTGGCATGGGTCAGATCCTCAAAATGTTCTACAGCTGCACCATTGAAAGAGTCATGACTGTTTGCATCACTGCCTGGTATGGTAACTGCTCGGCCTCCGACAAAATATCAGAGGGTAGTGCATACGGCCCAGTACATCACTGGGGCCAAGCTCCCTGCCATCCAGGACGTTTATACCACGCAGTGTCAGAGGAAGGCCCTAAAAATTGTGTAAGACTCCAGCCACTGTAGTCATAGACTGTTCTCTCTGCTACCGCCAGGCAAGCGGTACTGGAGCGCCAAGTCTAAACAGCTTCTACCCCCAAGCCATAAGACTCCTGAATGTCTAATCAAATGGCTACCCAGACTATTTTTATTGCCCCGTCCATCCGTCCGTCTTTTACGCTGCTGCTACTCTGTTACTATTTATGCATAGACACTTTAATAACTAGACGTACATGTACATACTACCTCAATTACCTCGACTAACCGGTGCCCCCGCATATTGACTCTGCACCGGTACCCCCTGTATATTGCCTCACTATTGTTATTTTACTGCTGCTCTTTAATTATTTGTTACTTTCATTTCTTATTCTTACTTTGTTGGTTAAGGGCTTGTAAGTAAGCATTTCACTGTAAGGTCTACACCTGTTGTATTTGGCGCAATGTGCAAATATAATTTTATTTGATTTAGATATGGGAAAAGGTGACCAACATGCTGGTCAAATGGTAATTATTTTTAGACTTCATTCTATGACTGTTTGATGCCCCTTTCAGTCCACAGAACAAATGTCAAAATATTAAAGCAAGCATGATCTGCCAGTATTTACATAGTCTTTGTGGGGAAATGATCTCTCAACGAAGAAAAGAGGGTCACAATTCCAAAAGCATAACATTCTCTCTGTCGAGTGGGAAGCTTCCCGCTCAAAAACAGGAACAGAAAATATGCGTTGGTACTTAATGAATATGATGTCAGTTCGGTTGTCATCTGAGACATTATGACTGATGACAGGACGACATAAACTGTATCTGGGAAAGTCTACACATTCTAGTTATCAGGATCACATGAAATTGTTGTGCTATTTAAAAGTTTAAATATGACACTATTTGTGAAAAGATTAAATGCAATTTTAGCTTCCAAATGAGAGATTTGGGTTTTCATAAAGTTAGAGCTCTGCTCAATCAGTGGCCCGCCCCTGTGAAGAGACATGGGTTATAAACTATGAAACTTCCCTTCTCTCCCTCCACTATATAAAGCCTTGACAAAAATGTAACTTCCTGTTCCGGGTACATTAGGATGACGATCCGATGTCAGAAGGGTTCAGATAATAACTACAGAACGAAGCCAACCCCAGCATGAGCTTTGATTGCGAATGGTATGAACTTTGAACTCTTATTCGCTACAGAAGTAATACCTCCTAGCCGTTTCAGTTAGCAGCGTCCACTGTAAACATGGGCTAGGAAAGGACGGACAGAGTGTCTTATCTACCACACAATGACGACACGTCCCGTTCACCACCAGAGGCACTCTTCAAAGGACACAGGACTCTGTTGGGCAACATGGCCTTCCATCTACCACCAACCTATTGAAACGCAGCTCAGAGTAAATATTTATTGCATTTTCCTTTTCCAACTGGGCGGTAATTTAGAATGCATAAGATACTGTATTTACGATAGCACAGCTTCGCCTTTGTTCCTCAGTCTTCCCGCTCCTTCACTCAAACCCAGTCCCTTTTCATTTGTGTAACAAGCTGTCATATCTGTTCCGCCCGCTAGGGACGTTTTCCTTTATGACATAATTTGTAATCAAGGTATGATTCATTCTGTGTATATGTAATTCTGTGTGATTAGTTAGGTATTTAGTAAATAAATAATTCACTTCTCTGGGATAGGTGGGACGTAATCATCCCACCTGGCCAATAGCCAGGGAAAATGCAGAGCTCCAAATTCAAATAAAATACTAAAAATCCAACTTTCATTAAATCACACATGTAAGATACCATATTAAAGCTACACTCGTTGTGAATCCAGCCAACATGTCAGATTTCAAAAAGGCTTTTCGGCGAAAGCATAAGATGCTATTATCTGATGATAGCACAACAGTAAACAAAGAGAGAGTAGCATATTTCAACCCTGCAGGCGCAACACCAAACGCAGAAATAAAATATAAAACATGCCTTACCTTTGACAAGCTTCTTTTGTTGGCACTCCAATATGTCCCATAAACATCACAAATGGTCCTTTTGTTCGATTAATTCAGTCCATATATATCCAAAATGTCCATTTATTTGGCGCGTTTGATCCTGAAAAACACTGGTTCCAACTTGACCAACGTCACTACAAACTTTCTCAAAAGTTACCTCTAAACTTTGCCAAAACATTTCAAACTACTTTTGTCATACAACTTTAGGTATTTTAAAACATAAATAATCGATAAATTGAAGACGGGATGATCTGTGTTCAATACAAAAAGAAAACAAACTGACGCTACTTTTCTAGTCACGCGCCTCTAACTAACAGTCCACTTCAAGTGACTCTCATTCAAGATGGCCGTACTTCTTCATTACACAAAGGAAAAACCTCAACTAATTTCTAAAGACTGGTGACATCCAGTGGAAGCGGTAGGAACTACAAACAAGTCCCTTGGAAATCTGGTTTCCCAATGAAACCCATTGAAAAGACAGTGAACTCAAAGAAAATCTGAATGGGGTTTTGCCTGCTACATAAGTTCTGTTATACTCACAGACATGATTCAAACAGTTTTAGAAACTTCAGAGTGTTTTCCATCCAAATCTACTAATAATATGCATATCTGAGTAGCAGGCAGTTGAATTTGGGTACGCTATTTATACAAAAGTGAAAATGCTGCCCCTTATCCCGAAGAAGTTAAACCCAATTTTGTATTGCTGATTCACCTTGTTAGCCAGGGTTCGTGAAGATAACCAAGAATTTACAACTTTCAGATGAGACTGAAATACAGTGATGAATAATATTGACTGCTATTGATTTAAAATATTACTAGGTCTTTAACCTCTCTGATCTCCCCATCCCGGATCCGGTATCAGGAATACAGACTCAAGCTCATTACCATAACGCAACGTTAACTATTCATGAAAATCGCAAATGAAATGAAATAAATATGCCATCTCTCAAGCTTAGCCTTTTGTAAACAACACTGTCATCTCAGATTTTCAAAATATGCTTATCAACCATAGGAAAACAATAATTTGTGTAAAAGTAGCTAGCTAGCGTAGCATTTAGCGTTAGCATTAGCGTTAGCATCCAGCACGCAACATTTCAACAAAAACATAAAAGCCTTCAAATAAAATAATTTACCTTTGAAGAACTTCTGATGTTTTCAATGAGGATACTCTCAGTTAGATAGCAGATGCTCAGTTTTTCCAAAAAGATTCTTTGTGTATTAGAAATAGCTCCGTTTTATACATCACATTTGGCTACCAAAAAAACCTGAAAATTCAGTCCTCAAAACGCAAACTTTTTTCCAAATTAACTCCATAATATCGACTGAAAACATGGCAAACGTTGTTTAGAATCAATCATCAAGGTGTTTTTCACATATCTCTTCATTGATATATCGTTCTTGGAAGCATGGTTTCTCCCCTCAATCAAATGGAAAAGTACAAGCAGCTGGCAATTGCGCACCGAATTCCACGCAGGACACCAGGCGGACACTTGGCAAATGTAGTCTCTTATGGTCAATCTTCCAATGACATGCCTACAAATACGTCACAATGCTGCTAACACCTTGGGGGAACGACAGAAAGTGTAGGCTCATTCCTTGCGCAATCACAGCCATATAAGGAGACAATGGAAAACAGAGCTTCAGAAATTCTGCTCATTTCCTGGTTGACGCATCATCTTGGTTTCGCCTGTAGAATGAGTTCTGGGGCACTTACAGACAATATCTTTGCAGATTCTGAAACTTCAGAGTGTTTTCTTTCAAAAACTGTCAAGAATATGCATAGTCGAGCATCTTTTCGTAACAAAATATCGCGCTTAAAACGGGAACGTTTTTTATCCAAAAATGAAATAGCTCCCCTAGAGATCAAAGAGGTTAAGAGTTTATTCGGAAGAAAACTGCTCTATAAATATTATTTCGTGGTGCCCCGACTTTCTAGTTAATTACATTTATAGAACAGCATGTCATATCACTTAATCCGGCATAGCCAAAGACACGACATATTGGTGCCCCCTGTGAGGAATCTAAAATAGGATGACGCTTTCATATTGATTCAGCCTGTATAAAATTGAAATGCAGATTACATAATATACCAAGTTTATTTTATACATTATGGGAGTTGGAGACAGGAATTATTGGTGTGTGTAAGAAGATTCCCCGCCTCCGTGTTGTGTTCTGACGTAGTCACCATAAGCGAATAGATGTCTGTATGAGGGCTGATTATTAAGCTAATTATAGAAATCTGAGAAATAGAAAGAAAGTTTGATTTATTTCAGCTTTTATTTCTTTCATCACATTCCCAGTGGGTCAGAAGTTCACATACACTCAATTAGTATTTGGTAGCATTGCTTTTAAATTGTTTAACTTGGGTCAAACGTTTCAGGTAGCCTTCCACAAGCTTCCCACAATAAGTTGGATGAATTTTGGCCCATTCCTCCTGACAGAGCTGGTGTAACTGAGTCAGGTTTGTAGGCCTCCTTGCTCGCACACACTTTTTCAGTTCTGCCCACAAAGTTTTCTATAGGATTGAGGTCAGGGCTTTGTGATGGCAACTCCAATTGCCTTGACTTTGTTGTCCTTAAGCCATTTTGCCACAACTATGGAAGTAAGCTTGAGGTCATTGCACATTTGGAAGACCCATTTGCGACCAAGCTTTTAACTTCCTGACTGAGGTCTTAAGATGTTGCTTCAATGCCAATATCCAAAATAATTTGCCTTCCACATGATGCTGCCACCCCCGTGCTTCACGGTTGGGATGTTGTTCTTCGGCTTGCAAGCCTTCCACTTTTTCTTCCAAACAGAACGATGGTCATTATGGCCAAACAGTTATATTTTTGTTTCATCAGACCAGAGGACATCTCTCCAAAAAGTACAATCTTTGTCCCCATGTGCAGTTGCAAACCGTAGTCTGGCTTTTTTATGGCGGTTTTGGAGCAGTGGCTTCTTCCTTGCTGAGCAGCCTTTCAGGTTATGTCAATATAGGACTTGTTTTATTGTGGATATAGATACTGTTGTACCTGTTTCCTCCACCATCTTCACAAAGTCCTTTGCTGCTGTTCTGGGATTGATTTGCACTTTTCGCACCAAAGTACGAAAAGTACTTGTGGAGGTCTACAATTTTATTTCTGAGGCCTTGGCTGATTTCTTTTGATTTTCCCATGATGTCAAGCAAAGAGGCACTGAGTTTGAAGGTAGGCCTTGAAATACATCCACAGGTACACCTCCAATTGACTCAAATGATGTCAATTAGCCTATCAGAAGCTTCTAAAGCCATTACATAATTTTCTGGAATTTTCCAAGCTGTTTAAAGGCACAGTCCATTTAGTGTATGTATGGAATTGTGATACAGTGAATTATAAGTGAGATAATCTGTCTGTAAACAATTGTTGGAACAATTACTTGTTTCATGCACAAAGTAGATGTCCTAACTGACTTGCCAAAAATATAGTTTGTTCACAAGACATTTGTTTAGTGGTTGAAAAACAAGTTTTATTGACTCCAACCTTAGTGTATGTAAACCTCCGACTGCAACTGTATCTAACCATTTTTGGTCAGACAAACATTCTTATTTATATGCGTTTTGAAGAATAAATTAGTAGATATTAGCCATGTTACCTTCACGTCCTGGCTAGCTACATGCTGCACCAAATGAGGCTCAAATTTATCACACTAGGTCACACCCCAATTTACACCATGTACGAGCTGAAGTGCTAATGTTAGTTGGCCTCGTGAACTCAACACACACGTGTTTGAAAACCCCTGATGGTAAAACCTAACTCAGATCCTTTTGGATTTCAATTCATTTTCTCAAATCTCATTGGTTGCTAATTTTAGCAAACTAGTGAAGTTGAGACAAAGTTCCCACTAACATTTAGCTAGATAGTTAATTAATCGAGTGCTAACGTTAACTACCCAAGTTAGCTAGCTAACAACTTTCTAAATCTAAACTTCGAGAGATGTAGCTATATCTACAAACAAAGATCTCGACCATTCACTTAGCTGATATAACAAGTTTGGCCACCAGCTAACTTATTAAAAAATATATTAAAACATGAACATATTACTTACCTTTCACTGCTGTGCAATTCCAGCTGCCCTTGCACCGTCTGCAATTAGATAAAAAGGAAGTTTCAAGTTAAAAACGGAAGCTCAATCAACACTGCTCAGTGCCACCGCCCAGTCTCTGTACAGAACTCTCACCTGGGAGTTATATTAGCACAGATGGTGTAAAAAACAACACCTCTTAACACTAAAAATGTAACACCAAGAAAATGAACACTTGTTTTAACATAGGCTAAAATAATAGGCTAAAATACACATTCTGTTAAAATCTGACTCCAGAGTGATCTGTTCTTGCTATTAACTTCTGACTCCAGAGTGATCTGTTCTTGCAATTTGTAGTCTATGACATTTCAGATTTATATACAATAATTTATCAAAGTAACTTTAGTTAAATTAACTAGATTTTTCTTAAGTGTCACTTTAGTGTAGATTAACTTCTTCCAGTGAGAAGTAATTGATAGCTTGGTAAACTATATTTTCAGAGTAGCTTCCCCAACACTGTGCTCCTGGCTCTCTCCACTCCCCAGTAGGCAATATAATAATATATTATAAACTGCGTGGTTCGAGATCTGAATCCTGATTGGTTGAAAGCCATGGTATATCAGATTGTATACCATGGGTATAACAAAACAATGATTTGTTCTTGTTCTAATTACATTGGTAACCAGTTTATAATAGCAATAAGGCACCGCTGGGATTTGTGGTAAATGGCCAATATACTAAGGGCGTATTATACAGGCAATCCGCGTTGATTCATGGGTAAGAACAGCCCTTAGCTTTAGTATATTGGTCATGTAACACAACCCCGTGGGCCTTATTGCTTAAATACTGTATACACTGAGTATACCAAAAAATAGGAACACCTTCCTAATATGTTCAATGTTCAACATGCCCCGCCCTCGGGGGCGGGGCATGGACTCTACAAGGTGTCGAAGGCATTCCACAGGGATGCTGGCACATGTTGACTCCAATGCTTCCCACAGTTGTGTCGTGTTGTCTCCCACACAATCCATTGTCTCAAGGCTTGAAAATCCTTCTTTAACATGTCTCCTCCCCTTCATCTACACCGATTGAAGTGTTATCAATAAGGGATCATAGCTTTCACCTGGATAGTCTATGTCATGGAAAGAGCAGGTGTTCTTAATATTTTGTATACTCGGTGTAAGCCATTTAGCAGACGCTTTTATTTTTAAATTTTACCCCTTTTTCTCCCCAATTTCGTGGTTTCCAATTATTAGTAGTTACTATCTTGTCTCATCGCTACAACTCCCGTACGGGCTCGGGAGAGACGAAGGTCGAAAGCCATGCGTCCTCCGAAACACAACCCAACGAAGCCGCACTGCTTCTTAAAAAAGCACGCATCCAACCCGGAAGCCAGCCGCACCAATGTGTCAGAGGAAACACCGTGCACCTGGCGACCTGGTTAGCGTGCACTGCGCCCAGCTCGCCACAGGAGTCGCTAGTGTGAGATGAGACAAGTATTTCCCTACCGGCCAAACCCTCCCTAACCCGGACGACGCTAGGCCAATTGTGCGTCCACGGACATCCCGATCACGGCCGGCTGCAACAGAGCAAACCCAGAGTCTCTGATGGCACAGCTAGCACTGCGATGCAGTGCCCTAGACCACTGCACCACCCGGGAGGCCCTCAGACGCTTTTATCCAAAGCAGGTAGCCCTGGGAATCAATCTCACAGCCCTGGAGATGCAAGCGCCATGCTCTACCAAATAAGCCATGCAGGACTACTCCCTGTAGACTCGACTCCTCTCCTCTACCCTACTCTCCTCTCCTCTACCCTACTCTCATCTCCTCTACCCCTCTCTACTTTTCTCTACTCTACTCTCCACTCTCCTTCTCTCCTGTCCTCTCCCCAGATCCAGTGAAATCTCACTGCTGTCTAGCATTGCCAATCAACAAGGTTGCTCCCCGTGCAATCTTCAAATCATATGAATCTCCCACATATTCCCATGGATTGTCATGGATTTCCTACACATTCCCATTCCTCTTTTCCCATGGTTGAATCAATCAACTGTAAATCCCTGTGTAGTGTCGGGCAGGATTGGTATGGGATTTGGGATTTGGGATTTAACAATGTAACGTAATGCCGACAGACACTCTAATGAGCCCAGTGCCTTAAGAGAGGAGTGTCTGACAGCTTCTGGTTACAATGTAATTCCTCTATTCACACACACACTCACAAATGCGTACACACACACACTCACACACACACACTTGCACCGACACGCACACACACATAAACACACTCACGACACTAAGGAAGTTATGTTTGTGTCCACACACTTATACTGAACATACACATCATCTCTCTCTCTCTCTCTCTCTCTCTCTCTCTCTCTCTCTCTCTCTCTCTCTCTCTCTCTCTCTCTCTCTCTCTCTCTCTCTCTCTCTCTCTCTCTCTCTCTCTCTCTCTCTCTCTCTCTCTCTCTCTCTCTCTCTCTCTCTCTCTCTCTCTCTCTCTCTCTCTCTCTCTCTCTCTCTCTCTCTCTCTCACACACACACACACACACACACGGTTTCTCCTCTCTAGCCTCCCACTGAAACACCCATAGGGTTTCTCTCTCTCACCAACAAACACTTTTTTGTTCTCCTATTCAGAACTCACTAATCCTGATCTCACACAAACCCTCATCCATGCACACTCGCAGACACACACATATACACACGTGTGCACACACATACACACACACACACACACACACATACACACAGGCACTCAGACACAATCATTTGTTTGTTCTCATATTGATAATGAATGAATGTTGACAAGCTTTCCAGTCTGAGTCTCACACCCTGACCTTAGTATTCTTTGTTTTCCTTGTTATTTTGGTTAGGTCAGGGTGTGACATGGGTGATGTATGTGTTTTTGTCTTGTCTAGGGATTTTGTATGTTTATGGGGCTGGTCCCCTTTCTAGGTATATTGTATGTCTATGGTTGCCTAGATTGGTTCTCAATTAGAGGCAGCTGTCTATCGTTGTCTCTGATTGGGAACCATATTTAGGCAGCCATATTCTGTGGGTATTTTGTGGGTGATTGTTTCCCTGTCTGTTTCACCACATGGTACTGTTTTGGGTAGTCATGTTTCGTTTATTGTTTTGTAGTGGGGTTTTTTCATTAAAAACAACTATGGACACTTACCACGCTGCATTTTGGTCCGATCCCTGCTACACCTCCTCTTCAGACGAAGAGGAGGAAAACCTTGACACTGAGCTAGGAAAGTGGGGGAGATGACATAAAACACATAGTCAGGAATATATTCATGTTCATTTCCTGACGTACACACAGTTGATGTAATAATGTTACCTAAACAGAACATAACTCCACTCCCCCCTGTGACTGAAGATGAAGAACATCATTTTATCATCCACAGGAAGAGAAAATGTGTCTTCTGCTTTATCCCAAACCCCACCTACACACTGAGGCTGTAGAGGTTAGAACACAGGATCAGCCAAGGCACAGCACTACTGGAGCAGGATCAGCCACGGCACAGCACCCCTGGAGCAGGATCAGCCATGGCACAGCACCCCTGGAGCAGGATCAGCCATGGCACAGCCCCACTGGAGCAGGATCAGCCATGGCACAGAGCCCCTGGAGCAGGATCAGCCAAGGCACAGAGCCCCTGGAGCAGGATCAGCCATGGCACAGCCCCACTGGAGCAGGATCAGCTGTGGCACAGCGCCCCTGGTGCAGGATCAGCCATGGCACAGAGCCCCACTGGAGCAGGATCAGCCGTGGCACAGAGCCCCTGGAGCAGGATCAGCCATGGCACAGCGCCCCTGGTGCAGTTTAGGGGGTAAGTGTCTTGCTCAAAAGCACAAAGACAGGAGACGACGTGTAGGATTCAATACCTCTGGTTGCTTACTCACATCATGCCAGACCTCTTGGCTACCTGCCTAGATTATGACTGGATGTGTATATACAGCATATATGTGCATGTGATTCAGGACAAGCATCCAACATCCAAGCCCAAAGTAGACTGATGTGTTTGTAGAACAGCTGACAGAATAGAGATATCAATCATACGCTGGAAATAATAAGATGTCTCGTTATAGATGGATACATCTGCTTGTTTCTCTGTCATATGCAAGGAGCTAGATAGATCTCCGGGTTTGGAATGCCTGTGGAGTAGAGGAAGGAAAGTACAGGTCATGTGTGTGTGTTGCCTGTGAGTGCATGTGCCCTCATATTGCTGATTGTACAATTGTTAGCAACTGTGGCCTGTGTGGCCCAGGGGTTAGTGCTGCCGACCCCAGCACACTACTACCTAGTCCAGCTGCCCTTCTGACTCACAACGTCTTTCACCTTACCTTTCACCACTACACTACTCCTTGCTGGGGTCGATGACGCTGTGGATGGTATTGTCCTTGGTCTTGCAGTGGATGGTCTTGTCCTTGGTCTTGCTGTGGATGGTCTTGTCCTTGGTCTGCAGAGGATGGTCTTGTCCTTGGTCTTGCAGTGGATGGTCTTGTCCTTGTTCTGCAGTGGATGGTCTTGTCCTTGGTCTGCAGTGGATGGTCTTGTCCTTGGTCTGCAGTGGATGGTCTTGTCCTTGGTCTTGCAGTGGATGGTCTTGTCCTTGGTCTGCAGTGGATGGTCTTGTCCTTGGTCTGCAGTGGATGGTCTTGTCCTTGGTCTTGCAGTGGATGGTCTTGTCCTTGGTCTGCAGTGGATGGTCTTGTCCTTGGTCTTGCAGTGGATGGTCTTGTCCTTGGTCTTGCAGTGGATGGTCTTGTCCTTGGTCTTGCAGTGGATGGTATTGTCCTTGTTCTGCAGTGGATGGTCTTGTCCTTGGTCTTGCAGTGGATGGTCTTGTCCTTGGTCTTGCAGTGGATGGTCTTGTCCTTGGTCTTGCAGTGGATGGTCTTGTCCTTGGTCTGCAGTGGATGGTCTTGTCCTTGGTCTTGCAGTGGATGGTCTTGTCCTTGGTCTGCAGTGGATGGTCTTGTCCTTGGTCTTGCAGTGGATGGTCTTGTCCTTGGTCTGCAGTGGATGGTCTTGTCCTTGGTCTGCAGTGGATGGTCTTGTCCTTGGTCTTGCAGTGGATGGTCTTGTCCTTGGTCTTGCAGTGGATGGTCTTGTCCTTGGTCTTGCAGTGGATGGTATTGTCCTTGTTCTGCAGTGGATGGTCTTGTCCTTGGTCTGCAGTGGATGGTCTTGTCCTTGGTCTTGCAGTGGATGGTCTTGTCCTTGTTCTGCAGTGGATGGTCTTGTCCTTGGTCTTGCAGTGGATGGTCTTGTCCTTGGTCTTGCAGGAAGTGCAGATGAGGATTCAGACCAATTTTGTTTGTCAACAACTATTTCCTTCTGAAACCTTAAATGGCACACAAACCAGAGATTGATATTAATTGGGCACAAGGTCCAAGTGAAATTTGACTTCCACTTTTAACACCTCCGAAGACACACACACCTTGGAGAGGTGCGGGGGGCTGCCACACTGTGCGCCCAGGGAGTTGTTGTTGTGGGGGGTTAAGTGCCTTGCTCAAGGGCACAACAGCAGGCAATGGCATCTAGGATTTGAAACCAGCAACTCTCCTGTTGCCAGCTCACTTCCCGCTAGATTTTTCCAGTCAGACCTAGAATTCGAACTTGTCAACCCTCCAGTTGCTAGCTTGCCTCTCTAAACGCTAGGCTATATATTTGTGTCTTCATCTAAGTTGATAGCATGGTGGCTGTTGAGACTGGTTTGTGGAACTGAGAGCACAGCAGGGAGGTCTCCCAATTAACCTGCACACACACACATATACATACACACACACACACACACACACGCACACACACACACACACACACACACACACACACACACACACACACACACATACAGTCAGTCACCTGCAGGTTCAAACAGAAACCTGAGAATCTTGGATAGTTAGGAGAGATGAAAGACCGAGAAAGGAAAGAGTAAAGAGAGAGTGCTGCTGTCTCTGTCTGTTTATAGGAGGAGACGTGGAGATGAGAACCCTCCTGCAGGTTTCAAGAGAGAGGAAAGTTTGCTCTTTAAAGACTAAAAACACAGCTCCTTCTGTTTTAGCCCCTGATGCTGTGCCTACCCCCATCTTCCCTGACATATGGTGTGTCACTTTCTCTCACTCCCTCTCTCTTCCTCCCTCTTTCCTTCTCCCTCTCACACATATGCACCTGCATCTTCATCAATGCAGCAAACACAGAAATAGAAAATCAGGTTTTTGCCTGCTGAAAAGATGCCAAGAACCAATTGTGTCTGCGTGTGCATGCTATAAAGACTAAAGTGTATGCCAGCAACCAGCCTTCTTCATACTGTATGTAAATACACAATTGGAAAGAGAAGCGAAAATAGTGTTAAAAAATGTTAATATTGTGTTTGGGAATCCATTTAGAAAATGTCCTTCTGACATTTGTAAAGAAATTTGGGGTTTATTTCTTTATTTTTTTTTTCTTCCCTTTTAAATCCTCACTCCATTTTCTTGGCTTGTGAATACAGAGGCCCATGAAGAGAGACGTCTTGGGGAAAATCTGTTCATTTTTCAATGTTTCTTTCCCTGGTTTAAAAGGGAGCTGAAAGTAAAAGTGAAAGTATGTGTGGAGGAACACACGGCATCTGCCCCAGTGACATGTGTGGAGGAACACACGGCATCTGCCCCGGTGACATGTGTGGAGGAACACACGGCATCTGCCCCGGTGACATGTGTGGAGGAACACACGGCATCTGCCCCGGTGACATGTGTGGAGGAACACACGGCATCTGCCCCGGTGACATGTGTGGAGGAACACACGGCATCTGCCCCGGTGACATGTGTGGAGGAACACACGGCATCTGCCCCGGTGACATGTGTGGAGGAACACACGGCATCTGCCCCGGTGACATGTGTGGAGGAACACACGGCATCTGCCCCGGTGACATGTGTGGAGGAACACACGGCATCTGCCCCGGTGACATGTGTGGAGGAACACACGGCATCTGCCCCGGTGACATGTGTGGAGGAACACACGGCATCTGCCCCGGTGACATGTGTGGAGGAACACACGGCATCTGCCCCGGTGACATGTGTGGAGGAACACACGGCATCTGCCCCGGTGACATGTGTGGAGGAACACACGGCATCTGCCCCGGTGACATGTGTGGAGGAACACACGGCATCTGCCCCGGTGACATGTGTGGAGGAACACACGGCATCTGCCCCGGTGACATGTGTGGAGGAACACACGGCATCTGCCCCGGTGACATGTGTGGAGGAACACACGGCATCTGCCCCGGTGACATGTGTGGAGGAACACACGGCATCTGCCCCGGTGACATGTGTGGAGGAACACACGGCATCTGCCCCGGTGACATGTGTGGAGGAACACACGGCATCTGCCCCGGTGACATGTGTGGAGGAACACACGGCATCTGCCCCGGTGACATGTGTGGAGGAACACACGGCATCTGCCCCGGTGACATGTGTGGAGGAACACACGGCATCTGCCCCGGTGACATGTGTGGAGGAACACACGGCATCTGCCCCGGTGACATGTGTGGAGGAACACACGGCATCTGCCCCGGTGACATGTGTGGAGGAACACACGGCATCTGCCCCGGTGACATGTGTGGAGGAACACACGGCATCTGCCCCGGTGACATGTGTGGAGGAACACACGGCATCTGCCCCGGTGACATGTGTGGAGGAACACACGGCATCTGCCCCGGTGACATGTGTGGAGGAACACACGGCATCTGCCCCGGTGACATGTGTGGAGGAACACACGGCATCTGCCCCGGTGACATGTGTGGAGGAACACACGGCATCTGCCCCGGTGACATGTGTGGAGGAACACACGGCATCTGCCCCGGTGACATGTGTGGAGGAACACACGGCATCTGCCCCGGTGACATGTGTGGAGGAACACACGGCATCTGCCCCGGTGACATGTGTGGAGGAACACACGGCATCTGCCCCGGTGACATGTGTGGAGGAACACACGGCATCTGCCCCGGTGACATGTGTGGAGGAACACACGGCATCTGCCCCGGTGACATGTGTGGAGGAACACACGGCATCTGCCCCGGTGACATGTGTGGAGGAACACACGGCATCTGCCCCGGTGACATGTGTGGAGGAACACACGGCATCTGCTCCAGTGACATGTGTGGAGGAACACACGGCATCTGCCCCAGTGACATGTGTGGAGGAACACACGGCATCTGCCCCAGTGACATGTGAATATGGGGCACAGTATTGGCACCCAGAATTACTCCAGAATTAATTAACACACACACACACACACTGTCGTCACAGTTGTTTGGCCTGATACTGATGCCTACTTGCCAAGTCACATCCCATCAGTCTGTTCCCTCTTGTCACTTTTCCTTTTCTAGGAACAACAAATGATTCAGTGTTCCCCACCTCCCAAACACTCTCAAGGTGGTGGATCATTAAAATGTCACTTTCTCGCTCTAAACTTTACTTGACCAGTGTCTCGTCGAGACAGAAGTCTGTTTTGTGGCATAGTTGGCACCTGTTGTTCAGTAGGCTGTATGTCACAACTACAGACTGTGTCCTGACTAGAAACATATTCAAGTTGTTAACTTGGTGGGTCACAACATAACTCTAAATCCTTTAGGTGGATCATGACAGAACTCTAAATCCTTTAGGTGGATCATGACAGAACTCTAAATCCTTTAGGTGGATCATGACAGAACTCTAAATCCTTTAGGTGGATCATGACAGAACTCTAAATCCTTTAGGTGGGTCACAACATAACTCTAAATCCTTTAGGTGGGTCACAACAGAACTCTAAATCCTTTAGGTGGGTCACAACAGAACTCTAAATCCTTTAGGTGGGTCACAACAGAACTCTAAATCCTTTAGGTGGGTCACAACAGAACTCTAAATCCTTTAGGTGGGTCACAACAGAACTCTAAATCCTTTAGGTGGCTCACAACAGAACTCTAAATCCTTTAGGTGGCTCATAACAGAACTCTAAATCCTTTAGGTGGCTCACTACAGAACTCTAAATCCTTTAGGTGGCTCACAACAGAACTCTAAATCCTTTAGGTGGGTCACAGTGCAGAACATTTAGGAATCGACTCAGTTAAACAACACATTGCTGAAATGCATGTAGTGTTTGGTAGCCTAGTGGGGCCTTAATAAGTTACAAACATGAAGTTCCAGAGGGTTAGACTCAGTCTTTTAAAAATATCTTTAGCCCTCATTATAAACTGTTCAGGGTAACACATGTCAGTAGTCTCACCACCCTGAGCACAAGACACTATTTTAATTGCTGTCTGACCCCATGTCTTTCTGATCTAAGAGCATTGTGTGTGTGTGTGTGTGTGTGTGTGTGTGGTGCCTGCGTGTCAGTAGCCGGTGTAATGCAGTCATTAACAAAGTAAACGAACGGACTTCATTAAACAGATGATTAGACCTAGCTCACGTTGTTTCAGATTTGTAGCTTTTCCAAAAAGGAGGAGGGAGGATAGGAGGGACAAAGGGAAGAAGAGAGGGAGCAGAGAAAGAGTGCGATGGAGCCAAAGAGGAAGGGAGGAAGCAAAGAAAGTGAATGAGGGAGATTATTCACTGGTCTATTCCCTTACACTACTGTACGTATGACTATACTTATGAACAGTTATGAACACTAAACCATTGTAAAGAGTTCTCAACATAGAGGTGTTCTCTGACTCTTGAATCCTGTCTCTGATATATAAAAAGAGGTGAGGAAAAAAGAGATGACAAATATGAGTGTTACCCAGCTCCTGCTGTCTCCTGTTGTCTCCTGTTGTCTCCTGCTGTGTCTGTCTCCTGCTGTGTCTGTCTCCTGCTGTGTCTGTCTCCTGCTGTGTTTGTCTCCTGCTGTGTCTCCTGCTGTGTCTCCTGCTGTGTCTCCTGCTGCGTCTCCTGCTGTGTCTGTCTCCTGCTGTGTCTGTCTCCTGCTGTGTCTGTCTCCTGCTGCGTCTCCTGCTGCGTCTCCTGCTGCGTCTGTCTCCTACTGCGTCTCCTACTGCGTCTCCTGCTGTGTCTCCTGCAGTGTCTCCTGCTGTGTCTGTCTCCTGCTGTGTCTGTCTCCTGCTGTGTCTGTCTCCTGCTGTGTCTGTCTCCTGCTGTGTCTGTCTCCTGCTGTGTCTGTCTCCTGCTGCGTCTCCTGCTGCGTCTCCTGCAGTGTCTCATGCTGTGTCTGCTGTGGTGTCTGCTGCAGTGTTTCCTGCTGTGTTTCCTGCTGTGTCTCCTGCTGTGTCTCCTGCTGTGTCTCCTGCGGTGTCTCCTGCTATATATACTGTGGTGTCTCCTGCTGTGGAGTTTGGTGAGGAAGGTGTGTAGGTTCATTTGTGTGTGTGTGTGTGTGTATTGGGAGATGAACGGTAGTGTCTGAAGTTCTCTGTCTCTCTCAGAACCCAGTGGAGTCCACAGTTGTCTCTATCAGTCTCTCTCAGAACACAGTGGAGTCCATAGTTCTCTCTCTCAGAACCCAGTGGAGGAGTCCATAGTTCTCTCTATCAGTCTCTCTCAGAACCCAGTGGAGGAGTCCATAGTTCTCTCTCTTAGTCTCTCTCAGAACCCAGTGGAGGAGTCCCTAGTTCTCTCTCTTAGTCTCTCTCAGAACCCAGTGGAGGAGTCCATAGTTCTCTCTCTTATTCTCTCTCAGAACCCAGTGGAGGAGTCCCTAGTTCTCTCTCTTAGTCTCTCTCAGAACCCAGTGGAGGAGTCCATAGTTCTCTCTCTTAGTCTCTCTCAGAACCCAGTGGAGGAGTCCATAGTTCTCTCTATCAGTCTCTCTCAGAACCCAGTGGAGGAGTCCCTAGTTCTCTCTCTTAGTCTCTCTCAGAACCCAGTGGAGGAGTCCCTAGTTCTCTCTCTTAGTACTCCGTAAAGGCTATACCTGGTCATGATATAAGTCGTGTTGTCCACCACTGCAGGTCTTCATCATGCTTGAACAAAGAAAATATGTATTTTTACTGGCACACTATCTTGTTTTATCTGTTTATATGGCTCTTTCTGAGAGCACCATCTCCTCACTTCTGAACACATCATTACAGTTTAAATGGCTCTTTCTGAGAGCACCATCTCCTCACTTCTGAACACATCATTACAGTTTAAATGGCTCTTTCTGAGAGCACCATCTCCTCACTTCTGAACACATCATTACTGTTTATATGGCTCTTTCTGAGAGCACCATCTCCTCACTTCTGAACACATCATTACTGTTTATATGGCTCTTTCTGAGAGCACCATCTCCTCACTTCTGAACAAATCATTAAGGTTTATATGGCTCTTTCTGAGAGCACCATCTCCTCACTTCTGAACACATCATTACAGTTTAAATGGCTCTTTCTGAGAGCACCATCTCCTCACTTCTGAACACATCATTACAGTTTAAATGGCTCTTTCTGAGAGCACCATCTCCTCACTTCTGAACACATCATTACAGTTTAAATGGCTCTTTCTGAGAGCACCATCTCCTCACTTCTGAACACATTATTACTGTTTAAATGGCTCTTTCTGAGAGCACCATCTCCTCACTTCTGAACACATTATTACTGTTTAAATGGCTCTTTCTGAGAGCACCATCTCCTCACTTCTGAACACATCATTACAGTGCAGGGAGACAGAGACTAACAGTACAGCTTCATTCACTGCTCTTATGTTTTCCATTTAGATAGCTCTCATTTCTCGACTGACCCCTTTGATGCCCCGCCTGCGCTCAGAGGAGAGAGACCAACACACAGAGGATAGAAAGAGAAATGGGTGAAAGGGAGAAAGAGAGAGCAGAACCTGTTCATTTCTTTTGATTGTCAGATCGGTGAGTGTCTCGTTCTGTTATATAAGAGAGAGTTTATGGTGTCTGTGTCAAATTTTTCAAGTCAGGTCGCAACCTTAAAATCTTCCATACACAATGCTAACCAACCCCCCACACACACCAATCAGTTTGGCCTTTCACTTGTTTCTGAACCGCCCTGCTTCAATCAGAAATGTGAGGGTCGAAGTGTGAATGGGGTGTTTCCGTCTGTGTGCGCGCGAGTGTGTGTGTGCATGTGTGTGTATTCTCTCAGGAAGGGGGCATTCCTTCTGGCTTTCATCTTTAATGATGCAACGGGTTAGCTGACTGGAGTTGTTTGATCCAGCAACATCCTCCTCTTTAACAGGAGAAGACCAGGAGAACGGTTGCCTGTTCAAATCCCAGTTGTATTTTAACACTTCTGATAAAGTCTACGGGTTTGTGTTTGGGAGCACAGAACACTAATGACGCATCTCTATCACGTTTCAGGTAAGACCCAGATGCAGACAACGTCGAATTAACAACAGTTTATTATTTCAACAGGGGCAGGCAAAAGACAGGTCAAGGGTAGGCAGAGGTCAGTAATCCAGATAGGTGGGGCAAAGGTACAGGACGGCAGGCAGACTCAGGGCAGGCAGAAAAGGACAAAAACAGGAAAACTGGAAAACAGAAGCAATCGAGAGAAAGAAACAGAGGGGGAAATGCTGGTAGGCTTGACGAAACAAAACAATCTGGCAACAGACAAACAGAACACAGGTATAAATACACAGGGGATGATGGGCAAGATGGGCAACACCCGGGGGGGGGGGGGGACAGACAATCACAAAGACAGGTGAAACAGATCAGAGTGTGACCATCTCAGTAGGATATGGTGACTTCCTCTCATTGAGAGTCCTTGAAACTTCTCTTTTCATTACTAATGTGAAATCATTCAACAGGTGACTGGAGCAAATACCTGGTAGGCATCCATGTTGCTTTCACCTATCCTATGTTTTCATGTGAGTGGAGAGTAAGGAAAGGAAGTGAGGTGAGGAAACCACTGTAGACCATTAAGATCTGTCCAATTCTAAAGCAGGCGACTTTTGCTGATGCAAGCAGTAATGAGTCCTTGATGTTTCCGGGAACTACCTGAGGCACGTACAGTGTGGCTGTTGCCTCTACTTACCAATACGTTTAACCTCAGTCTCAACCCAGCCATACGTCAAACGGCAAACACACGCATAGTTCTGAAGAGAGCTGCCATCTGTACTTGTACTTCACCTTGACAGCTGTCTCATGTTTGTCTTGTTCTTCCAAAGTACATCTCTATCCTCCCTTTATTATCTCTCTTTTTCTCTCCCCCTCTCTATCCCCCCATCCTCCTCTGTCTTTGGTTTCACTCTCTCGCTCTCCCTATCTCTGCCTCTCCTTGTCCTTTATTTTCTCTATCCTCTCCCCCCACTCTCTTCTCATCCTTAGGTTTCCCCCTTTGTCTTTCCCCCTCTACTTTTCCATTAGTAGCTTGGTGTGTATGTCTGGTTAAGAGCACTGCGGTGTGTGTGTGTGTGTTTGTGTGTGTGTGTGTCAGACCGCTGGAGGACTTTTAGAAGTCAGAGAGAGACTGTGGTGGTCCCGAGGGTTGGCAGACATCAGATTCCCCTTTCTGTGAGCCACGACGCTCACAGAAAACAAAGGCAGGGATGGGTTTTTTCTCTTTCTGCCTCTATCTCATTCTCCCCCACACTGTCATTACCAGTCTCTACAGAACAGTACAAACATGAAGAGTGATCAAAGTGCCTGGGGTGTCAGTCAGCCAGAAGAGAGGGACAAGAAGAGGGACGTGAGTGGAAGACACGATGAGCTGGTCACCATAGAAACATACATTCCATTACCCTCAGTCACATTTACCATGCCATGATGAGCTGGTCACCATAGAAACACACATTCCATTTGGCTCAGTCACATTTACCAAGCCATGATGAGCTGGTCACCATAGAAACACACATTCCATTTGGCCCAGTCACATTTACTATGCCATGATGAGCTGGTCACCATAAAAACACACATTCCATTTGCCTCAGTCACATTTACTATGCCATGATGAGCTGGTCACCATAGAAACACACATTCCATTTGGCTCAGTCACATTTACTATGCCATGATGAGCTGGTCACCATAGAAACACACATTCCATTTGCCTCAGTCACATTTACCAAGCCATGATGAGCAGAAACAACACTGACTTTTCAGATGGGAGCCAAGCAAGATCACAGCACAAAGACAGAACACACACTCATCTGTGCTCCTTGGCTAGACGAAGATACGTCTGTGCTCATTGGCTAGACGAAGATACGTCTGTGCTCCTTGGCTAGACGAAGATACGTCTGTGCTCCTTGGCTAGACGAAGATACGTCTGTGCTCCTTGACAAGACGAAGATACGTCTGTGCTCCTTGGCTAGACGAAGATACGTCTGTGCTCATTGGCTAGACGAAGATACCTCTGTGCTCATTGGCTAGACGAAGATACCTCTGTGCTCCTTGTGCACAGAGTGGAGTAGCAGTTCACTACTGGATTGCAGCACAGTGCAACAGGTGCAGAGGTTGTGGGATTCCTCAGAGTGTCTGCTAGATAAATCTGCCCTTGTCTAAAGACAGACTGGTTTAGGAAAGGAGACAAAGTCTAAGGACGCTTCTCCCCTTGCCTCGCCTCCTTCATCTGCATGGTCATGAAAGAACTGGACAGCAGAGAAGAATCCCTGATCTCTCTTTTTCAACTATCCCCTATAAAGTATATTCACCTGATCGTCAACAGTTCTCTGGAGTCCTGACTCAAATTTTTATTTAACTAGGCAAGTCAGTCAAGAACAAATTCTTATTTACAATGAAGGCCTACCCCGGCCAAACCCTAACCCAATTGTGCACTGCCCTATGGGACTCCCAATCATGGCCGGTTGTGATACAGCCTGGAATCAAACCAGAGTCTGTAGTGATGCCTCTAGCACTGAGATGCAGTGCCTTAGACCGCTGCGCCACTCGGGAGCTACTTTAAATTATGAGAGAGAACACCTGTTCTTTGTCAAGACTAACTCTCCCACCCACATGGGCATGCTCAGCTGTGAGTGTGTCAGTGTTACTGATGCCATGCAAACCTCCGGGCTTCACTGAGAGGGTGGTCCCCAGGGAGATGTGTCTGTCCGTCTGAGGTGCTGTGGAGTCACATCGCCCTCTAGAGGAGACTCTGCATCAAAGCAGCAACAGACCTGCTCCTGTATCAGACTATACATTCATCACTCGAGAACAGCAGACTCTTGGTGCACCTCAATAGTCTAAACAGGCTTGTATTTCTTCACACACACAAACACACACAAACAACACACACACATACACACACTATTGTTTAGCACTCAGATTCCCTGTTCGAAAATGTATTTCTGAAATGAATGCTGAAATCCACCAGAGGGAGGAAGTGACACACGCAATAATTCTTCTCATGTCATGTCGTGGTGCAGAATATAAATACATTCAACTGCTGTGTAACAACGGCTGCCTTTACACAGGCAGCCTAATTCAGATATTTTGCCAATTATTTGCATATCTGATATAAATCTGATCTAATTCCTAATGTGTAAACAGCAAAAAAAAACACATGGGGAATCTGATGTTGTATTAACTTCCTGTTTAATACCACTTCCATACGGCTGTGTTTACACAGACTGCCCAATTCTTATATTTTTTTCAGTAATTGGTATTTTGACCAATCAGCTCTGAAAAAGATCTGATGTGAAAAAAATATTATGTGATTGGTAAAAGGCCAAGTAGAGGAAAAAAGATCAGAATTAGGCTGCCTGTGTAAACACAGCCTTTGTGGCTCTGAATCCTGATACAAACCCAATCTTCATTATGCAACCTGGATGCTCAGATCGCATTTATTTGCTCTGAAGTGTTGTTGCACATGACCTGACATTACCATGACAACCACAACAAGGAACGATAACCAGGTTTCCATCCAATCATTTCATGTGAAAGAATGACCTGCTCATGGAAAAACATGTATTCTTGTAATGACCTCAGTAATCCATAAACGCAGGAATTAAAGAAGGTCCAGAACGGGTTGTAGAATTCTCTAATTAAACAGACTATTTGTTAACCACAGGCTACTGTTTGGTCGTAGCCTACACCAAAAGAAACCTGCTCTTTTTAATGTAAAGTCAACAGCAAAAACAACATGCATGTCAAGTTGGTCAGGACACAAGAGCAAATGGGGTAGACTGCATGGTCCCCAAAATGGTTGCCCTCACACAAATAATACGCTGTGTTCAAGACAACCAAAGCTATGATGTTGTGGGTAAATGGTGACTGATCTACAAATAATAACGAGTAGTTATTTATGGCGCATGATGATTTGTAGATTCTCAATGAAGTGTCTGAGCCGCGAGCTGAGGACCAATGAAATCAGATTCCCTCCTTCTTGCAAAGATTGCATCCTCCTCCACTTTACTTGAGGAGCTGACAACTGATTAAATGTTTTATGAATCAAATTTATTTTTTTTGCAAGTATTTTATGTTAATTCCTATCACGTTACGTTACTTTTGGTAATGTCAAATGCATTTAAAACTTCACACACACTAAAACTTTTGACTTATTAAATATTTCTAAAGGAGTGGGGGAAAGGTAACCACACTGAAAGTCTATTTCAACCAATAGTCTGTTGAATTCAGTACCGTTTAAGATGGAGGATCACTTTTTTTTCATGAGCATGGCCTTATTTCTACATTTGTAATTTGAAAAAAAAAATCCCCTTTTTCTCCCCAATTTCATGGTATCTAATTGGTAGTTACAGTCTTGTCCCATCGCTGCAACTCCCGTACGGTCTCGGGAGAGGCGAAGGTCGAGAGCAGTGCGTCCTCCGAAACACAACCCAGTCAAGCCGCACTGCTTCTTGACACAATGCTCGCTTAACCTGGAAGCCAACCGCACCAATGTGTCGGAGGAAACACCGTACACCTGACAACCGTGTCAGCGTGCATTGCGCCCGGTCCGCCACAGGAGTCGCTAGTGCACAATGGGACAAGAACTTCCCTGCCGGCCAAATCCTACCCTAACTCAGACGACGCTGGGCCAATTGTGCGCCGCCCCATGGCTCTCCTGGTCACTCTAGTGACACTACGATGCTGTGCCTTAGACCGCTGAGCCACTAGGGAGGCCTGCATGGCCTTATTGCTATTACAGCATATTGGATGACTCATTCGTATTCCATTCACCCAGTTCAATGTAACATTGATAGGTTTTCCCTATGCCCCATCATGAGGTTGCTACAACCTAGCCATGAATTAAAGTTTACAACGTAAGTGCAAACAGGTCGAGAGACAAATTTGAGGTGACAGACAGTGACACATGGACAAACAGTGACATTCAATACCGCCTTGCACAATTTTGCCTGTGTCTAGCTGATCTAGGGTGTAATCATTAGTCCAACAGTTGCCAACGAGAGTTTCTATTGGACAAATTCATTTGTTTTTTCCCGTTTTGTTTCCGTTTGCTTTAATTTAAGAAACGTTTTTCAACAGAATCGGTGAAACGAATACACCCCTGATCACGCATAAATACAGTTCACTTTCATAGCAGCCAAGTTGTATTCCTTCTCGCATCTCTCCTCCTCTCACCTCTTCCATTCACTTGTTGACTTCAATACACCACACATCAGCTGTATGTGACCAGGCAAAAAAAAACTTTCCAAGCCAAACCGCTAAACACATCCTACATCATTGTCACCAAATTAGTCATAGTCAGCGTAGCTAATAGAACTAACACGTTAGTAAACCCGCTATAATAATGCAGTAAGGTTATAGTGTACAGTCAGTAAGCAGTTACACCGGCGCGTCCCAGTGGCAATAAATTAGTAATACCAGAAGCATACCTTGACTTGGAAGAGTTCCAGTCTTCTGTTGGTAAGTCATAGCCAGCTAGCTAACATAGCATCCCTCTGTTTGAGTGGGGTGTTTCAGTAGGCTAAACTAGCTCACTGCATTTGCTAGCTAATTAAGTGAAACTGAAAGTGGAGAAAAATGACACTCTCTATTTCTCTCTTGCTTCTCCATCATTTTGGAAGAAATTAATTTGTTCAAAACTGTTCAACTATTGTCTTTCTCTCTCTTTGAGTCAACTACTCACCACATGTTATGCACTGCAGTGCTAGCTAGCTGTAGCTTATGCTTTCAGTACTAGATTAATTATCAGATCCTTTGATTGGGTGGACAACATATCAGTTCATGCTGCAAGAGCTCTGATAGGCTGGAGGACATCCTCCGGAAGTTGTCATAATTACTGTGTAAGTCTATGGAAGGGGTTGAGAACCATGAGCCTCCTAGGTTTTGTATTGAAGTCAATGTACCCAGAGGAGGACAGAAGCTAACTGTCCTCCGGCTATACCACGGTGCTACACTACAGATTGCTGTTGAGACTACCGTAGACCTTGTTTGCGAAACAGTGTGTTTTAATCAATTATTTGGTGACGTGATTATATTTAGTATAGTTTTATCTAAAAAGGATAACTTTTTAAATGTTTTACTATTTTAATTTGTATGAAATTCACTGAGGAGGATGGTCCTCCCCGTCCTCGTCCGACTGGTTGAATTTGCAAAATAACTTTTCTTTAGTTTATATTTTGGCACAAATTCAAATGTGGCACTTGCCCATGGATTGTTTTAGCATCAATGCTAGCCATGTGCGACATGCACACAGTTACAGGCCTGCTGGAGCAATATCCACCGTAACAGTATGGATGAAACCTAAGCTGGAATGGGAAGCTTACTGAAGCTGGCTAGCTTTAGAAAACCCTGAGGAGATCTAGCTTACTTAGTAATATAGTCTACCACAGTATGAGACATAATACCCATAAAACCTAGCGGTCAAAAACGGAAATGGTTCAAATCGTTTTTACACCATTCATTTTATCCATTGTAGATTTTAGAAACACTTAAAATAAGGGCTGTGTTTCAGGCAGGCTAACCCTGATGTGACATTTTGATAACCATGTAAATCTCTCTAGGACAAGGTGAATTTTATCAATATTTTCACCTGTATTTACCCCCCCCCCCCCCCACACCCAAATGAACAGCTAATTAGGTGCTAATGTGGCTATCATGCAAAGCTGCAAATGCCTGTCTCAAGATTCACGTCACTCACCAGGGCCAAGACTGCAGAATTGAGGCAAACTTAAGGCTCTCTGGATTAACTATCTAATGTTAGCTAAATTTTGTCAATAATAAATTGGCTAAAGTTGTTTAAATTGACAATTGTGTGAACTGTCTTGGGCAAGTTTTTAAATTGAAAATGCCTGTTATCTAGCTAGCTAGCTCATGGTTAGCTAGTTAACAGCATTTGCCTGGCTAGATGGCTACATTAGCCATCTATTTGTCTAGACATTTAAAGTCATGAGAAAAAAACTAGTTTAACTTTCTTTGCCTTTTACACACTAACAGTTCTTGATAATGTCTGTTTGTGTCTGTGGTTGAGGGGTGGGTAGCCTACTTCAAGTACTAGCTACTTGACTTGTAGCTACCCTAGATAGCTGTATTACTTCAGTCTGTTTTTTTGAGAGGTTTCAGAGATGAACTGATTATCATCCTTGAGTCAACAGTGTGCTTACTTTACTGTGGGACAACATGGATATGTTTGCTGTTACCCTCTTGACAGCAGATCCATAGTATTTAATTTGTATTTATTTATTTAACCTTTATTTAATTTAACTAGGAAAGTCCGTTAAGAACAAATTCTCATTTACAATGACGGCCTACACCAGCCAAACCCGGACGACGCTGGGCCAATTGTGTGCCGCCTATGGGACTCCCAATCACGGCCGGTTGTGATACAGCCTGGAATCGAACCAGGGTGTCTGTAGTGATGCCTCAAGCACTGAGATGCAGTGCCTTAGTCCGCTATAGCTAGTAGGAAATGTTATGTAACCTTATTTAGTCCTACCTACTACAGTGGGTTTTAAATTCAAAGGTATTGGTTTGTTTTTGAGGTAGAATTACTGTCGTGTTATTGATGCCAAATTACAACATTTATTTGCACCTTCTTTATTCCAGAACCAATGGGTGCGCCCGAGTCTTATCACCTTTCAACAAGGTCAGCTGTTTCAACCTGGAACACTATTCTCCTCCTTTGGTCTGGTTCAGTCATTGCAGGAAATCCTGAAGAGCAGAAGTGTATGAAGGGTTTTGTCCCAGCCCAGCTCTAACACCTGACTTAAATAAACAACATACCAAATCACAGCGATTGACTATTATCTGTAATCCGGTATGAGCTGGAACTAAAGCTTATACACACTCCTGCCATTCAGATCTGGAGAAATCCACCTGTTTATGTCATTGCTCCACTCTCAAGTTAAAGTTGAACTTGTTGACTGATGACATGGCAGCAGCTGCCAAGAAGGGAGCAGCTGCGAACCAGAAGACTGCAGCCAAGGCAGCACTGGTCCACCCACACCTGCCCTGTCTGTCGGGTGAGCAGTATTGGTTGATACTGTATATGTTTTTAGGTTCCTCTCCATGTGTAGGCTATTGTACTGGCCTGTGTGGCACAGTCTTTCAACTGTGTAGTAGTTTGTTGCATCGTATTGCATACTTAATAATTTGTGTTAACTTTGAATTCAATCACAGATTGTCAACTTCCTCCATTTTGTACTTGACCTTTATAGATGAAATCCCAAAGACATTCAAGCAGCACTCTGACAGCAAGTATCCCAAGTATCCAATGGTCCCAGTACTGGTTGATGTGCAGGCCTAAGTGACCACCCTCACTCAAATAGACCTACAGCTGGGGTAAGATTCTTCCATCATTCACATACAGTAGACAAAAGCTGTGTTCAAATACTCATACTGACCACACTAACTGTACTATTTGTGATGTGAACTGAGTATATACTATGCTTATTGGTCATAGTATGGATATAGTTAGTATGCCAAAGGTTCCTGGATGTCGTACTAAATTAGCCAAAATACAAAGTATATATGCAGTGGACACTATTTCCGTGCTTTTAGGGCCCATAATGCAATTCTTCAGAAAACGTTTTCAGATTTGAAGAACATGGCGAAAAATATGCAGTCAAAGTCTGACGAGACAGGATCCAAATTCATTGCTTTAACTAATTATGACAAATGTTTAAAAAATGTGGAGCAATGTAATAAAGTAATGACTTTTTCAAATAAGTTTTCAATTTGTTAGCTACACTATCCTTAAGAACTGCATAGCATATACCACCCACCACTGAGACCTGTATGCTCTAGTCGGCTGGCCCTCGCTACATATTCGTCGCCAGACCCAGGTCATCTATAAGTCTATGCTAGGTAAAGCTCCGCCTTATCTCAGTTCACTGGTCACGATAACAACACCCACCCGTAGCACACGTTCCAGCAGGTATCACTCACTGATCATCCCCAAAGCCAACACCTCATTTGGCCGCTGCCAGTGACTGGAACGAATTGGAAAAATCGCTGAAGTTTGAGACTTTTATTTCCCTCACCAACTTTAAACATCAACTATCTGAGCAGCTAACCGATCGCTGCAGCTGTACGTAGTCCATCTGTAAATAGCCCACCCAATCTACCTCATCCCCATACTGTTTTTATTGTATTTACTTTTCTGCTCTTTTGCACACCAGTATCTTCTACTTGCACATCATCATCTGCTAATTTATCTGCTCAGTGTTAATCTGCTAAATTGTAACTATTCGCTCCTATGGCCTATTTATTGCCTACCTCCTCATGCCTTTTGCACACACTGTATATAGACTTTATTTTTTCTACTGTGTCATTGATTTGTTTATTGTGTTATTGGCTTGTTTTTATTGTTTACTCCATGTGTAACTCTGTGTTGTTGTATGCGTCGAACTGCTTTGCTTTATCTTGGCCAGGTCGCAATTGTAAATGAGAACTTGTTCTCAACTTGCCTACCTGGTTAAATAAAGGTGTTCTCAACTTGCCTACCTGGTTAAATAAAGGTGAAATAAAAAAATAAAAAAATAAAATAGTCACTTTAACTCTACCTACATGTACAGTGCCTTGCGAAAGTATTCGGCCCCCTTGAACTTTGCGACCTTTTGCCACATTTCAGGCTTCAAACATAAAGATATAAAACTGCATTTTTTTGTGAAGAATCAACAACAAGTGGGACACAATCATGAAGTGGAACGACATTTATTGGATTCTTCAAACTTTTTTAACAAATCAAAAACTGAAAAATTGGGCGTGCAAAATTATTCAGCCCCCTTAAGTTAATACTTTGTAGCGCCACCTTTTGCTGCGATTACAGCTGTAAGTCGCTTGGGGTATGTCTCTATCAGTTTTGCACATCGAGAGACTGACATTTTTCCCATTCCTCCTTGCAAAACAGCTCGAGCTCAGTGAGGTTGGATGGAGAGCATTTGTGAACAGCAGTTTTCAGTTCTTTCCACAGATTCTCGATTGGATTCAGGTCTGGACTTTGACTTGGCCATTCTAACACCTGGATATGTTAATTTTTGAACCATTCCATTGTAGATTTTGCTTTATGTTTTGGATCATTGTCTTGTTGGAAGACAAATCTCCGTCCCAGTCTCAGGTCTTTTCCAGACTCCATCAGGTTTTCTTCCAGAATGGTCCTGTATTTGGCTCCATCCATCTTCCCATCAATTTTAACCATCTTCCCTGTCCCTGCTGAAGAAAAGCAGGCCCAAACCATGATGCTGCCACCACCATGTTTGACAGTGGGGATGGTATGTTCAGGGTGATGAGCTGTGTTGCTTTTACGCCAAACATAACGTTTTGCATTGTTGCCAAAAAGTTCAATTTTGGTTTCATCTGACCAGAGCACCTTCTTCCACATGTTTGGTGTGTCTCCCAGGTGGCTTGTGGCAAACTTTAAACAACACTTTTTATGGATATCTTTAAGAAATGGCTTTCTTCTTCCACTCTTCCATAAAGGCCAGATTTGTGCAATATACGACTGATTGTTGTCCTATGGACAGAGTCTCCCACCTCAGCTGTAGATCTCTGCAGTTCATCCAGAGTGATCATGGGCCTCTTGGCTGCATCTCTGATCAGTCTTCTCCTTGTATGAGCTGAAAGTTTAGAGGGACGGCCAGGTCTTGGTAGATTTGCAGTGGTCTGATACTCCTTCCATTTCAATATTATCGCTTGCACAGTGCTCCTTGGGATGTTCAAAGCTTGGGAAATCTTTTTGTATCCAAATCCGGCTTTAAACTTCTTCACAACAGTATCTCGGACCTGCCTGGTGTGTTCCTTGTTCTTCATGATGCTCTCTGCGCTTTTAACGGACCTCTGAGACTATCACAGTGCAGGTGCATTTATACGGAGACTTGATTACACACAGGTGGATTGTATTTATCATCATTAGTCATTTAGGTCAACATTGGATCATTCAGAGATCCTCACTGAACTTCTGGAGAGAGTTTGCTGCACTGAAAGTAAAGGGGCTGAATAATTTTGCACGCCCAATTTTTCAGTTTTTGATTTGTTAAAAAAGTTTGAAATATCAAATAAATGTCGTTCCACTTCATGATTGTGTCCCACTTGTTGTTGATTCTTCACAAAAAAATGCAGTTTTATATCTTTATGTTTGAAGCCTGAAATGTGGCAAAAGGTCTCAAAGTTCAAGGGGGCCGAATACTTTCGCAAGGCACTGTATAGTCTCCACATTGACTCTGAACCGGTACCCCTTGTATATAGCCTCCACATTGACTCTGTACCGTAACACCCTGTATATAGCCTCCACATTGACTCTGTACCGTAATACCCTGTACATAGTCTCCACATTGACTCTGTACCATTACACCCTGTATATAGTCTCCACATTGACTCTGTACCGTAACACCCTGTATATAGCCTCCACATTGACTCTGTACTGGTAGACCCTGCATATAGCCTCCACATTGACTCTGTACTGGTAGACCCTGTATATAGCCTCCACATTGACTCTGTACTGGTACCCCCTGTATATAGCCTCCACATTGACTCTGTACCGGTACCCCCTGTATATAGTCTCCACATTGACTCTGTACCGGTACCGCCTGTATATAGTCTCCACATTGACTCTGTACCGGTACCGCCTGTATATAGTCTCCACATTAACTCTGTACCGGTACCCCGTGTATTTAGTCTCCACATTGACTCTGTACCGGTACCCCCTGTATATGGTCTCCACATTGACTCTGTACCGTACCACCCTGTATATAGCCTCCACATTGACTCTGTACCGTAACACCCTGTATATAGCCTCCACATTGACTCTGTACCGTAACACCCTGTATATAGCCTCCACATTGACTCTGTACCGTAACACCCTGTATATAGCCTCCACATTGACTCTGTACCGTAACACCCTGTATATAGCCTCCACATTGACTCTGTACCGTAACACCCTGTATATAGCCTCCACATTGACTCTGTACCGTAACACCCTGTATATAGCCTCCACATTGACTCTGTACCGTAACACCCTGTATATAGCCTCCACATTGACTCTGTACCGTAACACCCTGTATATAGCCTCCACATTGACTCTGTACCGTAACACCCTGTATATAGCCTCCACATTGACTCTGTACCGTAACACCCTGTATATAGCCTCCACATTGACTCTGTACCGTAACACACTGTATATAGCCTCCACATTGACTCTGTACCGTAACACCCTGTATATAGTCTCGCTACTGTTATTTTACTGCTGCTCTTTCATTATTTGTTACTTTAATTTTTTTACTTAACCAACAATGCAGTTAAGAAAAGTAAGTGTTAAGGGCTTGGTAAGTAAACATTTCACGGTAAGGTCTACCTACACCTGTTGTATTGGGTGCATATGACAAATACAATTTTACTTGGTATGTTAGCTAGTTACCTAACGTTAGTTGGCTACTAACACATCAAACTTGCCAGGCAGTATATTAAGTGTCTGCTATCTAACTACCCAAGGAAGAAGAAGAACAAAGCAAGAACCGTGGTCAGGAAAAGAAGAACATCAAGACGAAGCAGCTGCTTTATAGGTGGGATGCACTGTTGAGCACTACATCCCGAGGAGTTCGTGCTGATTGGACAGAGATTGTGACAGCCGGTTAAATGGCGTCCCTTGAGAAGGCAAGAACAAGATGTATGTCAGGAGAAGTGCAGTATATTAGGAATACAGAGGAGGAATGGGGGGAAAAGAGAGGCAGAGGAGGTCTAAGAGAGAGAGGGAGGAAGAGAGTGAGCTTTAGTCAGTTAGAAATGGTGGGGAAAAGGGAGATGGTTTGCTGAAGAAGAATGGTAGAAAGTGTAAGCAGAGTGAGCTGAAGACCGGAGGAGAAATGGAAGTGAATGATGTCGAAGTATGGAGGTGGTAGGTGTGGTGAAGTTCTCTGGAGCCCAAGGCTTGCACCAGGGGTCAAGATAAAGATGAGTCTATGACAGTAGGAGTGAAGTTTTTGGACCCTTGCCTTTTGACTGACCTATTTGTGGTTTCTGGGTGGATGAAAACAGAGTTGGGTGCTGTGGAATTAGTGAGGGTAACCAGAAGTGGTCTTGTGATAATTGTTTGGATATATAAGTTAGCCCATATGAGCTTTTGTGCCGAATACATTATGTTGTGACAAGTGTCAAGTTTATGGGCATGTTGCAGCAATGTGTTGGAGGGAGGATCCTAGGTGTGGGAAGTGTGCAGAAGGGCATGAGACAAAGGAATGTGTAGCATTGGGGAAAGTAGTGGTATGTGTTCATTGTAGGGGTGCCCATGGGCCTGGGAATCAGAAATGTTGTGTGCGAGAGAGGCAGGTTGAACTTGTCTTCAAAATTAGTTACTTCCAAACTAATATAGTTATACTCACTTTAAAGCTGAAGTTGTAGTTCTAGAGGCGGTGTAATTTTGCGAGCCTGAAAAGCCCATCAACGTTCAATGTTTGCCTGCTGCTGGCCCCTCGCTCCCCCCAGTCCCCCATCCCTCCCTCTCTCGGCATCCCCATCCCCCATTCCGCGGTGTTCCCAACGCCGCTGCAAGCTCGAAATCGCTGTAGTGAGAAGCTAGAGCACCGACACCGTTTACATTGCCAGTGCCAGCGAGTTTGAAGATACCTGAACAAAATAAGGAATTTAGAGAGCAACATTTGTCAATCAGACATTGGTAAGGATCACCCGCTAAATATTGTTGTTGTGTCATCTATACTCTTTCCCCATTTTCCCGTCAATTGTCCGACACGGATATGGCATGGTACTCGGAAAATACAATGATGATGGAGGATAGCTAGCATTAGCGAGCTAGCTAGCCTAGTTGGTGGACAAAAATAACATTTCAGTGATAGACTTGATAGCTTGGTGTGACGAAATGTAATGCATTTCCTCCATCGCTTGAGATAAAATAGCTAGTCAATCTAGTTATCGATTGACAGATTGTACGAGAAGGGACAGTGTGACTGATGCAACTATGTTAGTAAACGTGATGGGATACATTATGATGGCGTTGGAATTGTCTAGTGCCTTGCTAGTTTTCAATAACTAGTCACGCATTTTTCATTCCACGCAGCGCAGTAAAGAGCAGAGTGGTTTTTCAAAATGGTGTCTAAAGCTTATGTGCCCATTTTTGTCAAACCATCTCTGTTCTGTTTAATAATGTTGGAATGTAACTCGCTTAAACCATTGCTGTGGATGTTTTTTTTTTTAGCTAAATCACTTTCCCAAAACGCTTTGTCAAAAATTAAATGTAATTTTTGTTTGCCGTTCTCAAACCAGCAATAACTGAGGTGGCCATTGCGTTGTTCTCATTTAACCTGGTGTTGTTGAGATTTAACAAGGCAATCAGCAATTTCAGATGCGTGTTAAAAGAGAATCGTGAACAGCCCGAATCCTTTCTGGATTATTGTATTGATGTGAGCCTAATCTGCGAATTTCGGATTATCCGGTTTATAATAGGGATTTATCGCTGGTTTTGTGACTACTGGCTGGCGTTATAACCCGTGTGGGAATTTGTGCAATCAATCACGACAGTCATAATAATTAGGACATGTAAATGTTGTCTATATATGGTTTAATAACTATGCCGTGTTATAACGTTATTACTTATCACTGAAAATCATTCATGGCCAAGCAGTATTGACAACACAGGCGTCTAGCTATCGCAAAGTAAGTGGGACAATTAATGTCATTGTGCCTTTTATTCATAACTGCATACCTCGACACAAAGTAAAGACCCTGTATTAATAACAGCCATTAAAATATTCGCTACAGAGAAAGGAAGGGGACTCAAACTACAATGATTTAACCTGATAAAGCCTGAAACCACGTGTAGGCCTACCTTTGTGTGCTTGAGTTATAAACTGTTGTATGCTTGAATGGTAAGCAGCTCAAACAATGCGGCCATAAAACTGTCACAGGGAGGCAGAAGGATAAGGGCCTACAGGACTGCAGACGGGAATAGACTGCACTGATGTCTGATCGTTCTGTTCTTGTGAATAGGACCAGTGGATCAGTACAGGCCGTTTGCTCTCAATTCAGGAGGAATCGTCCCATCAGAGGCAGCATTATTCCTTAGTCCTCTTTGTGTATTGAATGAATGCTCAGCTGTCAAGGACTGAAAGATGTGTATTTGAAGAGCTTTCTGACTTCAGAACATTATTGTTGATGTCTTGTTTTGATCTCTAGGGTTGTGTGTTTTGATATTAGAGTGGCAGGTCGATTTTGAAATAGGCTAAATCGTCAATATCTGTAGAAATGATTTGACAGAAGTTTTAACAGAATGTTCATTCCAGTTTATCTCAATTATGTCCTTTGATTAATCTTTAGGTGAAACGATGCTGTCATTGGGTGTCAGTGTCCTCAGCATCATTTGTTGTAGTGCAAGATTAGTGTGCTTCTTGACTCGTTGTTTGTGTGTGTGTGTGTGTTAAACATCTCTCGCTGTGTGTGTGTGTGCCAGGATCAAACAATCCTGTGTGTCTTTCTGTTCTCGTGGCGCCAGAGTGGAAGCTGGGTCACGAGTGCATTTCTCTGTGGTCTCACTCTCAACTATCTGTGTGTGTGGCCCTAGTTCTGATCCAGGATCATTTGTTTCCTGTGTTATTCCTTTTACACCTGGAAATAAACCCACTGCTAGTCCAGTCAGGTGTCACAACGTGTACTGGCCCACCTCTCTGCCTTGTTATCTCTTGCCCTACCTGACAGTGCTGCTTCTGCTTCTTCTTGGTGACAATCACTCATCGGCCTGTGTAGTATCTACCAAATCAAAGTTTTAATGGAAAATGCCTCTATGTCCTCTTACCTTGAGAGTAGAGGTCGACGATTTAATCGTAATGGCCGATTAATTAGGGTCGATTTCAAGTTTTCATAACAATTTTTTCATATATATATTTTATACCTTTATTTAACTAGGCAAGTCAGTTAAGACCACATTCTTATTTTCAATGACAGCCTAGGAACGGTGGGTTAACTGCCTTGTTCAGGGGCAGATTTTCACCATGTCAGCTCAGGGGATCTAATCTTGCAACCTTACAGTTAACAAGTCCAACGCTCTAACCACATGCACTCCACGAGGAGCCTGCCTGTTACGCGAATGCAGTAGAAGCCAAGGTAAGTTGCTAGCTAGCATTAAACTTAAAAAACAATCAATCATAATCACTAGTTATAACTACTAATCCAGGTTAGCAGGCAATATTAACCAGGTGAAATTGTGTCATTTCTCATGCGTTCATTGTATGCAGAGTCAGGGTATATGCAACAGTTTGGGCTGCCTGGCTCATTGCGAACTAATTTGCCAGAATTTTGCGTAATTATTACGTAACATTGAAGGTTGTGCAATGTAACAATAATATTTAGACTTAGGGATGCCACACGTTAGATAAAATACCGAACGGTTCTGTATTTCACTGAAATAATAAACGTTTTGTTTTCGAAATGATAGTTTCCGGATTCGACCATATTAATGACCAAAGGCTCGTATTTCTGTGTGTTATTATGTTATAATTAAGTCTGATTTGATAGAGCAGTCTGACTGAGCAGCAGCAGGCTCGTAATCATTCATTCAAACAGCACTTTCGTGCGTTTTGCCAGCAGCTCTTCATAAGCACAGCTCTGTTTATGACTTCAAGCCTATCAGCCTAATGGCTGGTGTAACCAATGTGAAATGGCTAGCTAGTTAGCTGCGTGTGCGCTAATACTGTTTCAAACGTCACTCGCTCTGAGACTTGGAGTAGTTATTCCCCTTGCTCTGCAAGGGCCACGGCTTTTGTGGAGCGATGGGTAACTCTGCTTCGAGGGTGGCTGTTGTCGATGTGTTCCTGGTTCGAGCCCAGGTAGGGGCGAGGAGGGGGACGGAAGCTATACTGTTACACTGGCAATACTAAAGTGCCTATAAGAACATCCAATAGTCAAAGGTATATGAAATACGAATGGTATAGAGAGAAATAGTCCTATAAATACTATATTAACTACAACCTAAAACCTCTTACCTTGGAATATTGAAGTCTCATGTTAAAAGGAACCACCAACATTCATATGTTCTCATGTTCTTAGCAAGGAACTTAAACGTTAGCTTTCTTACATGGCACATATTGCACTTTTATTTTCTTCTTCAACACTTTGTTTTTGCATTATTTAAACCAAATTGAACATGTTTCATTATTTATTTGAGGCTAAATTGATTTTATTGATGTATTATATTAAGTTAAAATAAGTGTTCATTCAGTATTGTTGTAATTGTCATTATTACAAATAAATAAATAAAAATCGGCCGATTAATCGGTATCGGCTTTTTTGGTCCTCCAATAATCGGTATTGGTATCGGCGTTCAAAAAATCATAATCGGTCGACCTCTACTCGTGAGAGGTCAGTTCTGGCCTAGACCATATTCTCTGTAGTATCCCCAAAAGGTGAGCTTGTCCAACCAGACGGACAGAAGTGCTGAAGTCCAAGGCCAGGTCTGTGAGTCAGTCATGCTGTCCAGCCATGCTGTGACCAGTTGGCTTGTCATCTGTTTAGTCTGCTCTCTGAGACACTACTACAGAGCGGTGTGTGTCTAGGGACTCCCTCTATTTTCTCTGGTAACACCAACTACATCCTGGTACATCCCTTAGGAAAATGTGGCGCTGGACAACATGATGAGAATATTTTTAATTTACCAGCCATTTGAGAAATGTACCAGACACGTATTCATTAGTGCATCCACCCACAGTGATCACAATGACAGAATTCACATGTAGATTATGGTAATTAATCTGAACAAAAACATGCAACTCCTGTAATGAAGCAGCCAATGAAACGGCATTTTCAAACATTTGCCTAAATGTAATTGGCAGGGAAAAGGGAAAAACAGCATTCTAAACAGCACGGTAGATGTTAGAGAAAGATGGTGGATCTAAAGATACAACAACTAGGATGGGTTGCTCATTTGGTAGGGCTGACCCCATGTAGTTGACGGGTCGATTGACTGAGCAATAGGCTGTTGGTCGAGCAGTTGCAACAATACATTTTTTTATACAAAATCAATGGCACATGTCTTGATTGACGCCTGTCTCAGTGGACTAGTCCATTGTGGAGACCACGGGGGTGATTCACCAGTAGTAGATTTACTGTTAATTCCCATAATTTCTCATCTACAATGTTTGTTTGGTTACTGTAATTTCTGTTGATGCATTCAATATATTATTATTCATCTTTTACAGTTCTCATTGTCAGAGTGGATATGTTGTTTGCAGAGTGCACAACCTAGATACAATGCTATTTTATAGCAAATAAATTGACAACAGACTTACAGCACGCTCATAGGGAACAAGCACAGCACTGATGATTGGCTGAGAGAAGTTGATAATACAAATATTGTGGGGGCTGTCTTGTTAGACTTCAGTGTGGCTTTTGACATTATCGATCATAGTCTGCTGCTGGAATAACTTGTGTTATGGCTTTACACCACCTGCTATACCGTGGATAAAGAGCTACCTGTCTAACAGAACACAGAGGGGCCTTCCTAGTGGCACAGTGGTCCAAGGCAGTGCTAGAAGCTTCTCTACCTATCCGGGTTTGATCCCAGGCTCTGTCGCAGCCGGCGGAGACCGGGAGACCCAAGAGGCGGCGCACAATTGGCCCAGCATCGTCCGGGTTAGGGGAGGGTTTGGCCCAGCATCGTCCGGGTTAGGGGAGGGTTTGGCCCAGCATCGTCCGGGTTAGGGGAGGGTTTGGCCCAGCATCGTCCGGGTTAGGGGAGGGTTTGGCCCAGCATCGTCCGGGTTAGGGGAGGGTTTGGCCCAGCATCGTCCGGGTTAGGGGAGGGTTTGGCCCAGCATCGTCCGTGTTAGGGGAGGGTTTGGCCCAGCATCGTCCGGGTTAGGGGAGGGTTTGGCCCAGCATCGTCCGGTTTAGGGGAGGGTTTGGCCAGCCGGGATGTCCTTGTCCCATCGCGCTCTAGTGATTCCTTGTGGTTGGCCGGGCACGTGCACGATGACTTCGGTCACCAGTTGTACGGTGTTGCAGGTTCAAATCCCCGAGCTAACAAGGTACAAATCTGTCCTTCTGCCCCCATTGTTCCTAGGCCGTCATTGAAAATAAGATTTTTTTCTTAACTGACTTGCCTAGTTAAATAAAGGTTAAAGAATGATTTTTTTTAAAGCGAGCACTGTGACAAGAAGCACTGTGACAAGAAGCAGAGTGTCTTGTGTTTTGGAGGACGCACGGCTCGAGACCTTTGCCTCTCCCGAGTCCGTACGGGAGTTGCAGCGATGAGACGAGACTATAACTACCAGTTGTGGAGATAAAGGGGTAAAAAATTAGACCGAACACAGAGGGTGTTGTTTATTGGAAGCCTCTGCAACATAATCCCGGTGGAATCAGGAATTCCCCAGGGTGGCTGTCTAGGCTGAGTAAAGACGGGATGTCTATTAGAGGCTGACCGTTTATGATTTTTCAACGCCGATACCGATTATTGGAGGACCAAAAAAATCCGATACCGATTAAATGTTTTATTTGAAATAATGACAATGACAACAATACTGAATGAACACTTATTTTAACTTAATATAATACATCAATAAAAATCAATTTAGCCTTAAATAAATAAAGAAACATGTTCAATTTGGTTTAAATAATGGAAAAAAAAAGTGTTGGAGAAGAAAGTAAAAGTGCAATATGTGCCATGTAAAAAAGCTAACGTTTAAGTTCCTTGCTCAGAACATGAGAACATATGAAAGCTGGTAGTTCCTTTTAACATGAGACTTCAATATTCCAAGGTAAGAGGTTTTAGGTTGTAGTTAATATAGTATTTATAGGACTATTTCTCTATACCATTTGTATTCCATATACCTTTGGCTATTGGATGTTCTTATAGGCACTTTAGTATTGCCAGTGTAACAGTATAGCTTCCGTCCCTCACCTCGCCCCTACCTGGGCTCGAAACAGGAACACATCGACAACAGCCACCCTCGAAGCATCGTTACCCATCGCTTCACAAAATTCGTGGCCCTTGCAGCGCAAGGGGAATAACTACTCCACGTGTCAGAGCGAGTGACGTTTGAAACGTTATTAGCGCGCACCCAGCTAACTAGCTAGCCATTTTACATTGGTTACACCAGCCTAATCTCGGGAGTTGAGAAGCTTGAAGTCATAAGCAGCTCTATGCGTGGAGCATTGCAAAGAGCTGCTGGCAAAACGCACGAAAGCGCTGTTTGAATGAATGCTTACGAGCCTGCTGGTGCCTACCATCGCTCAGTCAGACTGCTCTGTCAAATATCAAATCATAGACTTAATTCTAACATAATAACACACAGAAATACGAGCCTTTGGTCATTAATATGGTCAAATCCGGAAACTATCATCTCGAAAACAAAACGTTTATTATTTCAGTGAAATACAGAACCGTTCGGTATTTTATCTAACGGGTGGCATCCCTAAGTCTAAATATTCTTGTTACATTGCACAACCTTCAATGTTATGTCATAATTACGTAAAATTCGGACAAATTAGTTCGCAACGAGCCAGGCGGCCCAAACTGTTGCATATACCCCGACTCTGCGTGAAATTAACGCAAGAGAAGTGACACAATTTCACCTGGTTAATATTGCCTGCTAACCTGGATTTCTTTTAGCTAAATATGCAGGTTTAAAAATATATACTTCTGTGTATTGATTTTAAGAAAGGCATTGGTGTTTATGGTTAGGTACAGTCATGCAACGATTGTGCTTTTTTCGCAAATGCGCTTTTGTTAAATCACCCCCCCGTTTGGCGAAGTTGGCTGTCTTTGTTAGGAAGAAACAGTCTTCACACAGTTCACAACGAGCCAGGCGGCCCAAACTGCTGCATATACCCTGACTCTGTTGCAAGAGAAGTGACACAATTTACCTAGTTAAAATAAATTCACGTTAGCAGGCAATATTAACTAAATATGCAGGTTTAAAAAATATATACTTGTGTATTGATTTTAGGAAAGGCATTGATGTTTATGGTTAGGTCCACGTTGGAGCAACGACAGTCCTTTTTCGCGAATGCGCACCGCATCGATTATGTGCAACGCAGGACACGCTAGCTAAACTAGTAATATCATCAACCATGTGTAGTTAACTAGTGATTATGGTTGATTGATGATCGTTTTTTTATAAGATAAGTTTAATGCTAGCTAGCAACTTACCTTGGCTTACTGCATTGATGTACAGAGAAGGGTATGTGAGGAAGTCTTTCATAGGCAACACGCGTGGCAAAAGGCCTCGCTGATTATTGAGTTGCAGCTGTCGGTGAAAAACATTTTTAAATATTTGTGAAGATAATGTGTCTTGAGTATAATTTCAAATGTTGACCCAAGAAGAAGGGTAGGGGCGTGTGGCGAAGTTAGCCTATAGGCGGGTCTTGTTCCAGAATGCATGAGCTCAGCTCTCCAGAATCCACTCCGCTGTCTCCCACCAATTCTTGTGCATTTGTTGTTTCATGTGAATTGTTAGCCCTTTTTATTGTTTTTGATCAATTCCCCATTACATATGTCACCAGTAGTAAATGTACTGTTAATCCCTGTCATTTGGTTACATTTCTGTTAATGTATTTGTATTATTAATTAGGCCTACAGTCATTGTAGCCTACAGTCCTTGTAGCCTACAGTCCTTGTAGCCTACAGTCCTTGTAGCCTACAGTCATTGTAGCCTACAGTCCTTGTAGCCTACAGTCCTTGTAGCCTACAGTCCTTGTAGCCTACAGTCATTGTAGCCTACAGTCATTGTAGCCTACAGTCATTGTAGCCTACAGTCATTGTAGCGTTCTCGGAGTGGAAACGTTGTTTGCAGAGTTCACAACCTGCTACACTTGTGACAACGTGAGTTTTGGTTTATTTCATACCACGAGTTGTCCATTTTCTCATTGTCTTTTGTTTGTAGAGCTCCATATGAGCATGGGTCTGGTTTCTCTGCCTGGTTAATGATGAATAATGAGTGCATGCCCCTGAGCACGCGTAGCCTACCTGGCCTACTGCTCACAAATGTAGGAAAGTGCCCATTTTGGGATGTTTGATTTCTGATTGGCTTAGTCACCACATCCACCACTAATAAGCTGAGCTTCTCACTCATTATTTCTTCACCTCACAAAGTCTGCTTTTTTTAACATCCATTACGAATTGCCTCCTAATAGGTCCTCACCGTAGGTCTATTTCTGAGTACCATGCGCTCATTTATGCTATTTAGCCCGCCAATGGGCGGCAGGTAGCCTAGTGGTTAGAGCGTTGGACTTGTAACCGAAAGGTTGCGAGATCGAATCCCTGAGCTGACAAGGTAAAAATCTGTCGTTCTGCCCCTGATCAAGGCAGTTAACCCACCGTTTCTAGGCTGTCATTGAAAATAGGAAATAAGAACTTGTTCTTAACTGACTTGCCTACTAAAATAGAAAATGATTAGGGTGTATCAATGCGTCCATATGACAGAGGCTCGTGCCTTAGTTGATTGTTAGGTTTTATATTTTTATCATTTAATTAAGATTTTTAGGATTAACCACGTGACACTGATTTTGAGGATCGAAAAACCTGAAATAAAATTGTTCCACAAAAACGCACATATGAAAATCATAACTGACACGCAGACTGGTCTTTATGAAATAATTGCCTACACCTTTCGATGGTCGGATTTTCAATCAATGAAGTATGTTTTGAAAATGCATACGGCCTCCAGCTCATATTATGAAGTGGTGGGTGAAACGCTGATGGCCGACCTAATGTTGTTTTTCCTCCCGGACCGGATACAATTTATCAAATGGTCATTTTTATTTAACGGCCGGCAATTACCGCCTAACGGAATCCCTGAATCAGGACACCCCCAACGGAATCCCTGAATCAGGACACCCCCAACGGAATCCCTGAATCAGGACACCCCCAACGGAATCCCTGAATCAGGACACCCCCAACGGAATCCCTGAATCAGGACACCCCCAACGGAATCCCTGAATCAGGACACCCCCAACGGAATCCCTGAATCAGGACACCCCCAACGGAATCGCTGAATCAGGACACCCCCAAAGGAATCCCTGAATCAGGACACCCCCAACGGAATCGCTGAATCAGGACACCCCCAACGGAATCCCTGAATCAGGACACCCCCAAAGGAATCCCTGAATCAGGACACCCCCAACGGAATCGCTGAATCAGGACACCCCCAACGGAATCCCTGAATCAGGACACCCCCGTAAGCTTAAAGAATTTGAATATTGATATTAGTCTAGTCCTTGTTTTTAAAGAACCAAGAGTTCATATTTGATTCACACGCTTCTGCCTCACCCTCATTCATGTTCCCTGGGGGAGCCATGTTGGCTCCCAGTATTTTTTTAGCAGGCCCACAGGCCCAGCCCTGGGCTGGTCTAAGTGGAAGCCATCTAGGGGCCTGTTTGATTTATAATTGATTAGTGCAGCTCCATGTCATCTTCTTTAGCTGTTCTTCCCAGAATATGACAGCTTCAGGCTCCCTGCTTTTCCAAACAGGAATAAATTAGCTCACCTCTTGAATCAAACCAAATCCAAGTTTATTGGTTGTGTACACACATTTGCAGATGTTATCACAGGTGCAGCAGCGAAAGGCTTGTTTCTAGCTGTACCCTAGCAATACAAAACAATATGCACATCATCCAAAAAGGAAGTAAAAAGAAGGAAATTAAGAAATATCGGACACGGGCAGAGTCCAGAATATATATAATACACAAACCTTAACCCCGAAGTGTGTTTTTTTTCTTCTTCCAGTGGTATCTGTTAGCATGTAGCTATGCACATTACCAGGCTAGGAACAGCTGCTCTCTCTGTTATTGTTGTTCCCCGAGGGCCACCGCACAGCTGAGTCTGGGATCAGGTGTGTTACACTTAATCGTGACCCCCTCGTATGTCCAATCATGTGGTTCTGTGACATGGTAGTTCTGACACAAAGAAAGGTGTCGATCACTCAGGATGCCTGTAGGAATTTAAAGATCTCTCCATCTGTTTTTCTGTGTTTGTTCAGTGTGATTGTCCTGTGAAGAATAGTCTTTACAAATGGAGGTAGTGGTCTGCTGAATGGAAAGCTTAGGGGAAGAATGGGCTTTTCACAATCAAGGGACCAAAAACACTCAACATCAACCATTTTAAAACTAAGGGCTGTTCGGTGAAGACACTCACATTTCCCTTGCCCCAGACACACACACACACTCCAGAGTCGCACCCAGCCTAAAATATGCTTGTGTGACCATCGTTGAATAACATGACCAACGATAGTCACACAAGCATATTTCAGGCTGGATGTGACTCTGGAATCCAGTTTAGCCTCAGAGGTCCATGGATTCACCGTTCTGAGCCCCTTTCATAGGTCTTCCTGCTGCTGGTGCTGTGTACTCTGACACACACACACACACACACACACACACACACACACATAGTCATACTCTGACACACACACACACACACACACACACACACACACACACATAGTCATACTCTGACACACACACACACACACATAGTCATACTCTGACACACACACACACACACACATAGTCATACTCTGACACACACACACACACACACACACACACATAGTCATACTCTGACACACACACACATAGTCATACTCTGACACACACACACACATAGTCATACTCTAACACACACACACACACACATAGTCATACTCTGACACACACACTTCACTCGTCTTTCTTTCTGTTCAGACAGCTGGGAGGTACCATGGGGGCCTAGGATGGGACCCCCACAGCTAGTTTAGTGTGTGTGTGTGTGTGAAGGGATGATTATTGTGTGTTCTGTTCATGTGTACTGAATGAGTGAGAGGAGAGGTGGAGGTAGGTTTCTGTGGAGAAGTGAGAGGAGAGGAGAGGTAGAGGTAGGTTTCTGTGGAGAAGTGAGAGGAGAGGTGGAGGTAGGTTTCTGTGGAGAAGTGAGAGGAGAGGTGGAGGTAAGTTTCTGTGGAGAAGTGAGAGGAGAGGTGGAGGTAGGTTTCTGTGGAGAAGTGAGAGGAGAGGTGGAGGTAGGTTTCTGTGGAGAAGTGAGAGGAGAGATGGAGGTAGGTTTCTGAGGAGAAGTGAGAGGAGAGGTGGAGGTAGGTTTCTGTGGAGAAGTGAGAGGAGAGGAGAGGTAGAGGTAGGTTTCTGTGGAGAAGTGAGAGGAGAGGTGGAGGTAGGTTTCTGTGGAGAAGTGAGAGGAGAGGTGGAGGTAGGTTTCTGTGGATAAGTGAGAGGAGAGGTGGAGGTAGGTTTCTGTGGAGAAGTGAGAGGAGAGGTGGAGGTAGGTTTCTGAGGAGAAGTGAGAGGAGAGGTGGAGGTAGGTTTCTGTGGAGAAGTGAGAGGAGAGGAGAGGTAGAGGTAGGTTTCTGTGGAGAAGTGAGAGGAGAGGTGGAGGTAGGTTTCTGTGGATAAGTGAGAGGAGAGGTGGAGGTAGGTTTCTGAGGAGAAGTGAGAGGAGAGGTAGAGGTAGGTTTCTGAGGAGAAGTGAGAGGAGAGGTGGAGGTAGGTTTCTGAGGAGAGGTGGAGGTAGGTTTCTGAGGAGAAGTGAGAGGAGAGGTGGTGGGAGGGAGAGGATGACTAAGTAAGAGGATGGTAGACAGAAAGAGAGGAGGAGAAAGGAGGTGGTGGTGGGAGGGAGAGGATGACTAAGTAAGAGGATGGTAGACAGAAAGAGAGGAGGAGAAACGAGGTGATGGAGGGAGGGAGAGAATGACTAAGTAAGAGGATGGTAGACAGAAAGAGAGGAGGAGAAAGGAGGTGGTGGGAGGGAGAGGATGACTAAGTAAGAGGATGGTAGACAGAAAGAGAGGAGGTGATGGAGGGAGGGAGGGAGGGAGAGGATGACTAAGTAAGAGGATGGTAGACAGAAAGAGAGGAGGAGAAAGGAGGTGATGGAGGGAGGGAGAGGATGACTAAGTAAGAGGATGGTAGACAGAAAGAGAGGAGGAGAAAGGAGGTGATGGAGGGAGGGAGAGGATGACTAAGTAAGAGGATGGTAGACAGAAAGAGAGGAGGAGAAACGAGGTGATGGAGGGAGGGAGAGGATGACTAAGTAAGAGGATGGTAGACAGAGAGGAGGAGAAAGGAGGTGATGGAGGGAGGGAGGGAGAGGATGACTAAGTAAGAGGATGGTAGACAGAAAGAGAGGAGGAGAAAGGAGGTGGTGGTGGGAGGGAGAGGATGACTAAGTAAGAGGACGGTAGACAGAAAGAGAGGAGGAGAAACGAGGTGGTGGAGGGAGGGAGAGGATGACTAAGTAAGAGGATGGTAGACAGAAAGAGAGGAGGAGAAACGAGGTGATGTTGATAAGGAGGAGGTGATGGTAGAATTATGGGTAGACGTTTCACTCCATTTTACAATATGTTTTCCCCTGTTTCCTGACTACTGAATCTCTGGCCAATTAATGAACAATAAACTATCAATTAGTCTAACTACCAGAGAGAAAAGAAAAAACACCCTATTTAATGTTGGATTTGAGTGGCACCAGTAATGGTAGAGACTATCTGTGTGTATGTGTGTGGAGGTGTATTAGTGGTATCACAGTGGCTGGTTCCCACTGTCTTATTGAATTAGAAACACTGCAATTAGATTGTACTGACGACCTCCTCTATCAAGTGTGAGCCAGCCGTCACCATGGATACGGGGGGGGGCAAACGGAAAGGAGAGAAACCGAAAGGGAGTATGGAAGGGATAAACAGAGGGCGGAATATATCTGATTGATTGAGGTTGAGTGGGTTCCAATCAGTGACTCAGCCACGCCATCTCTCTTCTTCACTTCCACTCTCACTCCTTCAATTCCAATAAATGACACTTAGCATGGAACCTGGGTTCTAGAGAACCAGACGGTGTGCAGGTTCAAGCCCAACATTAAAATGCACGAGTCAACTAATTGTGTGTGTGTGTGTGTGTGTGTGTGTGTGTGTGTGTGTGTGTTGGCGGCTGCCTCTGAACCTGTCCTTTGGCCAGCGGTAGCTAGTTAACCCGCGGGACTACACAGTGGAACACACAGGGTTCCCACCGAGTGACACAGACTCTTCTGGCCTGCTATGCTGCTACAGTGTTCCTCTCAGCAGTCAGCAGATGAATAATTTACACCTGGCCTTGTTTTTTATCTCTCCCTCTCTCAATTTAAGGGGCTATATTGGCATGGGAAACACATGTTTACATTAAATAGATAATAAACAAAAGTGAAATAAACAATACAAATTTAACCGTAAACATTTTTTTAATAAAAATTTGATAATTTGACCTGGCCTGTGTCTCATAATGTGCCGGCATTCCGTACAGAACCAGGCTGGTAATGTCTAGCCATCTCTTAAATTACCATGTTCTCACATTGATTTGGATAGATTTACTGTAACCGCAAAGAAAATGTTTGTTTTTTAAAATTTTATTGCAGATTTCAAAGTGCCATGTATTATTTTCTGAGAAGTCCCCTAGAGGGCACAATTTAAAAAAAAAAAAAAAACGTAACTTTTTAAAATGTATTTCACCGTTATTTAGCCAGGTAGGCTAGTTGATAACAAGTTCTCATTTACAACTGCGACCTGGCCAAGATAAAGCAAAGCAGTGTGACACAAACAACAACACAGAGTTACACATGGAATAAACAAACAGTCAATAATACAATAGAAAAAGTCTATATACAGTGTGTGCAAATGGGGTGAGATAAGGGAGGTAAGGCAATAAATAGGCCATGGTGGCAAAGTAATTACAAATATAGCAATTAAACACTGGAGTGATAGATGTGCAGAAGATGAGTGTGCAAGTAGAGATACTGGGGTGCAAAGGAGCAAGATAAATAACGGTATGGAGATGAGGTAGATGGATGGGCTATTTACAGATGAGCTATGTACAGGTGCAGTGATCTGTGAGCTGCTCTGACAGCTGGTGCTTAAACTAGTGAGGGAGATATGAGTCTCCAGCTTCAGTGATTTTTGCAGTTCGTTCCAGTCATTGGCAGCAGAGAACTGGAAGGAAAGGTGGCCGAAGGAGGAATTGGAGGAATTGCTGGAGCACGTGCTATGGGTTGGTGCTGCTATGGTGACCAGTGAACTGAGATAAGGCGGGGCTTTACCTAGCAGAGACTTGTTGATGACCGGGAGCCAGTGGGTTTGGCGACGAATATGAAGCGAGGGCCAGCCAACGAGAGCATACAGGTCGCAGTGGTGGGTAGTATATGGGGCTTTGGTGACAAAACGGATGTAGATTGTTGGAGGCTATTTTGTAAATTACATTGCTGAAGTCAAGGATCGGTAGGATGGGCAGTTTTACGAGGGTATGTTTTAGAGGTCGACCGATTTATGATTTTTCAATGCCGATACTGATTATTGGAGGACCAAAAAAAGCCGATACCGATTTAATCGACCGATTTTAAAAATAATAATAATAATAAAATAAACAAAAAATTGTAATAATGACAATTACAACAATACTGAATGAACACTTTTTTTGAACTTAATACATCAATAAAAATCAATTTAGCCTCAAATAAATAATGAAACATGTTCAATTAGGTTTAAATAATGCAAAAACAAAGTGTTGGAGAAATAAAAGTGCAATATGTGCCATGTAAAAAAAGCTAACGTTTAAGTTCCTTGCTCAGAACATGAGAACATATGAAAGCTTGTGGTTCCTTTTAACATGAGACTTCAATATTCCCAGGTAAGAAGTTTTAGGTTGTAGTTATTATAGGAATTATAGGATACCCGGGCCAGGGCGTTTAGAAAGTCCTGCTCGCTGAAGTGTTTTAGGGAGCGTTTGACAGTGATGAGGGGTGGTCGTTTGACCGCCAACCCATTACGGACACAGGCAATGAGGCAATGATTGCTGAGATCTTGGTTGAAGACCAAGAGGGCAGGTTGGTTAGGATGATATCTATGATGGTGCCCATGTTTACAGATTTTGGGTTGTACCTGGTAGGTTCATTGATCATTTGTGTGAGATTGGAGGCATTAAGCTTGATACCAAAATAATACCACAAAAAGAAGAAAACAATTAGGAGAAGGACTATGATTTATCCCCGGTATTTAAGTTTCTGTTTTCGAAAAGACACTTAATAGAAAAAAACAACAGAATTGGATGTTCTAAGTCCACAACAATGCTTAAACCACATCAAGGGACCATTGTTTGAGAAAATCTGAGACAGTTACCTTTTAATTCTGATGCACACCAGCCAGACAGTTGTGTTTGGCTAGCTGTGTTTCTGCAGCTCACTTGTGATGGAGGTTTCAAAACAAATGGCCACTGGATTGATGCAAATAATCATGGCTCTGCCAGGTAGGCATAGGCTGCTTTGTAGTTACCTTTTCATTGCATTTCATCTATCTGAAAACAGTAATTCCATCATTAGCATCACTAACGTCTACACAAAGTAGTAGATAGTAGTTGAAAAAGGCCCCATTTAGTCTATTGTTTGGTCAATAGGCTGTTGGTCGAGAATTGCCACATACAGTGCCTTGCGAAAGTATTCGGCCCCCTTGAACTTTGCGACCTTTTGCCACATTTCAGACTTCAAACATAAAGATATAAAACTGTATTTTTTTGTAAAGAATCAACAACAAGTGGGACACAATCATGAAGTGGAACGACATTTATTGGATATTTCAAACTTTTTTAACAAATCAAAAACTGAAAAATTGGGCGTGCAAAATTATTCAAGGGGGGCGAATACTTTCGCAAAGCACTGTATATTAAAAAAAAACGTGGCACACGAGACACCGGTCTGATTCATGCCTGTCTCCGTGGACTAATCCATTGTGGAGACCGCGAGGATGGTTCACCAGCAGTAGATTTACTGTTAATTGACATCCTTTTTAATGTACAATGTTTATTTGGTTTCAGTCATTTCTGTTAATGCATTCAATATTATTATTCCAGTCTTCCCGTTTTCATTGTCTGAGTGGACACTTTGTTTGCAGAGTGCACAACCTAAGCTACACTACTGTTATTGTTATATAAAATATTTTTTACCCTTTTTTCTCCCCAATTTCAATCTTGTCTCATAGCTGCAACTCACCAACGGGCTCAGGAGGCGAAGGTCAATTCATGCGTCCTCCGAAACATGTCCCGCCAAACCGCGCTTTTTAACACCTGGCCGCTTAACCCGAAAGCCAGCTGCACCAATGTGTCGGAGGAAACGCCATTCAACTGACAACCGAGGTCAGCCTGCAGGCGCTCAGCCTGCCACAAGGAGTCACTAGAGCGCGATGAGCCAAGTAAAGCCCCCCCCCCCCCCCCCCGGCCAAACCCTCCCCTAACCCGAATGACGCTGGGCCAATTGTGTGCCCTCCTATGGGACTCCCGGTCACGGTCAGTTGTGACACAGCCTGGGTTCAAACCCGGGTCTGTAATGACGCCTCAAGAAATGCAATAGACCGCTGTGTCACTCGGGAGGCAGTTTTGGTTTATTTCGGCAAGCAAACAAAGTCTGTTTTTACAACCATTGAGAATGACAATAGTTCCTCAACGTAGCCTATTTGAAAAATCTTTCCAGCTCTCTCCCTTTCCATAACCAGTCATCATGAAATGGGAAAAAATGTCATGCTCTGATCCAGTGGAAACGTCATAAAATAGGCCTACCGGATTTCTTCTTATCCCTTGCGCAAATAGTCTACAGCACTGTCTGTCTGTCCGAAGCTCACTGGTGCAAGAAACTCTGAGTGCCCAGAATATGTTCTGCAAGTTTGCTAGTACAATTGAGCTGGACCAAGTTTATAGTTGTAACATTGTTTCAAGTTCCTTGCGGACAGGCCATGCTTACCCAATGTGATTTATAGGATATTTATTATTTCTGGATTTTTTTTCTACCTGCAGGCTCCTACGTTTTTATTTTGTTGGTTTATGTAGGCAATTATTTGTATTTCTTTTTTATTTGTTACATTTATTGACTTGCCAAGATAAAAAAATATATGTATGTTTTTATTATAAATTAAATTAAGCTGTTCCATGAAAATGTGCATATGAAAATCCTAACTGGAACACAGATCAGTGGAGATGGTAGGATAACTTGGCACTCCAAATGGAAAAGGTTGCCGACCACTGGTGTAGCCTATTACCGGCAACTTTAGGAGCTTAATGGCAAACTCTGCAAAGACTAGCAGCAGCGGGAGGATGGTAGGGAGCAGGCTTTGTTTCTTCTGGTTAGGTTATATTGATCTCTAGCTCCCTCTTTAGTTGTTTATGTGTCTTCATTTGTAATATCAGAGCTTAAAGCATCAGACAATCTCAGTAGCCTACATATAGTTGATTTTATTAAAACATTGGGTGTGTCTATATATGGAAAAATACACATAAAAATGATTCTGCCAATCGATTGGTCGAAAGAAGAGACGACGTTGTCGACCAAGATTATTATTTTTTGTCGGGAACAGCCCTACATTATTTTCATATATGTCTGAATATTGTGGGCATAGCCTGACTAAATTGGCAACATGCTCCCGACACAAGCAGCAGGGTAGCCTAGTGGTTAGATCATTGGACTAGCATTGGACTAACATTGTACTAGGAACCGAAAGGTTGCAAGTTCAAATCCCCGAGCTGACAAGGTACACAATCTGTCGTTTTGCCCCTGAACAGGCAATTAACCCACTGTTCCCAGGCCGTCATTGAAAATAAGAATTTGTTCTTAACCGACTTGCCTAGTTAAATAAAGGTAAACAACAAGCACACTAATGAAGTCTGTCTACGTGGTAGCTAGTCAGTCTCACCATTTTGAGATGTTGAAGAGTTATTCAGGGTTTCTGTATCATGTTTTTAAAATGAGAAAGCGACCAAAAACCCGGGTTCGCTTTTTGTAGTGTAACGCTTTGAATGGGAAACCAAGTTGAAGCCAGCATTTTGATGTCATCTTGGTCATGATAACGGTTTTACAGCAACAGAGTAACAGAAACAGTGGGGTACAAAGGAACGCGCTTACATCTCTCATAAAAACGGAGCAGAAATGAAATCACAGATAATTGTAGTGGAGCAGTAGAACTTAAAAAAAGTGGATACCATAACCTCAGTGACTTGTCAAGGACCAAAGAGCCGAGAGGAAATGTCACATTTTCAAGGTAAGCTATTCCATGATGACTGAATTGAGGATCACAAGTTTTTAACCAGGACGTTGAACTTTTTAAATACCTGGTTTACATACTCATTCTTGCCTTAGAATTTACTGGTAGATATCATAACTTGGAAACTCTTTCTTACTGCTTTCCTACACCTACCGCTGTCGGTCTTCACTCCACACAACAACCAGCTGTTTGAGAGCGGTGCATTCTCTCTGCCAGACATTATCTAGGCTATATGTGTCCAGCGAGCGTGATAAATAACAAACGAACAGCTTCGGCAATCCATCTGTTTAAAAAAAAACATTTATATAACCTAGATGTAAAATAGCATTATTACAATATTTTTGGGGCCAAAGCTGACAGTGCTGATCGACTGGCCCGGAGGGTTTCCAGAACCTTCACTGTATCCCGAGCCTTGACACACAGACCCACACATAGACACACACACACCTCTTCAGAAAGTTGATTTATTTTTGGCAGTTGCACATTACCGTTTGAATAAATCACGATGATTTAAAAAAAGCTAATTGTGAAGCAAAATCTAATGTGAGCAGGTAAAACATAGAACCTGAGAGTAATAGGCTGCTGGTATCAATGACACGTGGAAGTCTTTATAAAACAATAGGCTGCTGGTATCAAAGGCACGTGGAAGTCTTTATAAAACAATAGGCTGCTGGTATCAATGGCACGTGGAAGTCTTTATAAAACAATAGGCTGCTGGTATCAATGGCACGTGGAAGTCTTTATAAAACAATAGGCTGCTGGTATCAATGACACGTGGAAGTCTTTATAAATCAATAGGCTGCTGGTATCAATGGCACGTGGAAGTCTTTATAAAACAATAGGCTGCTGGTATCAATGGCACGTGGAAGTCTTTATAAAACAATAGGCTGCTGGTATCAATGGCACGTGGAAGTCTTTATAAAACAATAGGCTGCTGGTATCAATGGCACGTGGAAGTCTTTATAAAACAATAGGCTGCTGGTATCAAAGGCACGTGGAAGTCTTTATAAAACAATAGGCTGCTGGTATCAATGGCACGTGGAAGTCTTTATAAAACAATAGGCTGCTGGTATCAATGGCACGTGGAAGTCTTTATAAAACAATAGGCTGCTGGTATCAATGGCACGTGGAAGTCTTTATAAAACAATAGGCTGCTGGTATCAATGGCACGTGGAAGTCTTTATAAAACAATAGGCTGCTGGTATCAATGGCACGTGGAAGTCTTTATAAAACAATAGGCTGCTGGTATCAATGGCACGTGGAAGTCTTTATAAAACAATAGGCTGCTGGTATCAATGGCACGTGGAAGTCTTTATAAAACAATAGGCTGCTTGTATCAATGACACGTGGAAGTCTTTATAAAACAATAGGCTGCTGGTATCAATAGCACGTGGAAGTCTTTATAAAACAATAGGCTGCTGGTATCAAAGGCACGTGGAAGTCTTTATAAAACAATAGGCTGCTGGTATCAAAGGCACGTGGAAGTCTTTATAAAACAATAGGCTGCTGGTATCAAAGGCACGTGGAAGTCTTTATAAAACAATAGGCTGCTGGTATCAAAGGCACGTGGAAGTCTTTATAAAACAATAGGCTGCTTGTATCAATGACACGTGGAAGTCTTTATAAAACAATAGGCTGCTGGTATCAATGGCACGTGGAAGTCTTTATAAAGCAATAGGCTGCTGGTATCAATGACACGTGGAAGTCTTTATAAAACAATAGGCTGCTGGTATCAATGACATAAAACAATAGGCTGCTGGTATCAATGGCACGTGGAAGTCTTTATAAAACAATAGGCTGCTGGTATCAATGGCACGTGGAAGTCTTTATAAAACAATAGGCTGCTGGTATCAATGGCACGTGGAAGTCTTTATAAAACAATAGGCTGCTGGTATCAATGGCACGTGGAAGTCTTTATAAAACAATAGGCTGCTGGTATCAAAGGCACGTGGAAGTCTTTATAAAACAATAGGCTGCTGGTATCAATGGCACGTGGAAGTCTTTATAAAACAATAGGCTGCTGGTATCAATGGCACGTGGAAGTCTTTATAAAACAATAGGCTGCTGGTATCAATGACACGTGGAAGTCTTTATAAATCAATAGGCTGCTGGTATCAATGGCATGTGGAAGTCTTTATAAAACAATAGGCTGCTGGTATCAATGGCACGTGGAAGTCTTTATAAAACAATAGGCTGCTGGTATCAATGGCACGTGGAAGTCTTTATAAAATAATAGGCTGCTGGTATCAAAGGCACGTGGAAGTCTTTATAAAACAATAGGCTGCTGGTATCAAAGGCACGTGGAAGTCTTTATAAAACAATAGGCTGCTGGTATCAATGGCACGTGGAAGTCTTTATAAAACAATAGGCTGCTTGTATCAATGACACGTGGAAGTCTTTATAAAACAATAGGCTGCTGGTATCAATGGCACGTGGAAGTCTTTATAAAGCAATAGGCTGCTGGTATCAATGACACGTGGAAGTCTTTATAAAACAATAGGCTGCTGGTATCAATGACATAAAACAATAGGCTGCTGGTATCAATGGCACGTGGAAGTCTTTATAAAACAATAGGCTGCTGGTATCAAAGGCACGTGGAAGTCTTTATAAAACAATAGGCTGCTGGTATCAATAGCACGTGGAAGTCTTTATAAAACAATAGGCTGCTGGTATCAATGGCACGTGGAAGTCTTTATAAAACAATAGGCTGCTGGTATCAATGGCACGTGGAAGTCTTTATAAATCAATAGGCTGCTGGTATCAATGGCATAAAACAATTGCCTCCACAGATATGGTTTGATTTTGACGAGGCTATTTTGAAGCCAGGTTAAACATGCCTCATGTATTAAAACGTTAAGTTGCTGTATGTTTTCAAAATGTATACGGCCTCCAGCTCATTGCAAAGTGGTGTGTGACTCGCTGATGAAGCCTGCCTGTTGTTGACTATGCATTTTAATGGCGAATGGGAAGCATGCTTCAATTACAAGTTAATAATTAAAAATAATAGGTATTTTTAATCGTGGCCCAAAAACTATTTTTAACACACCATTGCATTTGTCATTGTTGCCCAATGATTGGGCTTAAAACCGCTGTCTGACGTGATAAATAATATACTTAAAGAATAATACATGCGGCCAGCAGCCATTTTAGGTGTGAATGGCAGGATTTTTCACATGTTACATTTTTTTAGCTTTATTTAACCAGGCAAGTCGGTTAAGAACAAATTCTTATTTTCAATGACTGCCTAGGAACAGTGGGTTAACTGCCTGTTCAGGGGCAGAACGACAGATTTGTCAACTCGGGGGTTTGAACTTGCAACCTTCCGGTTACTAGTCCAACGCTCTAACCACTAGGCTACCCTGCCACCTGGTAGGGTTAAGTGTGATTTGTAATTGTCTGTTTATGGGAAGTATCAGGCTTAAATTTAATGTGCTCTTTAAAAAATAATATTTATTTTTTCTATTTGAACATGTTCATATTGCAACACCATAGGCCTATTTATTGAAAACGCAACACATTTTCAGTAAAGAAAGTAGAAATATAGACCCACTAACAATAGAGCTAGTGAATGGTAGAGTGGTGACATGGAGGGAGGGAGGGAGAGAGGGATATGGGGGAGGGAGTGACATGGAGGGAGGGAGGGATGTAAGAGCACTCGGGACACCTTCATTTTCTATCAGCAGAACAAGGTGATCCTGTCAAGGATTAATCAGACACAGAGTGGAACAACACACACACCGCAGAATAGCACACAACAGACACACAATAACTCAACACTAAATAACATTTACGCAGTCTACACAATGCAGTAAAATACAGATGGGCACACACACAGCACCACACTGACTGACAGGCGCACACACACACACACACACACACACTTGACTCGCAACACATTTGCTTTGATTAGCTCATCTGTGTATTGATCCATTGCTTGGTGGATGATTTGGCAAACCCCTATATTCTCTCTCCTTCTGTCTCTCTCTCTGTGTTTTTGTGCCTTCTCACCGGCTGGTGGTGTGTTTGCTTTGCTGCCTCCTGTGCATTGCATGGACATATGTATACACACACACACACACGTATACAAAACATTAAGAACTTCCTAATATTGAGCTGCAAACAGCCTCAATTCGTCGGGACATGGACTCTACAAGGTGTTGAAAGCGTTCCACAGGGATGCTGGTCCATGTTGACTCTACAAGGTGTTGAAAGCGTTCCACAGGGATGCTGGCCCATGTTGACTCTACAAGGTGTTGAAAGCGTTCCACAGGGATGCTGGCCCATGTTGACTCTACAAGGTGTTGAAAGCGTTCCACAGGGATGCTGGTCCATGTTGACTCTACAAGGTGTTGAAAGCGTTCCACAGGGATGCTGGCCCATGTTGACTCTACAAGGTGTTGAAAGCGTTCCACAGGGATGCTGGCCCATGTTGACTCTACAAGGTGTTGAAAGCGTTCCACAGGGATGCTGGTCCATGTTGACTCTACAAGGTGAAGAAAGTGTTCCACAGCGATGCTGGTCCATGTTGACTCTACAAGGTGTTGAAAGCGTTCCACAGGGATGCTGGTCCATGTTGACTCTACAAGGTGTTGAAAGCGTTCCACAGGGATGTTGGTCCATGTTGACTCTACAAGGTGTTGAAAGCGTTCCACAGGGATGCTGGTCCATGTTGACTCTACAAGGTGTTGAAAACGTTCCACAGGGATGCTGGTCCATGTTGACTCTACAAGGTGTTGAAAGCGTTCCACAGGGATGCTGGCCCATGTTGACTCTACAAGGTGTCGAATGTGTTCCACAGGGATGCTGGCCCATGTTGACTCTACAAGGTGTCGAATGTGTTCCACAGGGATGCTGGCCCATGTTGACTCTACAAGGTGTCGAATGTGTTCCACAGGGATGCTGGCCCATGTTGACTCCAATGCTTCCCACAGTTGGGTCAAGTTGGCTGGACGTCCTTTGGGTGGTGGACCATTCTTGATACACACAGGAAAGTGTTGTCCGTGAAAATCCCAGCAGCGTTGCAGGTCTTGACTCACTCAAACCGGTGCACCTGGCACCTAATACCAGACCCCTTTCAAAGTTCTTTAAATCTTTTGTCTTGCCCATTCATCCTCTGAATGGTACACACACACAATCCATGTCTTGATTGTCTCAAGGCTTAAAAATCCTTCTTTAACCTGTCTCCTCCCCTTCATCTACACTGATTGAAGTTGTTTTAACAAGTGACATCAATAAGGGATCATAGATTTCACCTGTATTCACCTGGTCAGTGACTTGGAAGAGCAGGTGTTCCTAATGTTTTGTACACTCAAGTGTACATACACACGCATCAATTAAGACAACCATTCCTACCACATACAAGCATGAACATGCATCTCTATCTCTCTCTCTCTGTTTCTCTCTCCTGTCTCTGTTTCTCTCTCTCTGTATCTCTCTCTCTCTCTCTGTATCTCTCTCTCTCTCTGTATCTCTCTCTCTGTATCTCTCTCTCTCTCTGTTTCTGTTTCTCTCTCTGTTTCTGTTTCTCTCTCTGTCTCTGTTTCTCTCTCTCTGTATCTCTCTCTCTCTGTATCTCTCGCTCTCTCTATCTCTCTCTCTCTCTGTATCTCTCGCTCTCTCTGTATCTCTCTCTCTGTATCTCTCTCTCTCTCTCTGTATCTCTCTCTGTTTCTCTCTGTCTCTGTTTCTCTCTCTCTGTATCTCTCTTTATCTCTCGCTCTCTCTGTATCTCTCTCTCTCTGTTTCTCTCTCTGTATCTCTCTCTCTCTCTCTCTCTCTCTCACACACACACACATCAGTACAACCATTCAGCATAAGATCCCTCAACGTAAACAAACACGTACCTCTACCATGACTGTGATTGATGTGTTTACTTTGCTGTGTTCATTATAATCATGTTCTGTCGCTGTTTTAATTTCAGATTTGCATATCCACTCCCACCTCTTCCTCATTTGCATACAGCGAGAATGGCGAGCGGGCACCCCACTGACAAATACAGTTTCATGTACCAACCAGACACGCACAAGAGGTACGACACACACACCAGACATGTACGAGAGGTAAAACACACACACACACCAGACATGTACGAGAGGTAAAACACACACACACACCAGACATGTACGAGAGGTAAAACACACACACACACCAGACATGTACGAGAGGTAAAATACACACACACACCAGACATGTACGAGAGGTAAAACACACACACACCAGACATGTACGAGAGGTAAAACACACACACACCAGACATGTACGAGAGGTAAAACACACACACCAGACATGTACGAGAGGTAAAACACACACGCACCCCAGACATGTACGAGAAGTAAAACACACACACACACCAGACATGTACGAGAGGTAAAACACACACACACCAGACATGTACGATAGGTAAAACACACACACACACACACACCAGACATGTACGAGAGGTAAAACACACACACACACACACACATACCATTCATGTACGATAGGTAAAACACACACACACACACCAGACATGTACGAGAGGTAAAACACACACACACACACCAGACATGTACAAGAGGTAAAACACACACACACACACACACACACACATACCAGACATGTACGAGAGGTAAAACACACACACACACACACACCAGACATGTACGAGAGGTAAAACACACACACACACACCAGACATGTACTAGAGATAAAACACACACACCAGACATGTACGAGAGGTAAAACACACACACCAGACATGTACGAGAGGTAAAACACACACACACACCCCAGACATGTACTAGAGGTAAAACACACACATCAGACATGTTTGAGAGGTAAAACAAACACATGCACCCCACTCATACTTTCTATGCACCAAGCAAACACACACGAGGTATGGACACCTGCCAACCAGACACACACACACACCAGTAAGACCTACCTAGTAGAAAGAGGTAAGTACACACATTATGACGAGGCGTTATAAACTGTATGATTCACGCTGTTCTTCTCCTCTCTATCAATGTAGATTGTGTGAGAAAGAGACTGTGCTTGTCCTGTTGTCTTTTCCTTCTATACACTAATATGTCCTCCTCCCCTTCCCTGTCCCCCCCTCCCCCCAGTAAGAACAGATTATCCAGCAGCATGAATCCCATCTACAGTCCTGTTCAGCCTGGAGCTCCGTACGGTAACCCCAAGAACATGGCCTACACAGGTGAGACACACACATACATTACCTTGCTCCCATACACCAATCAGCACCCTCTAATCAAACCGACGTGATTGTGCTAGCTGACGGTGGGCAGAAATGACAGGAGGAGACAGATCTGTCTGGTCTAAGATGTGCCATGCTGGATCCTTACTAGGAATGTGGCAAATGCACAAATTTGCTTAACGTTTAAACTGCCATTTATTATGGTCTTTCTGTTAAAACGATAAGAATAATGGTCCTGTTGCGTATGTATGACCACTAGAGGGTTAGGGTTAGGGCTAACCCTTAGGCTAACCCTAACCCAAGGACGTTCTATCTACCCTGGCCGTATACCCTTGAAAGTGCGTAGGCTACGACTTGTTTGTTTGTCTATACGGTAGCTTTTTAAATGCCGACACAAAACCTCTGAAGATTGTTTTGTGCCACTGAACGGTTATTTTACTTGTCTGTAAAGGAATGCCAGTTCCTGTACTCTGACCACTGTCTCCTAAAGAAAGTTCTTTAAAGTTTGTTAAATACCGTGATTTACCAAGACATGTAGCAGAACGAAAACACATCTTCTGGTAGGGTGCGAATCCTAATATTCAGTATTTTTGGAACAGAGGAGACTGATTTGTTGCCGTACTCCCATGAACGCATACCTGGCATCTTTCATAGAGAGCTAGCAAGGGACGGAGAGAGAGGAGGGGCACGGTATAGGCAGGCAGGCAGGCCACCAGGCAGATGGAGGCAGAACCCAGCACTAGGCCTATCTTTTCGGCAATCAAAAGCTTTACCTCACAATGTAATGTTGTATTTTGCCATTTATTGGCTTGTAATGTCTCGCAGCTTCAGTAAAGCAAAACCTATCATTACTGAATAGGCAAGGGTATTCTATAGGCAACCGACTGAACACACACTGGCATCGTTAACGTTTAAACGTTCACACTCCTAATCCCTACGCCGACAGCAGGCGTTCAGGAAGTGACCCGTTCTGATCTATCAGTCTCCTCTACAACCGTCTCCTCTACAACTGTCTCCTCTACAACTGTCTCCTCTACATCCGTCTCCTCTACAACTGTCTCCTCTACAACTGTCTCCTCTACAACAGTCTCCTCTACAACCGTCTCCTCTACAACCGTCTCCTCTACAACAGTCTCCTCTACATCCGTCTCCTCTACATCAGTCTCCTCTCCAACCGTCTCCTCTCCAACCGTCTCCTCTACAACCGTCTCCTCTACAACCGTCTCCTCTACAACCGTCTCCTCTATATCCGTCTCCTCTATATCCGTCTTCTCTACAACAGTCTTCTCTACATCAGTCTCCTCTACATCAGTCTCCTCTACATCAGTCTCCTCTACATCCGTCTCCTCTACAACAGTCTCCTCTACAACAGTCTCCTCTACAACAGTCTCCTCTACAACCGTCTCCTCTACAACCGTCTCCTCTACAACAGTCTCCTCTACATCCGTCTCCTCTACATCAGTCTCCTCTACATCAGTCTCCTCTCCAACCGTCTCCTCTCCAACCGTCTCCTCTACAACAGTCTCCTCTACATCCGTCTCCTCTATATCCGTCTCCTCTATATCCGTCTTCTCTACAACAGTCTTCTCTACATCAGTCTCCTCTACATCAGTCTCCTCTACATCAGTCTCCTCTACATCAGTCTCCTCTACATCCGTCTCCTCTACAACAGTCTCCTCTACATCCGTCTCCTCTACATCCGTCTCCTCTACAACAGTCTCCTCTACAACAGTCTCCTCTACAATCGTCTCCTCTACAATCATAGTATGACAGCCATTCACTATAACAGGGATGTTATGACTAGAGGTCGACCGAATATGATTTTTCAACGCCGATACCGATTATTGGAGGACCAAAAAATGAAGATACCGATTAATTGGGCGATTTAAAAAATAATAATAATTTTTACATTTTATTTGTAATAATGACAATTACAACAATACTGAATGAACACTTATTTTAACTTAATATAATACACCAATAAAATCAATTTAGCCTCAAATAAATAATAAAACATGTTCAATTTGGTTTAAATAATGCAAAAACAAAGTGTTTATATATGTGTGTGTGTTATATATACAGTGAGGGGAAAAAGTATTTGATCCCCAGCTGATGTTGGTCCCCTGCTGATGTACGTTTGCCCACTGACAAAGAAATGATCAGACTATAATTTTAATGGTGGTTTATTTGAACAGTGAGAGACAGAATAACAACAACAACAAAAATTCCAGAAAAACGCATGTCAACAATGTTATAAATTGATTTGCATTTTAATGAGGGAAATAAGTATTTGACCCCCTCTCAATCACATTGGCTCCCAAGTGCCTTACATACAGGTAACGAGCTGAGATGAGGAGCACACTCTGAAAGGGAGTGCTCCTAATCTCAGTTTGTTATATGTATAAAAGACACCTGTCCACAGAAGCAATCAATCAATCAGATTCCAAACTCTCCACCATGGCCAAGACCAAAGAGCTCTCCAAGGATGTCAGGGACAAGATTGTAGACCTACACAAGGCTGGAATGGGCTACAAGACCATCGCCAAGCAGCTTGGTGAGAAGGTGACAACAGTTGGTGCGATTATTCGCAAATCGAAGAAACACAAAAGAACTGTCAATCTCCCTCGGCCTGGGGCTCCATGCAAGATCTCACCTTGTGGAGTTGCAATGATCATGAGAACGGTGCGGAATCAGCCCAGAACTACACGGGAGGATCTTGTCAATGATCTCAAGGCAGAAAACAATTGGTAACACACTACGCCGTAAAGGACTGAAATCCTGCAGCGCCCGCAAGGTCCCCCTGCTCAAGAAAGCACATATGCATGCCCGTCTGAAGTTTGCCAATGAACATCTGAATGATTCAGAGGACAACTGGGTGAAAGTGTTGTGGTCAGATGAGACCAAAATGGAGCTCTTTGGCATCAACTCAACTCGCCGTGTTTGGAGGAAGAGGAATGCTGCCTATGACCCCAAGAACACCATCCCCACCGTCAAACATGGAGGTGGAAACATTATGCTTTGGGGGTGTTTTTCTGCTAAGGGGACAGGACAACTTCACCGCATCAAAGGGACAATGGACGGGGCCATGTACCGTCAGATCTTGGGTGAGAACCTCCTTCCCTCAGCCAGGGCATTGAAAATGGGTCATGGATGGGTATTCCAGCATGACAATGACCCAAAACACACGGCCAAGGCAACAAAGTAGTGGCTCAAGAAGAAGCACATTAAAGTCCTGGAGTGGCCAAAACAGTCTCCAGACCTTAATCCCATAGAAAATCTGTGGAGGGAGCTGAAGGTTCGAGTTGCCAAACGTCAGCCTCGAAACCTTAATGACTTGGAGAAGATCTGCAAAGAGGAGTGGGACAAAATTCCTCCTGTGATGTGTGCAAACCTGGTGGCAAGCTACAAGAAATGTCTGACCTCTGATTGCCAACAAGGGTTTTGCCACCAAGTACTAAGTCATGTTTTGCAGAGGGGGTCAAATACTTATTTCCCTCATTAAAATGCAAATCAATTTATAACATTTTTGACATGCGTTTTCCTGGATTTTTTTGTTGTAATTCTGTCTCTCACTGTTCAAATAAACCTACCATTAAAATTATAGACTGATCATTTCTTTGTCAGTGGGCAAACGTACAAAATCAGCAGGGGATCAAATACTTTTTTCCCTCACTGTGTATATATATATATATACACATACAGACAGACAGACAGACAGACAGTACCCGTCAAAAGTTTGGACACACCTACTCATTCCAGGGTTTTTCTTTATTTTTACTATTTTCTTCATTGTAGAATAATAGTGAAGACATCAAAACTATGAAATAACACATATCATGTAGTAACCCAAAATGTTCTAAACAAATCAAAATATATTTTATATTCTTCAAAGTAGTAATCCGGAAAATTTCATGAACTTTAAAAGTTTCTTCAAGTGCAGTCGCAAAAACCATCAAGTGCTATGATTAAACTGGCTCTCATGAGGACCGCCACAGGAAAGGAAGACCCAGAGTTCTCTCTGCTGCAGAGGATCAGTTCATTAGTTACCAGCCTCAGAAATTGCAGCCCAAATAAATGCTTCAGAGTTCAAGTAACAGACACATCTCAACATCAACTGTTCAGAGGAGACTGCATGAATCAAATTTGATTTGTCACATGCGCCGAATACAACAGGTGGAACCAGGAAGAAGGCTGGAACCAGGAAGAAACCTAGAGAGGAACCAGGCTATGAGGGGTTGCCAGTCCTCTTCTAGCTGTGCCGGGTGGAGATTATAGCAGAACTTGGCCAAGATATTCAAATGTTCATAGATGACCAGCAGGGTCAAATAATAATAATCATAGTAGTCGTTGAGGGTGCAACAGGTCAGCACCTCACGAGTAAATGTCAGTTTGCTTTTCATAGCCGATCATTGAGAGTATCTCTACCGCTCCTGCTGTCTCTAGAGAGTTGAAAACAGCAGGTCTGGGACAGGTAGCACCTCCTGTGAACAGGTCAGGTTTCCATGGCCACAGGCAGAACAATTGAAACTGGAGTAGCAGCACGACCAGGTGGACTGGGGACAGCAAGGAGTCATCAGGCCAGGTAGACCTGAGGCATGGTACTAGGGCTCAGGTCCCCCGAGCGAGAAAGAAAGAGAGAGAGAAAGATAGAGAGCATACTTAAATTCACACAGGACACCGGATAAGACAGAAGAAATACTCCAGATATAACAAACTGACCCTAGCCCCCCGACACATATAAACTATTGCAGCATAAATACTGGAGGCTGAGACAGTTGTGTCATTGGCAAACTAAATGATGGTTTGGAGTCATGCCTGGCCGTGCAGTCATGAGTGAACAGGGAGTACAGGAGGGGACTGAGCATGCACCCCTGAGGGGCCCCCGTGTTGAGGATCAGCGTGGCGGATGTGTTGTTATCTACCCTTACCACCTGGGGGGCAGCCCGTCAGGAAGTCCAGGATCCAGTTGCAGAGGGAGATGTTTAGTCCCAGGGTCCTTAGACTTCATGGTCGAATTGCTGCATCAGATGACCTGGCCTCCACAATCACCTGACCTCAACCCTATTCAGATGGTTCGGGATGAGTTGGACTGCATTTTTTTTGGTTACTACATGATTCCATATGTGTTATTTCATAGTTTTGATGTCTTCACTATAATTCTACAATGTCGGAAATAGTCAAAGTTAAGAAAAACCCTTGTGTGTCCAAACTTTTGACCTTGTTTTTGAAAGAAAAGCAAAAAATGTGTCTATTAATATAACAACAAATTGATAAGAAATACAGTGTAGACATTGTCAATGTTGTAAATGACTATTGTAGCTGGAAACGGCTGATTTTGAGTGGAATATCTACATAGGCGTACATAGGCCCATTATCAGCAACCATCACTCCTGTGTTCCAATGGCACATTGTGTTGGCTAATCCAAGATTATCATTTTAAAAGGCTATTTGATCATTAGAAAACCCTTTTGCAATTATGTTAGCACAGCTGAAAAGTGTTGTGCTTATTAAAGAAGCAATAAAACTGGCCTTTAGACTAGTTGAGTATCTGGAGCATCAGCATTTGTGGGTTTGATTACAGGCTCAAAATGGCCAGAAACAAAGATCTTTCTTCTGAAACTCATCAGTCTATTCTTGTTCTGAGAGATTAAGGCTATTCCATGCGAGAAATTGCCAAGAAACTGAATATCTTGTATAATGCTGTGTACTACTCCATTCACAGAACAGCGCAAACTGGCTCTAACCAGAATAGAATGAGTTTGAGAAACAGACGCCTCACAAGTCCTCAACTGGCAGCTTAATTAAAATAGTAGCCGCAAAACACCAGTCTCAACGTCAACAGTGAAGAGGCGACACCGGGATGCTGGCCTTCTTGGCAGAGTTCCTCTGTCCAGTCTCAACGTCAACAGTGAAGAGGCGACACCGGGATGCTGGCCTTCTTGGCAGAGTTCCTCTGTCCAGTCTCAACGTCAACAGTGAAGAGGCGACACCGGGATGCTGGCCTTCTTGGCAGAGTTCCTCTGTCCAGTCTCAACGTCAACAGTGAAGAGGCGACACCGGGATGCTGGCCTTCTTGGCAGAGTTCCTCTGTCCAGTCTCAACGTCAACAGTGAAGAGGCGACACCGGGATGCTGGCCTTCTTGGCAGAGTTCCTCTGTCCAGTGTCTGTGTTATTTTGCCCATCTTAATCTTTTATTTTTATTGGCCAGTCTTAGATATGGCTTTTTCTTTGCAACTCTGCCTAGAAGGCCAGCATCCCAGAGTCGCCTCTTCACTGTTGACGTTGAGACTGGTGTTTTGCATAAAGATTACGATTTCCCTTCACTGGAACTAAGAGGTGGCTGAAATAACCAAATCCACTCATTTGAAGGGGTGTCCACCTACCTTTGTATATAGTGTACATACTATATATCCTCTTTCTCTCTTCCTGTTCTTCTGTGTCTACTTCCTTCATTTACACTCTTTTATTCAGCGTTCCCTCTCCTTCCTCCTCTCATTTCTCACCCTCCTCCGACACAGTGTCTCGTTAGTGGTTAGAGTGGGGGGTTGTAATGTCTGCTAATTGGTGAAACAATTAGCTGTCTCCGGTTAGGTGTTTCACACAACCAGACAACTGGGACCAGACAGTGTGTTAACCATATGTGTTTGTGTGTGTAATGAAGAGTTAGAACCGACACTATTCAACCTGCTGTAGACTGCTGAACACAACATCAGGACACTATCTGCATGCGTTTATGCACTTTGCAGTGTGTTCTTTGTGACACAGACTAATCTGGAGGCGTGGTGAACGCACACCTGCGAAGTAGAACACTCGAGAAGTTAAAGGAGAGCCGCACACTCTAGGAGCTCAGATGCATTAGTTGACTAACCTAGTATCCAACGTTTCGACAGACACGCTGTCTTCATCAGGGTATAATACCCAGATGAAGACAGTTGGATATTAGGTTATTCAATTATTGCGTCTGAGCTTCTAGTGTGTGTGTGTGTGTGTGTGTGTGTGTGTGTGTGTGTGTGTGTGTGTGTGTGTGTGTGTGTGTGTGTGTGTGTGTGTCTGTGTGTGTGTGTGTGTCTGTGTGTGTGTGTGTGTGTGTGTGTGTGTCTGTGTGTGTCTGTGTGTGTCTGTGTGTGTGTGTGAGACACACACACACACACAGTCACACACACAGACACACACACACACACACAGACACACACACACACACACACACACACACAGAGACCGACCCAGGTGTTAACTCAGCATGAGAGCTCTCCCCCTCCTGCTGTGTTTTAGAGCCATATGCATACATACATTAAGACCGAGACAGGCCTTATATACACACACACCCCTCCCTACAGGTCATAGCTGTGTGTCCAAGGTTAAGGGGTTTCTTTGTATGCATCTATTCCTATGTCAACGTTTACAATTGTACATTCACCCCAGAGTGTGTTGAATGCCAGTGTCTGTGTGTTGCGTTCATCCGAGTGTGTGTTATTGAGACAGACATTGTGTAATGATCACCATCTGTGCACATCCTGCTCAGTAACTAGCCACTCTCTACCTACTGTTGTCTCTCTCGCTCTCTCAAGGCGTCAGCATACATAGGTTGGGTTTGCTCCTAGCAGAACTCGGCTAGGCGAAGTGAACATCTGTGCTCTCATACTCCCTTAAAATATGTTCCCCTGAAAAACAAGAAGAAAATTGTACTAATACTGTGTGTCCCTCCTTGAGACACCGTACCAACAACATAACCAGGTGCACATCCTCAAAATAGTCAGATTCAATCTAAGATAAATCAATAAATATGTAATTAATTGTTGACGGTTTTTGCTGGGGAGGTCTTAATCGCAAAATTTTACATCTAAGATTGGTGCCGTATTTTTCAAGTGAAAAAATGTGTTTTCTCTCGTTGAATGACAACAAACACTTAATTGAAGAATCCCTACTGGTGACCAATCATCAGACGAAAGGGCGTGGACTTCCGGAAAAATCAGCCGGGAAAAAACTTGCCGGAGACCAAAACAAACAAAAATTGTCAAACTATATGCACAAACTGTTTCAGATGGGAAGCATGCAGGCACCTTAAGACTCTCTCTTGTCCTGTGTCTGTAGGCTACCCAGGAGGTTACCCTACTGCTGCTCCCACCTACACACCTAACCTCTACCAAACGGGTAGTCCAGGCTACCCACCAGGTAAGAACACACACACCCAACCTCTACCAAACGGGTAGTCCAGGGTACCCACCGGGTAAGAACACACCCAACCTTTACCAAACAGGTAGTCCAGGGTACCCACCGGGTACACACACCGAACCTCTTGGAGGTAGTTACTACTGTAGCTGTCAGCTAGTACTAGGAGGTAGTTACTACTGTAGCTATCAGCTAGCTCTAGGAGGTAGTTACTACTGTAGCTATCAGCTAGATCTAGGAGGTAGTTACTATTGTAGCTGTCAGCTAGATCTAGGAGGTAGTTACTACTGTAGCTGTCATCTAGCTCTAGGAGGTAGAGGAGTTACTACTGTAGCTGTCAGCTAGATCTAGGAGGTAGTTACTACTGTAGCTGTCAGCTAGATCTAGGAGGTAGTTACTACTGTAGCTGTCAGCTAGATCTAGGAGGTAGTTACTACTGTAGCTGTCAGCTAGATCTAGGAGGTAGTTACTACTGTAGCTGTCAGCTAGATCTAGGAGGTAGTTACTACTGTAGCTGTCAGCTAGATCTAGGAGGTAGTTACTACTGTAGCTGTCAGCTAGATCTAGGAGGTAGTTACTACTGTAGCTGTCAGCTAGATCTAGGAGGTAGTTACTACTGTAGCTGTCAGCTAGATCTAGGAGGTAGTTACTACTGTAGCTGTCAGCTAGATCTAGGAGGTAGTTACTACTGTAGCCATCAGCTAGCTCTAGGAGGTAGTTACTACTGTAGCTGTCAGCTAGATCTAGGAGGTAGTTACTACTGTAGCTGTCAGCTAACTCTTATTACTACTAAATTGTTTTATTACTACTGTAGCTGTCAGCTAGCTCTACGAGGTAGTTACTACTGTAGCTATTTAAAAAAATATATATATATATATTTGACCTTTTATTTAACTAGGCAAGTTAAGAACAGTTAAGAACAAATTCTTATTTTCAATGACGGCCTAGAAACAGTGGGTTAACTGCCTGTTCAGGGGCAGAACGACAGATTTGAACCTTGAACATGAAACCTTTCAGTTACTAGTCCGACGCTCTAACCACTAGGCTACTCTGCCGCCCCTATCAGCTAGCTCTAGGAGGTAGTTACTACTGTAGCTGTCAGCTAGCTCTAGGAGGTAGTTACTACTGTAGCTGTCAGCTAGCTCTAGGAGGTAGTTACTACTGTAGCTGTCAGCTAGCTCTAGGAGGTAGTTACTACTGTAGCTGTCAGCTAGCTCTAGGAGGTAGTTACTACTGTAGCTATCAGCTAGCTCTAGGAGGTAGTTACTACTGTAGCTGTCAGCTAGCTCTAGGAGGTAGAGGAGTTACTACTGTAGCTATCAGCTAGCTCTAGGAGGTAGAGGAGTTACTACTGTAGCTATCAGCTAGCTCTAGGAGGTAGTTACTACTGTAGCTGTCAGCTAGCTCTAGGAGGTAGAGGAGTTACTACTGTAGCTATCAGCTAGCTCTGGGAGGTAGAGGAGTTACTACTGTAGCTATCAGCTAGCTCTAGGAGGTAGTTACTACTGTAGCTGTCAGCTAGCTCTAGGAGGTAGAGGAGTTACTACTGTAGCTATCAGCTAGCTCTAGGAGGTAGTTACTACTGTAGCTGTCAGCTAGCTCTAGGAGGTAGAGGAGTTACTACTGTAGCTATCAGCTAGCTCTGGGAGGTAAAGGAGTTACTACTGTAGCTATCAGCTAGCTCTAGGAGGTAGTTACTACTGTAGCTGTCAGCTAGCTCTAGGAGGTAGTTACTACTGTAGCTGTCAGCTAGCTCTAGGAGGTAGAGGAGTTACTACTGTAGCTATCAGCTAGCTCTAGGAGGTAGTTACTACTGTAGCTGTCAGCTAGCTCTAGGAGGTAGAGGAGTTACTACTGTAGCTGTCAATCAGATCAGTCTAAATGTACATTGAGAGTTAGATTAGTAGTAGGAATTTAGAAATGTGGTTGTCTATCAGCAGTTTATCTCTTGTTATGTCAGTCACTCAATTAGCCCACGTCAGCTAACATTTTTTAGATTGTTAAGTCAGCTATCTAAACTGGTCGAATTACCGGCCGGGGGGGGCCCCCATTCATTTTGTTAGCACTCAGATATCATATTAAGAACTCCGAACAATTCTCTCTGTGGCCCCTGGTGATGAGTTCAGATTTTTTTGTGGCTCCCACCCACTTCAAAGTTGCCCATCCCTGGTCTAGAAGGTGGAGGGTAAAGGCATTGCTGGCCAGTATATATTCTGAAGGTCTGAGTGATAGTGACTGACAGCTTCCCTGATGGGAGGGTTTGTCCCCCTGTCTGTGCTCTTGTCTGTGTCCACAGCAGACGGGCTAGCAGTGGTCCCCATGCTCCACACACACTGTGCTAGTGGAACAGCAGACGGGCTAGCAGACACACACACTGTGCTAGTGGAACAGCAGACGGGCTAGCAGACACACACACTGTGCTAGTGGAACAGCAGACGGGCTAGCAGACACACACACTGTGCTAGTGGAACAGCAGACCCACTAGACTAGGACATCAATGTGTATTTTTTTATTTAACCAGGCAAGTCAGTTAAGAACAAATTCTTATTTTTAATGACGGCCTGGGAACAATGGGTTAACAATGGGTTAACTGCCTGTTCAGGGGCAGAACGACAGATTTGTACCTTGTCGGCTCGGGGGTTTGAACTTACAACCTTCCGGTTACTAGTCCAACGCTCTAACCACTAGGCTACCCTGTAGAGTTCAGGTGATTGTGTCCAAGGTTTGGCGAAGGATGTTCCATTGTTTGGTAGAAATCTAAAGCTACCCTGGAGAAGACAGCTTGCTGTTGAAACGTTGGCGAATAAATGATTGCATCCGGAGCTACAAGTGGCTTTTCATTTTCTTTTCCCGTAATCTGTAGCTAACAACCTTGTCTCATCTCCACCTTCCGGCCCTAGTGATTCTCTGGTGGGTTACTTGAGGACTACATGTTTTCTTCTGCAGCACTAGACTTCAACGTTCTGAATAGCCTACCCCCCTCAAGTCATATTTAGAGGGCAACATCTTGATTAATATATTGTCCACATAATATTAATTCACCCATGGCCTTTTGACTGGACACAATAACACAGACTGATATCGGCTGCACGCTGATGCTTGTGTAATTGCCATTCAGAGCTGGCTGATGGTGATGCACGGTAGAGCTCCTCAGCATCTCTCGCTCTCTTTGTTCCTGTGTCCTTGGCTTTGTGTTCTATAATCCTCTGAGCAGCGCAGCATGATCTTCAGCTGCCCCCTGGTGGTTTTAACAGTTTACTACACAAAGTACTACACAAGTCAGCTGCCCCCTGGTGGTTCTAACAGATTACTACACAAAGTACTACTCGTGTACTACAAAAAAACGTATAGAGCAGGGGTCCCCAACAGGTCAATCGGGAACCACCAGTAGCTCGCATCCCACATATGAGTAGCTCACCAAACAATTCTGAAAGTACATGCAATTTGTTATGTTTTCCCCTGCAATCTGTCAATCAAATCTCACAAGTATCAGACCATGCAAGCTTCCAGCTTTTATCTAATCAATGCAACATTGACTTTATCCCACCCCCGGTGAGCCGCTATTTGCTTTTTAAAAAAAACTTAACCCAAAATCTGCCAATTAATTTCCATAACTATTTCCCCTGTCTGTCTGTGATGCACACGTTTGTCTATCAGTCTGTATGTAGCCAGTTGATGTAGGTTGACAGAAATACTTTCCCCAAAATCTTCTCAATTAAATGTTAACTGCAAAGTAGGCTTACCTGGCAGAATTTTATAATAAGTACACTGAACAAAAATGTAAACGCAACATGCAACAATTACAAAGATTTTACTGAGTTACAGTTCATATAAGGAAATCAGTCAATTGAAATAAATTCATTAGGCCCTAATCTATGGATTTCACATGACTGGGAATACAGATATGCATCTGTTGGTCACAGATACCTTATACAAAGATAGGGATTGTGGCCTGAGGAATGTTGTCCCACTCCTCTTCAATGGCTGTGCGAAGTTGCTTGATATTGACGGGAACTGGAACATACTGTCGTACACATCAATTCGGAGCATCCCAAACATGCTCAATGGGTGACATGTCTGGTGACTATGCAGGCCATGGAAAAACTGGGACATTTTCAGTTTCCTGGAATTGTGTACAGATACTTTGCGACATGGGGCCGTGCATCATGCTGAAACATGAGGTGATGGCGGCGGATGAATGGCACAACAATGGGTCTCGGGATCTCGTCACAGTATCTCTGTATTCAAATTGCCATCAATAAAATGCAATTGTGTTCGTTGTCTATAGCTTATGCCTGCTCATACCATAATTCCCCACGCCACCATGGGGCACTCTGTTCACAACGTTGACATCAGCAAACCGCTCGCCCACACAACGCCATTCACGTGGTCTGCGGTTTGAGGCCAGTTGGGGATACTGCCAAATTCTCTAAAACAACATTGGCAGCGGCTTATGGTAGAGAAATTAACCTTCAATTGTCTGGCAACAGCTCTCGTGGGCATTCCTGCAGTCAGCATGCCAATTGCACGCTCCCTCAACTTGAGACATCTGTGGCATTGTGTTGTGACAAAACTGCACATTTTAGTGGCCTTTAATTGTCCCCAGCACAAGGTGCTCCTGTGTAATGTTCATGCTGTTTAATCAGCTTCTTGATATGCCACACCTGTCAGGTGGATGGATTATCTTGGCCAAGAGGAAATGCTCACTAACAGGGATGTAAACAAATTTGTGCACAAAAATTTGAGAGACAAACCTTTTGTGCGTATGGAAAATTTCTGGAATATTTTATTTCAGCTCATGAAACATGGGACCAACACTTTACATGTTGCGTTTATATTTTTGTTCAGTGTTTATCATTTATCTGTTATTTATTATTTGTAAACTTTGCCATGAAATGAGCAGCAGCAGTACTGAACCATTGCTAGACCGGTACATTCCTCACTCGTTAGATGAGCAATTAAAGGGGAATTGCACTCAAATCTAAACGTGTTTGTTTTATTTAAACATTGACATGGACTCCAATTGCATATTTTCTCTATAAACAATTGTAATTTTGAGAGTGAAATATAAAATTGATCTAAGACCAGGAAATGTACAACTGAGAAAATAACATCATTTGGGAATATATAAAACTCTGATTTTATAGGACCCCCTTAGAGTTGTTTATTAACCTTTATTTGAACAGGTATATTGACAGAAAACACTGCACTACTTTCTCTTGTACGCTAAGGACCCAGAAGAGAAGAGAATAATGTGCCTATTTGAAAGCTCGAATGAGCTCTCAACATATTTCCTTATTTTAAAGTAGCTCTCATGCTAGAAAAGGTCGGAGACCCCTGGTATAGAGTGGTCAGCTATCCCCTGGTGGTTCTAGCAGAGTACTACACGAAGAGACCATTTTCCAGCACACGACCCACTGACGTCATGCACAGATGCGTGTGACTCATGGTGGCAGTAAGAAGCCATCGCCTTCTGCGCCCATTCAACAACAACAGCCTAAATTTATGCTCTATTACTTCAAAACAAAATAACTTTCTTGGGTTTTCGTACACTTACAATTATGTTTTGTTTTTGCTTGAAGATTATATTTGCTTGAAGATTATATTTGGTTGTGATCTTTTCAAAATAACTATTTTGGATGCAGCGGTTGTTAGCTAGAATGCTAACGTTCATTGATATAGGCTGTATGAAAGCTAGCCAAAGAGCAATATTACTTGTTGAAGTTGTTTTTTAAGTATAATGCAGTTGATTTGTGATGATGACACAAACATTATATTAAGCAGGACATTCATACGAGCCTTAAAATCCAATGATAATCCAAAAGTAGTGAGAAAGGCACTCAAAAGCAACTTGTAAATAGAGGCTTTTGTTGCTGCCTTCCAACTTGTAAATAGAGGCTTTTGTTGCTGCCTTCCAAGTTGTGAATAGAGGCTTTTGTTGCTGCCTTCCAAGTTGTGAATAGAGGCTTTTGTTGCTGCCTTCCATGTTGTGAATAGAGGCTTTTGTTGCTGCCTTCCAAGTTGTGAATAGAGGCTTTTGTTGCTGCCTTCCAACTTGTAAATAGAGGCTTTTGTTGCTGCCTTCCAAGTTGTGAATAGAGGCTTTTGTTGCTGCCTTCCAAGTTGTGAATAGAGGCTTTTGTTGCTGCCTTCCAAGTTGTGAATAGAGGCTTTTGTTGCTGCCTTCCAAGTTGTGAATAGAGGCTTTTGTTGCTGCCTTCCAAGTTGTGAATAGAGGCTTTTGTTGCTGCCTTCCAAGTTGTGCGCATCGGCCTCGTGCGGCACTGTTTGCAAACACAGAAAGAGGTCTATAGAGCAGTCCTAGGATAACCATAGGCACATCTCAATAACCCACTATATATAGACTAAAAGTTGAATGTATGTAGCATAAAGCAATATAAGTAGCTAATAAGATATTGTGTAATGCATGTGGTGGATCTAAATCATGTCAGTGGCTTCATTTCCTGTCCCTGTTCTAATCTGAAAACACTGGACAGAGGGAAGCAATATTTTACATGCCTGCCTAATGCCTATACTCTGGTGTAAAAATACAATAAAGTACTACTTTAAGTAGTTTTTTGGAGTATCTGTACTTTACTTTACTATTTATATTTTTGCTTCACTACATTTACTTTTACTTCACTACATTCCTAAAGAAAATAAAGTACTTTTTACTCCATACATTTTCCCTGACACCCAAAAGTACTTGTTACATTTTGACAGGAAAATGGTCCAATTCACACACTTATCAAGAGAACATCCCTGATCATCCCCATGCCTCTGATCTGGCAGACTCACTTAACACAAATGCTTTGTTTGTAAATTATGTCTGAGTGTTGGAATGTGCCCCCTGACTATCCGTCAATTTAAAAAAAGAAGAATATTGTGCCGTCTGCTTTGCTTAATATAAATAATTTTAAATGGTTTATACGTTTATTTTTACTTTTGATACTTAAGTATATTTAAAACAAAAACGTTTTGACTTTTACTCAAATAGTATTTTACTGGGTGACTTTTACTAGGAGGAGACTAATGATGAGGCTCCCACCACTAGGAGACTAGTGATGAGGCTCTACTACTAGGAGACTGTAGTGATGAGACTCTACCACTAGGAGACTAGTGATGAGGCTCTACAACTAGGAGACTGTAGTGATGAGGCTCTACCACTAGGAGACTGTAGTGATGAGGCTCTACCACTAGGAGACTGTAGTGATGAGGCTCTACCACTAGGAGGAGACATTGAGTAGTCATACTCTAACTGGATTTCAAATCAAATTTTTTTATTTGTCACATACACATGGTTAGCAGATGTTAATGCGAGTGTAGCGAAATGCTTGTGCTTCTAGTTCCGACAATGCAGTAATAACAAGTAATCTAACTAACAATTCCAAAACTACTGTCTTGTACACAGTGTAAGGGGATAAAGAATATGTACATAAGGATATATGAATGAGTGATGGTACAGAGCAGCATAGGCAAGATACAGTAGATGGTATCGGGTACAGTATGTACAAATGAGATGAGTATGTAAACAAAGTGGCATAGTATAGTATAAAGTGGCTAGTGATACATGTATTACATAAGGATACCGTCGATGATATAGAGTACAGTATATACGTATGCGTATGAGATGAATAATGTAGGGTAAGTAACATTTATATAAGGTAGCATTGTTTAAAGTGGCTAGTGATATATTTACATCATTTCCCATCAATTCCCATTATTAAAGTGGCTGGAGTTGAGTCAGTGTCAGTGTGTTGGCAGCAGCCACTCAGTGTTAGTGGTGGCTGTTTAACAGTCTGATGGCCTTGAGATAGAAGCTGTTTTTCAGTCTCTCGGTCCCAGCTTTGATGCACCTGTACTGACCTCGCCTTCTGGATGGTAGCGGGGTGAACAGGCAGTGGCTCGGGTGGTTGATGTCCTTGATGATCTTTATGGCCTTCCTGTGACATCGGGTGGTGTAGGTGTCCTGGAGGGCAGGTAGTTTGCCCCCGGTGATGCGTTGTGCAGACCTCACTACCCTCTGGAGAGCCTTACGGTTGAGGGCGGTGCAGTTGCCATACCAGGCGGTGATACAGCCCGCCAGGATGCTCTCGATTGTGCATCTGTAGAAGTTTGTGAGTGCTTTTGGTGACAAGCCGAATTTCTTCAGCCTCCTGAGGTTGAAGAGGCGCTGCTGCGCCTTCTTCACGATGCTGTCTGTGTGAGTGGACCAATTCAGTTTGTCTGTGATGTGTATGCCGAGGAACTTAAAACTTGCTACCCTCTCCACTACTGTTCCATCGATGTGGATAGGGGGGTGTTCCCTCTGCTGTTTCCTGAAGTCCACAATCATCTCCTTAGTTTTGTTGACGTTGAGTGTGAGGTTGTTTTCCTGACACCACACTCCGAGGGCCCTCACCTCCTCCCTGTAGGCCGTCTCATCGTTGTTGGTAATCAAGCCTACCACTGTTGTGTCGTCCGCAAACTTGATGATTGAGTTGGAGGCGTGCGTGGCCACGCAGTCGTGGGTGAACAGGGAGTACAGGAGAGGGCTCAGAACGCAACCTTGTGGGGCCCCAGTGTTGAGGATCAGCGGGGAGGAGATGTTGTTGCCTACCCTCACCACCTGGGGGCGGCCCGTCAGGAAGTCCAGTACCCAGTTGCACAGGGCGGGGTCGAGACCCAGGGTCTCGAGCTTGATGACGAGCTTGGAGGGTACTATGGTGTTGAATGCCGAGCTGTAGTCGATGAACAGCATTCTCACATAGGTATTCCTCTTGTCCAGATGGGTTAGGGCAGTGTGCAGTGTGGTTGAGATTGCATCGTCTGTGGACCTATTTGGGCGGTAAGCAAATTGGAGTGGGTCTAGGGTGTCAGGTAGGGTGGAGGTGATATGGTCCTTGACTAGTCTCTCAAAGCACTTCATGATGACGGATGTGAGTGCTACGGGGCGGTAGTCATTTAGCTCAGTTACCTTAGCTTTCTTGGGAACAGGAACAATGGTGGCCCTCTTGAAGCATGTGGGAACAGCAGACTGGTATAGGGATTGATTGAATATGTCCGTAAACACACCGGCCAGCTGGTCTGCGCATGCTCTGAGGGCGCGGCTGGGGATGCCATCTGGGCCTGCAGCCTTGCGAGGGTTAACACGTTTAAATGTCTTACTCACCTCGGCTGCAGTGAAGGAGAGACCGCATGTTTTCGTTGCAGGCCGTGTCAGTGGCACTGTATTGTCCTCAAAGCGGGCAAAAAAGTTATTTAGTCTGCCTGGGAGCAAGACATCCTGGTCCGTGACTGGGCTGGGTTTCTTCCTGTAGTCCGTGATTGACTGTAGACCCTGCCACATGCCTCTTGTGTCTGAGCCGTTGAATTGAGATTCTACTTTGTCTCTGTACTGGCGCTTAGCTTGTTTGATAGCCTTGCGGAGGGAATAGCTGCACTGTTTGTATTCGGTCATGTTACCAGACACCTTGCCCTGGTTAAAAGCAGTGGTTCGCGCTTTCAGTTTCACACGAATGCTGCCATCAATCCACGGTTTCTGGTTAGGGAATGTTTTAATCGTTGCTATGGGAACGACATCTTCAACGCACGTTCTAATGAACTCGCACACCGAATCAGCGTATTCGTCAATGTTGTTATCTGACGCAATACGAAACATCTCCCAGTCCACGTGATGGAAGCAGTCTTGGAGTGTGGAGTCAGCTTGGTCGGACCAGCGTTGGACAGACCTCAGCGTGGGAGCCTCTTGTTTTAGTTTCTGTCTGTAGGCAGGGATCAACAAAATGGAGTCGTGGTCAGCTTTTCCGAAAGGGGGGCGGGGCAGGGCCTTATATGCGTCGCGGAAGTTAGAGTAACAATGGTCCAAGGTCTTTCCTCCCCTGGTTGCGCAATCGATATGCTGATAAAATTTGGGGAGTCTTGTTTTCAGATTAGCCTTGTTAAAATCCCCAGCTACAATGAATGCAGCCTCCGGATAAATTGTTTCCAGTTTGCAGAGAGTTAAATAAAGTTCGTTCAGAGCCATCGATGTGTCTGCTTGGGGGGGGATATATACGGCTGTGATTATAATCGAAGAGAATTCTCTTGGTAGATAATGCGGTCTACATTTGATTGTGAGGAATTCTAAATCAGGTGAACAGAAGGATTTGAGTTCCTGTATGTTTCTTTCATCGCACCATGTCACGTTAGTCATAAGGCATACGCCCCCGCCCCTCTTTTTACCAGAAAGATGTTTTTTCCTGTCTGCGCGATGCGTGGAGAAACCTGTTGGCTGCACCGCTTCGGATTGCGTCTCTCCAGTAAGCCACGTTTCCGTGAAGCAAAGAACGTTACAGTCTCTGATGTCCCTCTGGAATGCTACCCTTGCTCGGATTTCATCAACCTTGTTGTCAAGAGACTGGACATTGGCAAGAAGAATGCTAGGGAGGGGTGCGCGCTGTGCCCGTCTCCGGAGTCTGACCAGAAGACCGCCTCGTTTCCCTCTCTTTCGGAGTCGTTTTTTTGGGTCGCTGCATAGGATCCACTCCGTTGTCCTGTTTGTAAGGCAGAACACAGGATCCGCGTCGCGAAAAACATATTCTTGGTCGTACTGATGGTGAGTTGATGCTGATCTTATATTCAGTAGTTCTTCTCGACTGTATGTAATGAAACCTAAGATGACCTGGGGTACTAATGTAAGAAATAGCACGTAAAAAAACAAAAAACTGCATAGTTTCCTAGGAACGCGAAGCGAGGCGGCCATCTCTGTCGGCGCCGGAAGGGAATTTCATTCTATTGCCGTGTTAATTTTTGCACAATTTTTTTAATTTTCTCTAGTTGTAGTCATTTTGACTAAATTATTAAGTCTTATTCACATGTTTTGTCATTTGAGTAATGATTTAGTCTAGTTATTGTCAAAATGACAAAAACAGTGGGCCAAAATGCCCTTTCATTTTAGTCACATCAGATTTGTATTGCCTCATTAAACTATAGTAAACATAAATCACTGACTTCCATGTGCACAAGCATGCATAGCCTTGTCCTAGCAACATATTTGAAGAAGGTCTATTATCAGAATTTCTAACGTTATTCCTTATTCAACATGTCAGAGGCATGTTTGTTCTACATACCATATGTCTATCTGAACGTTCCACAACGTTGCATCCTGCTGAATGCAGGTTGTTAGCTGTAGCTAGCTAATGAGGTAACATGACTGAACAAGGCGTATCCTGAACATATGGTTAATGGTCTGGTCTGCAAGTAGCCCGGCGTTAGAGCGGACCACAATATGCTTCATGAATGGACGCTAGGAAGAAAAACAAAACATAGGTGGGTCATTATGGGTCATTTCTGAAAAGCTCTCAATCTCTCCAAAACCTCTTGTCCAGTCCATTTACTAGTCTGATTTTGGTCACAGAGATGATTTTGTCACGTTTTAGTCAACTGAAATCATTTGAATTTAGTCTGTTTTCTTTCTGGGTCTATTTAGTCAGTTAAAGTCTCGTCAATTGCCACTGAAAAATAGGTGTTTCACAAATATTTGAGTCACTATTGTTGTTGATGAAATGAACACTGCTGAGGTACTACATCAGGACTGAGAGGAAGGATATGTTACTCTTATACATGTCTTGGCCGCTGGATCTATGTTTCATCTCTCTCTTTCTGTGTGTGTGTGTGTGTGTGTGTGTGTGCGTGTGTGTGTGTGTGTGTGTAGGATACACTACAGCGGGTACTCCGTATAAAGTGCCCCCCACCCAGACGAACGGAGCCCCTCCGCCATACTCCCCCTCCCCCAACCCCTACCAAACAGCCATGTACCCCATCAGAAGTGCCTACCCCCAGCAGAACATGCAGAGCATGCAGAACCTGCAGAGCATGCAGAACCTGCAGAACTTATATGCACAGGTAAGCACACATACCCTTCACACAAACACACACACACACACACACACACCCTACTCCTACCTTCAGCAGCTTCTATACAAACACACACACACACCTATATACAATCCTAACCTCAGCGTACACACACATCCTACTCCCTCAACATCTACTACCCTCAGTAGGACCTTTATGTACTGATAAGCACACACACACCCTAACCTCTCTCTCTGTCTCCCTGTAGGCAGCAGCGTATTATGGCCAGCCAGTGTATGCGGCCCAGCCCTATGTAAATCAACACACTACTCACATGCACACACACATCAACACACACAGACACACACTAACACAGACACACTCTAACCTCTGTCTCTGTGTCTGTAGGCGTATTACACCCAGCCTGTGTATGCTGCTCAGCCTCAGCCACATGTAATCCACCACACCACAGTGGTTCAGCCAAACAGCCTGCCCTCAGCCCTCTACCCCGCCCCGGTCCAAGCCCCTAGAAACAACGGAATGGCTGCCATGGGGATGGTTGCCGGGACCACCATGGCTATGAGTGCAGGTAGGACGGATGACTGAGGAAGCTGATGTGGCTACATCATGTTGACATTACGTGAACATTAAATATATTTTCATATTAAACACCTTTTTAAAATTATTCTATTTCATTTCCTATGCAAAAATGGATTATTCTTATGCTAAAATGATTGTGTTTTTGGTGTAAGTTGTATTAGTTTGGCCTGCGTCATATAGGTCCTAATGTTACGGTCCAAACAATAGTGACACAATGACATGTTACCCTGATGATGTGTCGTCCTGTAGGAACCCTGTTGACCACGCCTCAGCACGCTCAGCTGGGTGCTCACCAACACGTCACCATGCCACAGTACCGGTCCCAGGGCACACCTGGTTACAGCTATGTCCCTCCCCACTGGTAGACCCCGCCCCCGAGAGAGGTAAGTCATCTCAGAATTCCAAATGTCCACATTCCGTTCTCAATCAATCCAATGTCTTTAAACTCCTTCTCTGTGTCCCGTCTCTGTGGTTTCAGATCTGGAGTCCAACGTATGCAACTACTCCAGTCTTACACGGGCTTCTTATGGTCACCATGGCAACCTCACATCTGTCTGCAACAACAAAACTAAAGAGCAACGGACACTTGCTGCATTCTGTAGTGTTTTATAAAAGCTGATTTGTTTTATTTTTTTTTACACACCGATTATTTTCTTCTTCGTTGATTTGCCAATATGTCAATTTATTACGTCGTTTTCTTTCTTTTGTTTTCTTTATTTCATTTTGTAATTTTAAATTTTATCTTACATCATTTCAATTTTTCCATTGTCATTGGAACTCCAGAGTGATTGACCAATCATGGGTGTCTGTTGCTCTGCTTGTGGTCCGTGTTCTGTTGGTGTGTTCCAGATCCAATGGTGGGAATGTACTGGACACTTCCACCACCACCTTCATCATCACGCCATCATCATCGATTTATGCTGCCAAATTTTCTAACGATTAGATGTCAGCACAGGGTTTTGATTTCATTCATTTCTGTTTGTTTTAACCCTTTAATTTTCCAACAACGTCTTGGAACAGTTATACCTCTTCTCTTTGTTCACAATCTCTGTTCCACTTCTCCTTCTGATCTTCAGTTCATCTTCCACTTCTGATAACAAGGGTTGTCTTCCAGCTGCTAGCTGTTTCTTAGATAGATCTGTAACGTCTAGATCCGCTGTCTGACTAGATCTGTAACGACTACATCCACTGTCTGACTAGATCCGCTATCTGACTAGATCCGCTATCTGACTAGATCTGTAACGACTACATCCGCTGTCTGACTAGATCCGCTATCTGACTAGATCCGCTATCTGACTAGATCTGTAACGACTAGATCCACTGTCTGACGAGATCCGCTATCTGACTAGATCTGTAACGACTAGATCCACTGTCTGACGAGATCCGCTATCTGACTAGATCTGTAACGACTAGATCCACTGTCTGACTAGATCTGTAACGACTAGATCTGCTGTGTGGCTGTGAAGACGTGGTATGCAGCATCACACGGTCACAGTACTTACCAGTTACTGAATTGATCTCAATATAGAGGCCATTTGTCATTTAGCTTAAACTGATAAATTATAAAATGTTAATATATTTATATAGCTGTGTGTACAGGATGTGTTCATGCACACAGTCAACCACATACATACATGCATACATACATACATACATACATACATACATACACACACACACACACACACATACACACACACACACACACACACACACATACATACATACACACACACATACACACACATACGCACACACATACGCACGCATGCACGCACACACACACACACACACACACACACACACACACACACACACACATACATACATACATACATACATAAATACACACAGTCATACTTAAAGCAGGATCACTTAATGTCAATCAAATAATCGTACATGGATTCAAACGTGTTTCAACACACTTAAACACACACACACACACACACACATATACATACACACACACACACACATATACATACACACACACACACACATATACATACACACACACACATATACATACACACACACACACACACATATACATACACACACACACACATATACATACACACACACACACACACATATACATACACACACACACATATATACATACACACACACACACACACATATACATACGCTCTCTCCCACACACACACACACACATATACATACGCTCTCTCTCCCACACACACACACACATATACATACGCTCTCTCCCACACACACACACACACACACACATATACATACGCTCTCTCTCCCACACACACACACACACAGTACATTAGACCACCACTCGGACTGATTGCTTATTATGGAACATGTTTAGGAGTTAAAGGGATATGGAAGCACTTGGCAGGGTGACGTGGCAGAGGAGGGTCAGGAGCGGAGTGGAGGGTCAGGAGGGGAGTGGAGGGTCAGGAGGGGAGTGGAGGGTCAGGAGGGGAGTGGAGGGTCAGGAGGGGGAGTGGTGGGTCAGGAGGGGAGTGGAGGGTCAGGAGGGGGAGTGGTGGGTCAGGAGGGGGAGTGGTGGGTCAGGAGGGGGAGTGGTGGGTCAGGAGGGGAGTGGAGTGTCAGGAGGGGGAGTGGTGGGTCAGGAGGGGGAGTGGAGGGTCAGGAGGGGGAGTGGAGGGTCAGGAGGGGAGTGGTGGGTCAGGAGGGGGAGTGGAGGCTCAGGAGGGGGAGTGGAGGCTCAGGAGGGGGAGTGGTGGCTCAGGAGGGGGAGTGGACGGTCAGGAGGGGAGTGGAGGGTCAGGAGGGGGAGTGGAGGGTCAGGAGGGGGAGTGGTGGGTCAGGAGGGGAGTGGAGTGTCAGGAGGGGGAGTGGTGGGTCAGGAGGGGGAGTGGAGGGTCAGGAGGGGGAGTGGAGGGTCAGGAGGGGAGTGGTGGGTCAGGAGGGGGAGTGGTGGGTCCGGAGGGGGAGTGGTGAGTCAGGAGGGGGAGTGGTGGGTCAGGAGGGGAGTGGAGGGTCAGGAGGGGGAGTGGAGGGTCAGGAGGGGGGGGAGTGGTGGGTCAGGAGGGGGGGGGAGTGGTGGGTCAGGAGGGGAGTGGTGGGTCAGGAGGGGGGGTGGTGGGTCAGAAGAGGAGTGGAGGGTCAGGAGGGGGAGTGGAGGGTCAGGAGGGGAGTGGTGGGTCAGGAGGGGAGTGGAGGCTCAGGAGGGGGAGTGTAGGCTCAGGAGGGGGAGTGGAGGCTCAGGAGGGAGAGTGGTGGGTCAGGAGGGAGAGTGGAGGGTCAGGGGGAAGAGTGGAGGCTCAGGAGGGGGAGTGGAGGCTCAGGAGGGGGAGTGGAGGCTCAGGAGGGGGAGTGGAGGCTCAGGAGGGGGAGTGGAGGCTCAGGAGGGGGAGTGGTGGCTCAGGAGGGGGAGTGGAGGGTCAGGAGGGGGAGTGGACGGTCAGGAGGGGGAGTGGAGGGTCAGGGGGAAGAGTGGAGGCTCAGGAGGGGGAGTGGTGGCTCAGGAGGGGGAGTGGTGGCTCAGGAGGGGGAGTGGTGGCTCAGGAGGGGGAGTGGAGGGTCAGGGGGAAGAGTGGAGGCTCAGGAGGGGGAGTGGTGGGTCAGGAGAGGGAGTGGTGGGTCAGGAGGGGAGTGGTGGGTCAGGGGGGGAGAGCTGCAGGGAACAGTGTATACCATGTTTCAGGGTTTTAATAGATACGTATGAATCACAGTTAGGATCTGTGGGGCACGGGTCATTACAAAGCATTTACAGTGTATCAAAGTAGATCAAGTCGTTAATTGCAATAATAAGATAAAATGCCTCGTTATACGGTTACCGCACAGTAATTATTTTATAGTCATTTAGAATTAAATCATTTAAAAATTATTATTCCTGGTAATCCTTAAATCTGGATTATGTGTATCCAGACTCAATCCATTTTAATCACTGTTACTGTATTCTGAGGTGTCAGCAGTACATATCAGAGTTCACTGTTACTGTATTCTGAGGTGTCAGCAGTACATATCAGAGTTCACTGTTACTGTATTCTGAGGTGTCAGCAGTACATATCAGAGTTCACTGTTACTGTATTCTGTGGTGTCAGCAGTACATATCAGAGTTCACTGTTACTGTATTCTGAGGTGTCAGCAGTACATATCAGAGTTCACTGTTACTGTATTCTGAGGTGTCAGCAGTACATATCAGAGTTCACTGTTACTGTATTCTGAGGTGTCAGCAGTACATATCAGAGTTTACTGTTACTGTATTCTGAGGTGTCAGCAGTACATATCAGAGTTCACTGTTACTCTATTCTGAGGTGTCAGCAGTACATATCAGAGTTCACTGTTACTGTATTCTGAGGTGTCAGCAGTACATATCAGAGTTCACTGTTACTGTATTCTGAGGTGTCAGCAGTACATATCAGAGTTCACTGTTACTGTATTCTGAGGTGTCAGCAGTACATATCAGAGTTCACTGTTACTCTATTCTGAGGTGTCAGCAGTACATATCAGAGTTCACTGTTACTGTATTCTGAGGTGTCAGCAGTACATATCAGAGTTCACTGTTACTGTATTCTGAGGTGTCAGCAGTACATATCAGAGTTCACTGTTACTGTATTCTGTGGTGTCAGCAGTACATATCAGAGTTCACTGTTACTGTATTCTGAGGTGTCAGCAGTACATATCAGAGTTCACTGTTACTGTATTCTGTGGTGTCAGCAGTACATATCAGAGTTCACTGTTACTGTATTCTGAGGTGTCAGCAGTACATATCAGAGTTCACTGTTACTGTATTCTGTGGTGTCAGCAGTACATATCAGAGTTCACTGTTACTGTATTCTGAGGTGTCAGCAGTACATATCAGTTCACTGTTACTGTATTCTGAGGTGTCAGCAGTACATATCAGAGTTCACTGTTACTGTATTCTGAGGTGTCAGCAGTACATATCAGAGTTCACTGTTACTGTATTCTGAGGTGTCAGCAGTACATATCAGAGTTCACTGTTACTGTATTCTGAGGTGTCAGCAGTACATATCAGTTCACTGTTACTGTATTCTGAGGTGTCAGCAGTACATATCAGTTATTGTAATAATCTCACGAGGAAGCGTTGCACAATAAAAATAACCTGACAACAATAATTTCTACTAGGTACCAGGTAGCTAGGCTTTGTAGTGAAACAGAAAGAAAACAAACCAATAGATATCAAGCGTTCAGTAAGGGTTCCTTAGTCCTGATAATGTTTGTACTAGTTAGTATAAATATCAACATAAGAAAATGGCTTATTGTTCCTGAGCATTTATTTAATCATCCACTGTTTCATTGTTTCACATTGAGGTTAAGAAAAAGATGGCGTGTTTTTCCTTCCGTGGGGATGGTTCATATTCAGGTGTAGTGTAGCATGGAACGTCATGCATCACAATGCAGTCTATTTATACGCTGAGTAGTCGTGTGTTACTGTGCTTGAATTAACATGAAGATATCCACCACCTTTAGAATCTAAAACCAGAGGGTAGGGAGGAAGGAAGGAGGGCGAATAGAGAGTAATGTCTGATTTCTGTCTATCACTCTGGTGGTGTATTTTAGTAACTTGTTTATTCCAAACATGATCTGTCTGAAAATGACCTCCACATCCTGCCATCGGGGTTGGAACTGGTCTGATTCTATATCTCTCTTCCTCAATTTTACTCTCTCTGTGGCTCTGTGTTCCAGCTCTCTCTCTCGCTCTCTCTGTAGCTCTGTGTTCCATCTCTCTCTCTCTCTCTCTCTCTCTCTCTCTCTGTTGCTCTGTGTTCCAGCTTTCTCTTTCTCCTCTCTCTCTCCTCTCTCTCTCCCTGTTGCTCTGTGTTCCAGCTCTCTCTCTCTCTCCCTCTCTCTCTCTCTCTCTCTGTGGCTCTGTGTTCCAGCTCTCTCTCTCTCCCTCTCTCTCTCTCTCTCTCTGTGGCTCTGTGTTCCAGCTCTCTCTCTCTCTCTCTCTCTCTCTGTGTGGCTGTGTTCCATCTCTCTCTCACTCTGTGTGGCTCTGTGTTCCAGCTCTCTCTCTGTCTGGCTCTTTGTTCCATCTCACTCTCTCTCTCTCTCTCTCTCTCTGTGTGGCTGTGTTCCATCTCTCTCTCTCTCTCTGTGTCTCTGTGTTCCAGCTGTCTCTTCTCTCTCTCTGTGTCTCTGTGTTCCAGCAGTCTCTTCTCTCTGTGTCTCTGTGTTCCAGCTGTCTCTTCTCTCTCTCTCTGTGTCTCTGTGTTCCAGCTGTCTCCTCTCTCTCTCTGTGTCTCTGTGTTCCAGCTGTCTCTTCTCTCTCTCTGTGTCTCTGTTCCAGCTGTCTCCCCCCTCTCTCTGTGTCTCTATGTTCCAGCTGTCTCCTCTCTCTATCTCTCTGTTTGTCTCTGTGTTCCAGCTGTCTCTTCTCTCTCTCTCTGTCGCTGTGTTCCAGCTGTCTCCTCTATCTCTCTCTGTATCTCTGTGTTCCAGCTGTCTCCTCTCTCTCTCTCTCTGTGTCTCTGTGTTCCAGCTGTCTCTTCTCTCTCTCTGTGTCTCTGTGTTCCAGCAGTCTCTTCTCTCTCTCTGTGTCTCTGTGTTCCAGCAGTCTCTTCTCTCTGTGTCTCTGTGTTCCAGCTGTCTCTTCTCTCTCTCTGTGTCTCTATGTTCCAGCTGTCTCTTCTCTCTCTCTGTGTCTCTGTGTTCCAGCTGTCTCTTCTCTCTCTCTGTGTCTCTGTGTTCCAGCTGTCTCTTCTCTCTCTCTGTGTCTCTGTGTTCCAGCTGTCTCTTCTCTCTCTCTGTGTCTCTGTGTTCCAGCTGTCCCCTCTCTCTCTCTCTGTCTCTGTGTTCCAGCTGTCTCCTCTCTCTCTGTGTCTCTGTGTTCCAGCTGTCTCTTCTCTCTCTCTCTGTGTCTCTGTGTTCCAGCTGTCTCTTCTCTCTCTCTGTGTATCTGTGTTCCAGCTGTCTCTTCTCTCTCTCTGTGTCGCTGTGTTCCAGCTGTCTCCTCTCTCTATCTCTCTCTGTGTCTCTGTGTTCCAGCAGTCTCTTCTCTCTGTGTCTCTGTGTTCCAGCTGTCTCTTCTCTCTCTCTGTGTCTCTGTTCCAGCTGTCTCCCCCCTCTCTCTGTGTCTCTATGTTCCAGCTGTCTCCTCTCTCTCTCTCTCTGTGTCTCTGTGTTCCAGCTGTCTCTTCTCTCTCTCTGTGTCTCTGTGTTCCAGCAGTCTCTTCTCTCTCTCTGTGTCTCTGTGTTCCAGCAGTCTCTTCTCTCTGTGTCTCTGTGTTCCAGCTGTCTCTTCTCTCTCTCTGTGTCTCTATGTTCCAGCTGTCTCTTCTCTCTCTCTGTGTCTCTGTGTTCCAGCTGTCTCTTCTCTCTCTCTGTGTCTCTGTGTTCCAGCTGTCTCTTCTCTCTCTCTGTGTCTCTGTGTTCCAGCTGTCTCTTCTCTCTCTCTGTGTCTCTGTGTTCCAGCTGTCCCCTCTCTCTCTCTCTGTCTCTGTGTTCCAGCTGTCTCCTCTCTCTCTGTGTCTCTGTGTTCCAGCTGTCTCTTCTCTCTCTCTCTGTGTCTCTGTGTTCTAGCTGTGTCTTCTCTCTCTCTGTGTCTCTATGTTCCAGCTGTCTCCTCTCTCTCTCTGTGTCTCTGTGTTCCAGCTGTCTCTTCTCTCTCTCTGTGTCTCTGTGTTCCAGCTGTCTCCTCTCTCTCTCTCTCTCTCTCTCTCTCTCTGTGTCTCTGTGTTCCAGCTGTCTCTTCTCTCTCTCTGTGTCTCTATGTTCCAGCTGTCTCTTCTCTCTCTCTGTGTCTCTGTGTTCCAGCTGTCTCTTTTCTCTCTCTGTGTCTCTGTGTTCCAGCTGTTTCTTCACACCATCCCTCCCCCTTCTTCTTTCCCTCTCTCATCCCCTTTAAGCGTTGGTACCTCTTCATAGCAGAGATAAAGTGATGACACAGGTCATGAGAAGTGAAGTATAATGGCAGACTGGAACCATGTAGATGACAGTAAGCAGGACTGTCTCATGTAATACAATCTAATCCTATCTGAGGTTGTGCTCTGGATGTGGGGTCACTAACCAACCAGAGTCTGGTGCCCAGTCTGACATCACCCTCTACCTCCACACGTCATGTTGATCTGAGACGTTTGGATGTGTTGAAGCGAGATGGTTGTTCAACTCTGCTGAACCTTCTAGAAGGCTACTGTAGGTGCTTAAACCCATCTGATGCTTTAAGAGCAACTACAAAGGGGATAATTTTGGAACAGGGAAAGGAGTTCCCTCCAGTATTCTACACCTCAGCCTAAAATAGGAAACAGAATATGTTGGACTTCCTGAGCCGTGTAAAGTTGAGCGCTTTTTACCATAAGTGTTATTTAAGGTTTGACTGCAATTTGGTGTTTATTATTCATACATAGAGCACAAGTCTGAGGGTCCGGTGTCCCACACACACTCTGAGGGGGCTTGTTTCTGACTTTCTCGCTCACACTTGTTTGCATGCCTGTGTTTTGGATGGGAGTGATGTCATGAACAGGGTGCGTGTCAGTTCCATTTCAACGTTGTCATTTCAGGAAGGGAACTGAATATCAACTCATTCTGAGTGGAGATGGAACTGACCCCAGCCCTGATTAACACTTAACTGCAGAGCTCAAAGGAGGATATATTTGAAGGTATTTTTACTCGTACGCTATCAACTTATGAGTCCTTCACCTTTTGTATCATTCCATCTCTGAATAAGTTTTTTAAAAATGTGAAAGAAGATAAAAGATAATTTGTTGTTGATGTTTTTGTGTATTTTGCTCTTCATTTCTTCACAACTATGTCAAATCAAAATGGTGTTTGTATGTTTAAATACTCACTCAAACATCCACCTCTCTTTTTCCTACTCTTTCTTTTACCTCTGTGGTCATGTCTTAGCAGTTTTCATGTCTTAGCAGTTTTCATGTCTTAGCAGTTTCCTCAAATTAAAACACTACTATTGGAGGAATAGTGTACTTATTTTTGTGGTTTTTCCTCAATGTTCTGCAGCTTTTTATTTCACTTGTTGAAGATTTCTAAAATAATAATTTGAACACTAAATGTGATGCAAAAAGTGGAAATTCCTCGTCTTCCAAAATACTTTTATCCCTGGAGCGAGTTTAGGAACAACCCCCTTGAAGTTTTGTACCCAGTTTGCACAAACAATGGTAACATTACCATACCGTTGTGGCAAACCATGGCACAACGTTTTCTCAACGTTGCGTGAACTGAATTGTATGTTAGCTTATTGGTCCAGTGTTCCGGACCCATGTCAGGCTTGTGATATGAAGTGTAAATCTGTTTTTCATTTCTTTTTTTTAATGTTTTTGATCATTTTTTTATTTTTTATTTTTTGAAGATCAGATAGTGATCTTCGTACCATAACTAAGCCAAGTTTGTTATTGTATAATATGTACTGTAAGATGTAGAACATTGAATAACTATTAAAATATTCCTATAAAAGGAATTCTGTCTTTGTGAAGTTTTTCTTTCCATGAAATATAGTAGAAGTGGGTGTGTACTAGAAGCAGGGGTATGACTAACACAGCCAGTAGTGATGGGTGGACAGAGGCGTGGCTGGGTACGGTGTGGTTACATTACAACTGCTTTAAGTATTAGTAGTGGTAGGTGGGTACATTTGCAGCCTCTGACTATAGTGATGGGTTAAGCCTACAGATTTCATTAAGGCCCAATTGCACACATGGTAGAGATCTTGCTGCTGATCCTACAGACCGTGTGTGTGTGTGTGTGTGTGGGCGTAACCTATTGAGAAAGAGACGTCGGTCTTTCACCTCTAGCAGTACACACCACTCCCTATGCAAACACACACTGATGGCACAAGCAGGGAGCCCAGCCAACAGAGAGTTGCGGTAGTCCAGATGGGATACGACAAGCGCCAAGATTAGGACAAGCGCCAAGATTAGGACAAGATCAGGCCCTGCTGAACCCCAGGGATCTGTGTCAGTGCTGTCATCATCCCCAGACTGATGGAGGAGTGAAGATGGGAGCCCAGACTGATGGAGGAGTGAAGCTGAGAGCCCAGACTGATGGAGGAGTGAAGATGGGAGCCCAGACTGATGGAGGAGTGAAGCTGAGAGCCCAGACTGATGGAGGAGTGAAGATGGGAGCCCAGACTGATGGAGGAGTGAAGATGGGAGCCCAGACTGATGGAGGAGTGAAGATGGGAGCCCAGACTGATATGGTGAATTTGAGAGTCCAGACTGATGGAGGAGTGAAGCTGAGAGCCCAGACTGATGGAGGAGTGAAGCTAGGAGCCCAGACTGATATGGTGAAATTGAGAGTCCAGACTGATGAAGGAGTGAAGCTGAGAGCCCAGACTGATGGAGGAGTGAAGCTGAGAGCCCAGACTGATGGAGGAGTGAAGATGGAAGCCCAGACTGATGGAGGAGTGAAGATGGGAGCCCAGACTGATGGAGGAGTGAAGATGGGAGCCCAGACTGATATGGTGAAATTGAGAGTCCAGACTGATGGAGGAGTGAAGCTGAGAGCCCAGACTGATGGAGGAGTGAAGCTGAGAGTCCAGACTAATGGAGGAGTGAAGCTGAGAGCCCAGACTGATGGAGGAGTGAAGCTGAGAGCCCAGACTGATGGAGGAGTGAAGCTGAGAGCCCAGACTGATGGAGGAGTGAAGCTGGGAGCCCAGACTGATATGGTGAAATTGAGAGTCCAGACTGATGAAGGAGTGAAGCTGAGAGTCCAGACTGATGGAGGAGTGAAGCTGAGAGCCCAGACTGATGGAGGAGTGAAGTGTGCGCCCAGACTGATGGAGGAGTGAAGATGGGAGCCCAGACTGATGGAGGAGTGAAGATGGGAGCCCAGACTGATATGATGAAATTGAGAGTCCAGACTGATATGGTGAAATTGAGAGTCCAGACTGATGGAGGAGTGAAGCTGAGAGTCCAGACTAATGGAGGAGTGAAGCTGAGAGCCCAGACTGATGGAGGAGTGAAGCTGAGAGCCCAGACTGATGGAGGAGTGAAGCTGAGAGTCCAGACTGATGGAGGAGTGAAGCTGAGAGCCCAGACTAATGGAGGAGTGAAGCTGAGAGCCCAGACTGATGGAGGAGTGAAGCTGAGAGCCCAGACTGATGGAGGAGTGAAGCTGAGAGCCCAGACTAATGGAGGAGTGAAGCTGAGAGCCCAGACTGATGGAGGAGTGAAGCTGAGAGCCCAGACTAATGGAGGAGTGAAGCTGAGAGCCCAGACTAATGGAGGAGTGAAGCTGAGAGCCCAGACTAATGGAGGAGTGAAGCTGAGAGCCCAGACTAATGGAGGAGTGAAGCTGAGAGCCCAGACTAATGGAGGAGTGAAGCTGAGAGCCCAGACTGATGGAGGAGTGAAGCTGAGAGCCCAGACTGATGGAGGAGTGAAGCTGAGAGTCCAGACTGATGGAGGAGTGAAGCTGAGAGCCCAGACTAATGGAGGAGTGAAGCTGAGAGCCCAGACTGATGGAGGAGTGAAGCTGGGAGCCCAGACTAATGGAGGAGTGAAGCTGAGAGCCCAGACTGATGGAGGAGTGAAGCTGAGAGCCCAGACTAATGGAGGAGTGAAGCTGAGAGCCCAGACTAATGGAGGAGTGAAGCTGAGAGCCCAGACTAATGGAGGAGTGAAGTAGATAGCTAGTAGATCATAATGACCATAGTATCCAGACCTAGCTAGTAGATAATAAGGACCATAGTATCCAGACCTAGCTAGTAGATAATAAGGACCATAGTATCCAGACCTAGCTAGTAGATCATAAGGACCATAGTATCCAGACCTAGCTAGTAGATCATAAGGACCATAGTATCCAGACCTAGCTAGTAGATAATAAGGACCATAGTATCCAGACCTAGCTAGTAGATCATAAGGACCATAGTATCCAGACCTAGCTAGTAGATAATAAGGACCATAGTATCCAGACCTAGCTAGTAGATAATAATCACTATAGAGTTTCCAGACCTAGCTAGTAGATAATAATCACTATAGAGTTTCCAGACCTAGCTAGTAGATCCTAAGGACCATAGTTTTCAGACCTAGCTAGTAGATAATAATCACCATTGAGTTTCCAGACCTAGCTAGTAGATCATAATGACCATCAGATCCAGACCTAGCTGGTAGATCCTAATGACCATAGAGATTCTGTAGGTTATTATTCATGTCTAATGGTGATGACCACAAACTATATCTATGGTAATAAAGATTGCTCTGTCTCCATCCTCCCCTAATGTCTGGGGCAGTACAGCTGGCAACCCTCGTGTAAATAGTTATCACTCACTGCACTGGTGGGGGTGGGATCCTCCATGAACCTGTAGTGTTGTTATTTTATGCTAATGTTCTTTCTGTCGCTAGTCCTCAATAACGTACATGGGTAGTTAAAGGTTTAAAAAAACAGAAGGATGTCACATTGTGTGTGATAGCATAGATACATACCTGCCAGGTACTTTCACCCTGTCATCATAACACCATTCAGAGTCAGTGTTCCCCTGCATCCCTGACAAAACACATCGCTACACACACCACTACACATACCACTACACACACCACTACACATACCACTACACACACCACTACACATACCACTACACATACCACTACACACACCCCTACACATACCTGTTTGACTAGCTGTCTCATATACCTGTTTGACTAGCTGTCTCATTAATGATCACACACTGGTAAATAGCTGACATGCAGTAGTTATGAAGCTCCAGGCCTGAGGGTGATAGAAGCTCCAGGCCTGAGGGTGATAGAAGTCAGTTGGAACATGGCTACTGTGGAAAAACTGGTCTAAATCCCAGCACTCACACCCTGTTCGAGAGAAATGGTTACGGTAATACCTGCATGTACAGTACTAACCAGGTATACATTATGTAATACCGGTTCTGAAGGATCCCATGGCACTTCACAACAACACCCATTCCACCATGATAAATTGTCATGACAATGAGCTGTTGTAATGTCATGGATAAGGGCTAGTTAAGTCTTGGTCAGGTAATGTGTTAAAGGTTATGGTCTCTGTAATGTAACTTTTTACATTTACATTTTAGCCACTTGGCAGACGCTCTTATCCAAAGTGACATACAGTTAGTACATTCATTTTAGTACATTCAATTTTTTTATTCAAATGTAGGAACTGGGTTCTACAGTCTGAACTCTCATTTTGAACCCCCCTCATCTACATGTGTGAAGGTTAGTGTCTTTTCTGTAGGGAAGCTAATTATTCATAATTGATGACAGTCCTGGGAGTGTGTAAACTTTATTTTTTTTATTACCATATAATTGTTGTATGTTCTCTCTAGTTATGTACTTGAAAATGTATCAACTGACCAATTTGGCACATTTGGGCAGACTTGATACAAATTTTGAACAGTAATGGAATGGTTCATTGGATCAGTCTAAAACTTTGCACATACACTTCTGCCATCTAGTGGCCAAAATCTAAATTGCGCCTAGACTCCTTAGCGATATATTGGCCTTTCTCTTGCATTTCAAAGATGATGGAACAAAGAAAATCATAGAAAACTCATGTTTTTTTTCTTTGTATTATCTTTTACCTGATCTAATGTGTTATATTCTCCTACATTCATTTACAACTTCCACAAACTTCAAAGTGTTTCCTTTCTAATAGTATCAAGAATATGCACATCCTAGCTTCACGTCCTGAGCTACAGGCAGTTAGATTTGGGTGTAATTTTAGGCAAAAATTGAAAAAAAAGATCTGATCCTTAAGATAGTCATAGTAAGGACATTTTTCTACTTGAAGGACAAGTTTTATTTTTATTCTTATGATTTATTTATTTGTGGGGGGTGGGGGGGGGGTGTGCGAGGGGGGTCTTGTAGGATTATTTAAGATACTCAATTCCTACACTGTAACACAAAGCAGGCAGCAGGTCCTTGGAACTTCTTGTTTTCATTCTGACTAATTATTGCTCAAGCACACACACACACACTTGATGCAAGGCAGCTCTTGCATAAAATAAATCCATCTCAGAGAGTTGATTTTTAACCATCAAGGTGTTTCTCCATAACTCATGGCATGCCAGACTTCACATGATGCCATTGTTTTTATTTTTTACTTGGCAAGTCAGTTAATTAAGAACAAATTCTTATTTTCAATGACGGCCAAGGAACAGTGGGTTAACTGCCTGTTCAGGGGCAGAATGACAGATTTGTACCTTGTCAGCTCAGGGATTTGAACTTGCAACCTTTTGGGTACTAGTCCAACACTCTAACCACTAGGCTACCCTGCCACCCCATTTTTGGTGCAAAACATTAAATACAAAATATGCTGTATATATTACATTAAATACAAAATATGCTGTATATATTTATGTATTCATTTGTTTGTTTATTTATTTATTATTCCTTCATTAACTTATCAGATATGAAAAGTTCATTTTGTTCAAACATGACGTAATTTGACGCAGAATGGTGTTAATTGAGGACATAGGTTAAGCTAGATTTCAGTTGAGGACATATTGTTTTCAAGACCACCAGATCCTGAACAGCAGGCAGGCTGCAGAATTGACTGATTCAATAAACAGGCAAAACTAGTTGAGACAGAGCCTGGGGCTTGTTTCATTATTTAGATGGGTTTTTTCCCCTCTGGAGAGAACAGGATGAAGAATATCCATCATCGTAGACCAGCATATCCTGTACTGTAAATGTACTGCATTGTACTGGCAGCAGAAAGGCTGCAGTGCAATCTACAGCATTAATGTTGTAAAATACATGTATGATATTTTACTGTGTCACAGGTGAGGCCCAAAAAGCGGCCCTCCCCCTCTTTACGCGCGAACCCTCTTGTCTCTAATTCGGCGAGAACAATGGCGCGTGTATGTAAAACATACCCGTTCACCGGGAGAATTTGATACAAGCAGAGGACAACTGTGTGAAGCTAGCCACAATAATGATTAGACACAATAAGTGGAATTTGCTGTTGGCCTTTAAAATAAAAGTTATGCATTGAAATTGATCCTAACAGATACAAATAGTGGAATAAATTCATATTTGGACTAGATTTAGCTTAACAAGGTCGGAATGTTTTTATATCACTTACAAAAAAAATACAATAATGAATTATTCGACAATAAACAGTAATTGCATTTTCTCCCCAGTCCCTAAACGTCGTGAAAGAAGATGACAGAAAACACTTTGAAGCAGGAAGCACCAGGTCAATAAAAAAGTGAGTCAGATGAAGCAGATGCTAAACTACAGGACTGTTTTGCTAGCACAGACTGGAATATGTTCCGGGATTCTTCCATGGCATTGAGGAGTAAGGCACATCAGTCACTGGCTTCATCATCCCCACAGTGACTGTGCGTACATACAGCTGAAGTCGGAAGTTTACATACACCTTAGCCAAATACATGTAAACTCAGTTTTTCACAATTCCTGACATATAATCCTAGTAAAAATAGCATGTCTTAGGTCAGTTAGAATCACCACTTTATTTTAAGAATGTGAAATGGCATGTAAACAGAATGATTTATTTGAGCTTTTATTTCTTTCATCACATTTCCAGTGGGTCAGAAGTTTACATACACTCAATTAGCATTTGGTAGCATTGCCTTTAAATTGTTTAACTTGAGTCAAACTTTTCAGGTAGCCTTCCACCAGCTTCCCACAATAAATTGGGTGAATCTTGGCCCATTCCTCCTGACAGAGCTGGTGTAGCTGAGTCAGGTTTGTGGGCCTCCTTGCTCGCACACGCTTTTTCAGTTCTGCCCACAAATTTTCTATAGGCTAGAGGGCAGGGCTTTGTGATGGCCACTCCAATACCTTGACTTTGTTGTCCTTAAGCCATTTTGCCACAACCTTGGAAGTATGCTTGGGGTCATTGTCCATTTGGAAGACAAATTTGTGACCAAGCTTTACCTTCCTGACTGATGTCTTGAGATGTTGCTTCAATATATCCACATCATTTTCCTTTCTCATGATGCCATCTATTTTGTGAAGTGCACCAGTCTCTCCTGCAGCAAAGCACTCCCACAACATGATGCTGTCACCCCCATGCTTCACGGTTGGGATGGTGTTCTTCGGCTTGCAAGCATCCCCCTTTTTCTTCCAAACATAACGATGGTCATTATGGCCAAACCGTTCTATTTTTGCTTCATCAGACCACAGGAAATTTCTCAAAAAATACGATCTTTGTCCCCATGTGCAGTCGCAAACCGTAGTCTGGCTTTTTTATGGCGGTTTTGGAGCAGTGGCTTCTTCCTTGCTGAGCAGCCTTTCAGGTTATGTCGATATAGGACTCGTTTGACGGTGGATATAGATACTTTTGTACCGGTTTCCACCAGCATCTTCACAAGGTCCTTTGCTGTTGTTCTGGGATTGATTTGCACTTTTTGCACCAAAGTACATTAATCTCTAGGAGACAGAAAGCGTCTCCTTCCTGAGCGGTATGACGGTATTTATGCTTGTGTACTATCGTTTGTACAGATGAACGTGGTACCTTCAGGCGTCTGGAAATTGCTCCCAAGGATGAACCAGACTTGTGGAGTTCTACATTTTTTTTTCTGAGGTCTTGTCTGATTTCTTTTGATTTTCCAATGATGTCAAGCAAAGAGGCACTGAGTTTGAAGGTAGGCCTTGAAATACAATTTGATGTCAACTAGATTGAAGCATTCATTCCATCGATCTATTACATTATTTTGTTGAGCAAGGGTTTATTTAGTCTGCTACGTCAACATATAATGACAGAAGAGAAGCTGCAGGTATCTAATTATAGATAAATTGACTAACAAGTAGCCTACCAAAATGTCAGAAATGATAAGCAGAAACATAACTAATTCCTGCAGTCTTTGACTGTAGCCTATAGCACATGTTAATATGCAGGTTAGGGCTGGGTGCCGGCCTCAGATTTTCACTTTATCACAATCGATTAGCAATTGCGGGCAGATGCTGGTGAACAAACAGCTGACCTGCGCTCCTCTAGTGTGCACCCATGGAATGGGGTATCAGTCTCTACCCAGTGACACTAACAGAACACAACTATAGAGTTTATACACATATTAGCGTCAAAGCTCTTATTGCAGGAGTCTGAAACCACTTTGTAATGACCACATTAAGCTCACCAGTCAACCTAATTAGCACGTGGAGTAATGATTGCTTTTGATTTAAAAAAAATATATATGAAAAAAAACAACGCTTTATCTGCCTTTCCAATAAAAACTCGTTTGAAAATTAAAACATATATTTTATGGAAAATAAATGTTATATATTTCTGGAAAATGCACCATGCTGCCCTGTTGACAACATGACCAAGCAGCGCAGATTAGGCTGTTCGATTTGAGGTGGGCGCTCCTCCCTTTTGCCAGTTCACGTCACCGGCCATAAACCGCTGCCCCGCGGCTCAGCATAATCGAATCCGCCCAATATCTTTGATATCATGCGCTCTGGTGCTCCAAAAAACATATCCAAATCAGTTGGACTTTATGAAGGATCTCCATTGATTGGTTTACTGATTTTTCTCACTAAAGTACTCATTTGTTTGGGCTACTTACTAGGCGACTGCCTGGTAAAACACGAGGCAGGTTTGGATCTCCCACTTGTTTACAGGAGCAGAGAAAGTCAGTATTTTGTCGCAGCCACAGAGGTAAAAAAAAACAGTGTTATAATTGTACTTTATATGCAGACGACTCGAAACAACCTCATTGGCACAGTGTATAGTCATTATACCATAGTAGTCTGGAACATGTTTCCATGGAATATATAATCATTTTGGCAATGGCCCTCCGAATTAAATGCGCAGGGTGCATAGTATTAGTTAAATACCTTAAAGGGGAATTCTACGATGGGTAGGTAGTAGATTATTATTATTTTTTTACTTTTAAATTAAAGATATATACCCATTGATTCTTGAAGAATATAATTTATAGCTGCCTTGTCAGCTTAGGTCAACTGTCATACCTGTGTCCGATGTTTCTGTTTGATTCCTCCTTTAAACCACAGCTATTTTAACCTGTCTAAACCTGTCAACAACATGAAGTAGCCTATCATTCCTAACCTTCAGTGTATCATGATGAATGGTGGGGAATTTGTACTCCTATTGTTGTAATTCTGATAACCAGTAAATACTGTTTTGGTGGTGCACTTTAGAGCAGCACATTGATGAAGCCAACCCAAGAGCTGATCTTTTCTCTGAGATTCAATACTATTTCATTAGGAACCGTAAGGACTATGTCCTGCATATGGAGTATAGAACCCACTCAAGATAAACACAGTTTTAACAGTCAGTTTTACAGTTCTCCATACCTCTAGCTCAGTGGAGGCTGCTGAGTGGAGGACGGCTCGAATGGCGCGAATGCAATGGCATCAAACACATGTATTTGATACCAATCCACTAATTCCCTCCAGCCATTACCGGGAGCCTGTCCTCCCCAGCACCCTAGCTCTAACTTCTGTCTGAGACATGTTTAGGCAACTCAGTGTTTCCCTTTTCCCCTATATGCATTTAGAAGTGACATTTGTCGTGGATCCCTGCTAACTCTGCCACCGCTGCTGAAATAAATCCTAGGAGAAACACTTAATTATGAATAAAACACATGGCTGATGAATGATATACAGTTGCTGCTGTTGTTATTACAGTGTTCTCTATAACATCACTTCACACCTCACTGCAGCAAAATAGTGTACCTGTGTGTGTTAGCGTGTACCTGTGTGTGTTAGCGTGTACCTGTGTGTGTTAGTGTGTACCTGTGTGTGTTAGCGTGTACCTATGTGTGTTAGCGTGTACCTGTGTGTGTTAGCGTGTACCTGTGTGTGTTAGCGTGTACCTGTGTGTGTTAGCGTGTACCTGTGTGTGTTAGCGTGTACCTGTGTGTGTTAGCGTATACCTGTGTGTGTTAGCGTGTACCTGTGTGTGTTAGCGTGTACCTGTGTGTGTTAGCGTGTACCTGTGTGTGTTAGCGTATACCTGTGTGTGTTAGCGTGTACCTGTGTGTGTTAGCGTGTACCTGTGTGTGTTAGCGTGTACCTGTGTGTGTTAGCGTGTACCTGTGTGTGTTAGCGTATACCTGTGTGTGTTAGCGTGTACCTGTGTGTGTTAGCGTGTACTTGTGTGTGTTAGCGTGTACCTGTGTGTGTTAGCGTGTACTTGTGTGTGTTCGCGTGTACCTGTGTGTGTTAGCGTGTACCTGTGTGTGTATCTTTTGTGATGGAAAGCACAACATGTGTATAGTGACCACAGCAGTAAAGGTCCTTTTGGGTCGGACCACAGCAATGTTTCTAGTAAAGGTCCTGTTGGGTCGGACCACACCAGACATTAGTCAGGGTCCTGTGGGTGCTTTCTCTGGGTCCACTGGCACAGATATAGTTGACATAGAGGATGGAGGGAGATTGAGAAGCAGTGTGTATTCTATGTTAACTGTCTCCTCTCCTGGTCTGATAGGGTTAAAGTTAAGTCAGGGATGGACAGACTATACAGGTTGGTGCCATTGCTACAGATGGTGGATCTGGAGAGTTCGTCACCTACAGATGGTGGATCTGGAGAGTTTGTCACCTACAGATTAAATGCTTTGAGACCTGGTGATGAATATAAATACAATTAATTAACATGGCCTCTTAGTGTCCAGGGTGAACTGTCCTGCATGTCTCTGTAGTTTACCGACAGCCATTTCAACAGCTGTGAACTGTCCTGCATGTCTCTGTAGTTTACCGACAGCCCTTTCAACAGCTGTGAACTGTCCTGCTTGTCTCTGTAGTTTACCGACAGCCATTTCAACAACTGTGAACTGTCCTGCTTGTCTCTGTAGTTTACCGACAGCCCTTTCAACAGCTGTGAACTGTCCTTCATGTCTCTGTAGTTTACCGACAGCCATGTCAACAGCTGTGAACTGTCCTGCTTGTCTCTGTAGTTTACCGACAGCCCTTTCAACAGCTGTGAACTGTCCTGCTTGTCTCTGTAGTTTACCGACAGCCATGTCAACAGCTGTGAACTGTCCTGCTTGTCTCTGTAGTTTACCGACAGCCCTTTCAACAGCTGTGAACTGTCCTGCTTGTCTCTGTAGTTTACCGACAGCCCTTTCAACAGCTGTGAACTGTCCTGCTTGTCTCTGTAGTTTACCGACAGCCATGTCAACAGCTGTGAACTGTCCTGCTTGTCTCTGTAGTTTACCGACAGCACTTTCAACAGCTGTGAACTGTCCTGCTTGTCTCTGTAGTTTACCGACAGCCATTTCAACAGCTGTGAACTGTCCTGCTTGTCTCTGTAGTTTACCGACAGCCATGTCAACAGCTGTGAACTGTCCTGCTTGTCTCTGTAGTTTACCGACAGCCATGTCAACAGCTGTGAACTGTCCTGCTTGTCTCTGTAGTTTACCGACAGCCATGTCAACAGCTGTGAACTGTCCTGCTTGTCTCTGTAGTTTACCGACAGCCATGTCAACAGCTGTGAACTGTCCTGCTTGTCTCTGTAGTTTACCGACAGCCATGTCAACAGCTGTGAACTGTCCTGCTTGTCTCTGTAGTTTACCGACAGCCATGTCAACAGCTGTGAACTGTCCTGCTTGTCTCTGTAGTTTACCGACAGCCATTTCAACAGCTGTGAACTGTCCTGCTTGTCTCTGTAGTTTACCGACAGCCATGTCAACAGCTGTGAACTGTCCTGCTTGTCTCTGTAGTTTACCGACAGCCATGTCAACAGCTGTGAACTGTCCTGCTTGTCTCTGTAGTTTACCGACAGCCATTTCAACAGCTGTGAACTGTCCTGCTTGTCTCTGTAGTTTACCGACAGCCATGTCAACAGCTGTGAACTGTCCTGCTTGTCTCTGTAGTTTACCGACAGCCATTTCAACAGCTGTGAACTGTCCTGCTTTTCTCTGTAGTTTACCGACAGCCATTTCAACAGCTGTGAACTGTCCTGCTTGTCTCTGTAGTTTACCGACAGCCATTTCAACAGCTGTGAACTGTCCTGCTTTTCTCTGTAGTTTACCGACAGCCATGTCAACAACTGCACATTTTCTTCCTCCTCGCCTTGCAAAACCATTACAACTTCTTTCTCGGTGACAGAGGTATCTATACAAACCCTTTAACAAAGCACTAGAGTGGGTCTTTTTTAAGTGCCAAAATGCCACTGTAGGATCTTCTTTTGGGTGTAACTGAAAATCCGTAGCTGTAAGACTGAAGGTTTCGGAGACAAAAATAAGTTGTTTGAAGAATTGATATTGAGCTACATGCTGAATAAGCTGGTCTACTCGTCATAACATCAGATAGTCATTATAGCTTGATGTTGCACTTAGCAGAGCAGACCTGTGTCCCAGGACACTCAGGCAAAGTACTGCCTCCGTCTGCATCAAATCTGCATTTAGCCTCTTTCCAGTTACTCCACGTTCTCCTAACTGTTCCCTAACTGTGTCACCCTAGGGGGAGAAGCCAGCTCTGAAGACTGATCTGTAATGGTGTATAATGTTTGTTGTTGTGATATTGACCCACTGTAGCATACAGAAGTCTGGAAGCGACATGTTATCTTGAAGCGATGGTGTCCCCGCTGGGTTAGGTGAGGGTCAGATTTGGGTTAAAAATAAACCCTGGCATCTTCCACTTTTCCCATATGTCACATGTATATTTTAGAGTTATACCTTGACTGTCTTGAGATTGATTGATGGGGTCTGTTTCTAATGCTGCAATGTCTGTCTCCAGAGTGATTTGATGATTTCAATTAATTGAATTGAGATATGGCCTTGGCTTTAAATGTCAAGTGTGTGCGTGTGTGCGTGTGTGCGTGCGTGCGTGTGTGCGTGCGTGTGTGCGTGTGTGCATGTGTGCGTGTGTGCGTGTGTGTGTCATTCAATTCAACAGGCTCTGCTTTCTCTCCTACAATCTAATGACCGTGGTTGAGGGGAGGTAATGAAACTTGACTGGAAGGAAGGGATGTGTGTGTGTATAATCACTGTGCATGAGAAAGTTCAACATGATATCATTAGCCTGCTCTATCTGATGTGTCTGGTTCAGGTCATGTGATCATGTGGTTTATAAATAGGTGTGTTACACTGCCTGTGCGATAGCATGTAATCTTGGCATGCACACACACACACACACACATGTGATGTGAAGAACTCTCCCTCATTGCCCAGCTGTGTGTGTGTGTGTGTCAGCTACTACTGTATGTGAGTTTGCACCTGTCTCTGATTGCTGAGAATTCCAGCCAGGTCAACTGGGGTACAAGTCAGTATTCGATGTCCATCCATGTCTGAGGATGTCGGTAGATGATGTGAAAACCGGCCACTAGGGGCAACAATGTGTGCTGTTACCTTCAAGTAGGTTTGGGTTTTGCTAGGGCGTAAGCCTTGGATTCCAAAGGTTGCAACTTTGAATCCAGCAATAGAAAGTGTTTTTAAAAAAAAATAATTAAATGTAAGCTTGTCCCAAACATTGCTCCTTACTTTACCCTTTCAGAGTTAATGACTAACCTTAAGAATTTGAGGTTAACACCTGAACTTTGCCCTTACCTTAAAAATGTGGTGCTAAGGCTTAACCTTGATTGATTAGGATCCCCATTAGCTTGGCGACAGCTTGTCTTACAGGGGTCTGACACATAACGAGAAATACATTACAGGCAAAATACTTTACATTAACATGTACAGTGTGTGTGCATCTATCAGCTCCACGTACATGTCAGTCCATACACACAACAAGTAGGTCACATGTCAGTACAGACACACAACCAGTAGGTCACATGTCAGTACAGACACACAACCAGTAGGTCACATGTCAGTTCATACACACAACAAGTAGGTCACATGGGGGAAAGGCGTTGTGCCGTGAGGTGTTGCTTTATTTGTCTTTTGAAACCAGGTTTTCTGTTCACTTGCACTATATCATATGGAAACGAGCTCCAGGCACGGCTCTGTATAATGCTGTAGGTTTTCTTGAATTTGCTCTGGACCTGGGGACTGTGAAAAGACCGCTGGTGGCACGTCTGGTGGGGTACATGAGAGCTGGACGGAGAAGTCACTGAAACGCACACACATTAGCTGGAAAATTATGGAGCTTTTTATTACAAATGCTCACACTAGGGATGTTTCCATTAAAATTAGAGGCTTTGTGCAAACACTTCACCTAAAGGCCATGGCAGCCCTTTAGGGTGCTGGTGATGACACACACATTCACAGAGTGTGAGGGAGAGAGAATGGTGAGGAGAGAAAGAGAGGGGGGAGAAGGTAGATGGGGGAAGAGAGAGATGGGGGAGAGAGAGATGGAGGAAGAGAAAGGGGGGGGGGTGGAGGTTAATCAGCTGCCAGGAAACGAGTACTTCAGCCATCTTACACACACAAACACACAGTGATATGGCATATTGACACTCCCTTTCCTTCCCCTTCACTTAGTCATTCCTGGTATGAAGTGTTGTGAAACCATGCGTCACTGTTCAGACAATAGAGCGCTAGTATGTGTTGGAGATGGAAGTCAGCTTTGGAAGTCAGCTCTAGCGATCTAATACTCTCCGACGTGTGGTTTGGACGGCGAGACGTGACGGATAATTATGATCATGATGTTGATGATGAAGGGGCTAGGATAAGAGATTGATGAAGGGGCTAGGATAAGAGATTGATGAAGGGGCTAAGATAAGAGATTGATGATTAAGGGGCTAGGATAAGAGATTGATGAAGGGGCTAAGATAAGAGATTGATGAAGGGGCTAGGATAAGAGATTGATGAAGGGGCTAGGATAAGAGATTGATGAAGGGGCTAGGATAAGAGATTGATGATGAAGGGGTTAGGATAAGATTGATGATTATGAAGGGGCTAGGATAAGAGTGATGATGAAGGGGCTAGGATAAGAGATTGATGATGAAGGGGCTAGGATAAGAGATTGATGAAGGGGCTAGGATAAGAGATTGATGAAGGGGCTAGGATAAGAGATTGATGAAGGGGCTAAGATAAGAGATTGATGATTATGAAGGGGCTAGGATAAGAGTGATGATGAAGGAGCTAGGATAAGAAACTGATGTTGATGATGAAGGGGATAGGATAAGAGATTGATGAAGGGGCTAGGATAAGAGATTGATGATTATGAAGGGGCTAGGATAAGAGATTGATGATTATGAAGGGGCTAGGATAAGAGATTGATGATTAAGGGGCTAGGATAAGAGATTGATGATGAAGGGGCTAGGATAAGAGATTGATGAAGGGGCTAGGATAAGAGACTGATGTTGATGATGAAGAGGATAAGAGACTGATGTTGATGATGAAGGGGATAGGATAAGAGACTGATGATGATGAAGGGGCTAGGATAAGAGACTGGTGATGATGATGAAGAGGATAAGAGACTGATGTTGATGATGAAGGGGCTAGGATAAGAGACTGATGATGATGAAGGGGCTAGGATAAGAGATTGATGATGAAGGGCCTAGGATAAGAAACTGATGTTGATGATGAAGAGGATAAGAGACTGATGTTGATGATGAAGGGGCTAGGATAAGAGACTGTTGATGAAGGGGCTAGGATAAGATATTGATGTTGATGATGAAGGGGCTAGGATAAGAGACTGATGTTGATGATGAAGGGGCTAGGATAAGAGACTGATGTTGATGATGAAGGGGCTAGGATAAGAGACTGATGTTGATGATGAAGGGGCTAAGATAATAGACTGATGTTGATGATGAAGGGGCTAGGATAAGAGACTGATGTTGATGATGAAGGGGATAGGATAAGAGACTGATGATGATGAAGGGGCTAGGATAAGAGATTGATGATGAAGGGCCTAGGATAAGAAACTGATGTTGATGATGAAGAGGATAAGAGACTGATGTTGATGATGAAGGGGCTAGGATAAGAGACTGTTGATGAAGGGGCTAGGATAAGATATTGATGTTGATGATGAAGGGGCTAGGATAAGAGACTGATGTTGATGATGAAGGGGCTAGGATAAGAGACTGATGTTGATGATGAAGGGGATAGGATAAGAGACTGATGTTGATGATGAAGAGGCTAGGATAAGAGACTGTTGATGAAGGGGCTAGGATAAGAGATTGATGTTGATGATGAAGAGGCTAGGATAAGAGACTGTTGATGAAGGGGCTAGGATAAGAGATTGATGTTGATGATGAAGGGGCTAGGATAAGAGACTGATGTTGATTATGAAGGGGCTAGGATAAGAGACTGATGTTGATGATGAAGGGGCTAAGATAAGAGACTGATGTTGATGATGAAGGGGATAGGATAAGAGACTGATGTTGATGATGAAGGGGCTAGGATAAGAGACTGATGTTGATGATGAAGAGGATAAGAGACTGATGTTGATGATGAAGGGGCTAGGATAAGAGACTGATGTTGATGATGAAGGGGCTAGGATAAGAGATTGATATTGATGATGAAGGGGCTAGGATAAGAGATTGATGATGATGATGATGAAGGGGCTAGGATAAGAGACTGGTGATGATGATGATGAAGAGGATAAGATACTGATGTTGATGATGAAGGGGATAGGATAAGAGACTGATGTTGATGATGAAGAGGCTAGGATAAGAGATTGTTGATGAAGGGGCTAGGATAAGAGATTGATGTTGATGATGAAGGGGCTAGGATAAGAGACTGTTGATGAAGGGGCTAGGATAAGAGACTGATGTTGATGATGAAGAGGATAAGAGACTGATGTTGATGATGAAGGGGCTAGGATAAGAGACTGTTGATGAAGGGCCTAGGATAAGAAACTGATGTTGATGATGAAGAGGATAAGAGACTGATGTTGATGATGAAGGGGCTAGGATAAGAGACTGTTGATGAAGGGGCTAGGATAAGAGATTGATGTTGATGATGAAGGGGATAGGATAAGAGATTGTTGATGAAGGGGCTAGGATAAGAGATTGATGTTGATGATGAAGGGGCTAGGATAAGAGACTGTTGATGAAGGGGCTAGGATAAGAGACTGATGTTGATGATGAAGAGGATAAGAGACTGATGTTGATGATGAAGGGACTAGGATAAGAGACTGATGTTGATGATGAAGGGGCTAGGATAAGAGACTGATGTTGATGATGAAGAGGATAAGAGACTGATGTTGATGATGAAGGGGCTAGGATAAGAGACTGATGTTGATGATTAAGGGGCTAGGATAAGAGATTGATGATGAAGGAGCTAGGATAAGAAACTGATGATGATGATGAAGAGGATAAGAGATTGATGATGATGATACAACAGCTTGAACCACAGACGTCCAACCGCTGAGTGGGTAGTAGGGGGCTGACAGAGAAACAGGCATTCCCACTGCTAAAATACTGTACTTTTGGCTGCGTTTGGTCCTCAGGATTGGACCAGTACACTAATATATACATACAATTTAGCAGACTCTTTATCCAAAGCGACTCACAGACATGCATGCATTTTGTACGCATGGATGGTCCCGTAGCACACAGACAGAATTTAGAGATAGTTACTATGAAAACACCATATTCTCCTACCTCACCTGGTGGAGAGTACTGGTAGACTGAGATGAAGAGGACAGTCGTTAGAAGAGGGTCTGAAATAGTGCTGAGTGGGGTTGTAGTGCTGAGTGGGGTTGTAGTGCTGAGTGGGGTTGTAGTGCTGAGTGGGGTTGTAGTGCTGAGTGGGGTTGTAGTGCTGAGTGGGGTTGTAGTGCTGAGTGGGGTTGTAGTGCTGAGTGGGGTTGTAGTGCTGAGTGGGGTTGTAGTGCTGAGTGGGGTTGTAGTGCTGAGTGGGGTTGTAGTGCTGCGGGGTTGTAGTGCTGAGTGGGGTTGTAGTGCTGAGTGGGGTTGTAGTGCTGCGGGGTTGTAGTGCTGAGTGGGGTTGTAGTGCTGAGTGGGGTTGTAGTGCTGAGTGGGGTTGTAGTGCTGAGTGGGGTTGTAGTGCTGAGTGGGGTTGTAGTGCTGAGCGGGGTTGTAGTGCTGAGCGGGGTTGTAGTGCTGAGCGGGGTTGTAGTGCTGAGTGGGGTTGTAGTGCTGAGTGGGGTTGTAGTGCTGAGTGGGGTTGTAGTGCTGAGTGGGGTTGTAGTGCTGAGTGGGGTTGTAGTGCTGAGTGGGGTTGTAGTGCTGAGTGGGGTTGTAGTGCTGAGTGGGGTTGTAGTGCTGAGTGGGGTTGTAGTGCTGAGTGGGGTTGTAGTGCTGAGTGGGGTTGTAGTGCTGCGGGGTTGTAGTGCTGAGTGGGGTTGTAGTGCTGAGTGGGGTTGTAGTGCTGAGTGGGGTTGTAGTGCTGAGCGGGGTTGTAGTGCTGAGCGGGGTTGTAGTGCTGAGCGGGGTTGTAGTGCTGAGCGGGGTTGTAGTGCTGAGCGGGGTTGTAGTGCTGAGCGGGGTTGTAGTGCTGAGCGGGGTTGTAGTGCTGAGTGGGGTTGTAGTGCTGAGCTATTAGTGTTTTTTGAGGTCTGTTCAGTTAAAAAAATATTCAAACATTTACTAATATTCAAACATTTACTAAATGTACTGATTAAGACTCACATTCCTTTCAATCTTACCCCGATTTTAGCAGAGATGCAGAGAAGCATATTATTAAATCAATTTTTATTTGTCACGTGCCGAGATCTTACATTAAAAATGCTTACTTACAAGCCCTTAACCAACAATGCATAGCAAGAAAAGCCTAAATATATATACTCATTTTTTTATTATTGAAAAAAAAAATAACACAATAAAATAACAATAACGAGGCTACATACAGGGGGTACCGAGTCAATGTGTGGGGGTACGGGTTAGTTGAGGTAATTGAGGTCATGTGTACATGTAGGTAAAGGGGTAAAGTGACTCTGCATAGATAATAAGCAGCGAGTAACAACAGCATAAGAAAGGGGGTCAATGTAAATAGTCCGGGTCGACATTTCATTAACTGTTCATCACTCTTAGAAGGGGGTAGAAGGGGCTAGAAGCTGTTAAGAAGCCTTTTGGACCTAGACTTGGCACTGCTTTCCGTGCGGTAGCAGAGAGAACAGTCTATGACTGGGTGGGTGGCTGGAGTCTATGACAATTTTTAGGGCCTTCCTCTGACACCACCTGGTATCAAAGTCTTGGAAGGCAGGAAGCTTGGCACCAGTGCTATACTGGGCCGTACGCACTACCCTCTGTAGCACCTTGCGGTCGAGTGCCGAGCAGTTGCCATACTAGGTGGTGATGAAACTGGTCAGGATGCTCTCGATGGTGCAGCTGTAGACATTTTTGAGGATCTGAGGACCAATGCCAAAACTTTTCAGTCTCTTGAGGGGGAATAGGCATTGTTGTTCCCTCTTCAAGACTGTCTTGGTGCGTTGGACCATGATAGTTTGTTGGTGATGTGGACACCAAGGAACTTGAAGCTCTCAACCCGCTCCACTACAACCCCCTCAATGTGAATGGGGGGGTGTTTAGCCCTCCTTTTCCTGTAGTCCACAATCAGCTCCTTTGTCTTGCTCACGTTGAGGTAGAGGTTGTTGTCTGGCACCACACTGCCAGGTCACTGACCTCCTTCCTATAGGCTGTCTCATCATTGTCGGTGATCAGGCCTAACACCGTTGTGTTGTCGGCAAACTTAATGATGGTGTTGTAGTCGTGTTTGGCCACGCAGTCGTGTGTGAACAGGGAATACAGGAGGGGAATAAGCACACACCCCTGAGGGACACCTGTGTTGAGGATCAGCGTGGCAGATGTGTTGCTGCCTACCCTCACCACCTGGAGGCGGCCCGTCAGGAAGTCCAGGATCCAGTTGCAGAGGGAGGTGTTTAGTCCCTGGGTCCTTAGCTTAGTGATGAGCTTTGAGGTAACTATGGTGTTAAACCCTGAGCTGTAGTCAATGAACAGCATTCTCACATATTATGTTTCTTTAACAAAATAACCACCAGTCAGGAGGATACAGACTGCTCAAGAGGTATGCTTAAATAAAATGTATTACATAGAATTAGCTAAGCATAATGATTATGGCTCTAGATTGCAGGAAAGAGGTGTTTCAGGTGTTTGAAAATGCGAAATTCTCCTACTTACGGACAGGGAGCCTAGCCACCCACCCCCAGCCATTCTCACGTACTTTGTGCCCTCTCAGATTTCCAGGGTGTATAATGCCCCTGGGTCTGTGTGTAGCAAGTGTAAAAATGTATCCATCTCTGTCCGACCCAGAAAGAACAGGTGCAATGGATTATGGTCATTGTAGTTATTTACCACATTTCTGCACTGAACAAGAATGAAAACTACAACTCCCTTTAGCCCAGCGTCCCACATAGTTCTTGACTTGATTTCTCTCTTGAATTATTTGATTTCTCTCTAGAGCGTTGGTCTCACACAAAAACTAAAAAATACATGGAATTCAAGTAATTGAACCGATGTCAGTCAATTAGTTGTTTAATAACCAAAAAAGTACAACATTTCGATTAATCACTCAGCACTACATGGTTATCAACTTTGATGTGATTCATCCTGGCCTCTCTTCTGTTTCAGAATGTGAAGCTGTTGCCATGTCGATATCCTCTCTAGAAGTGTTCTCTACGGAACCTTTCCTCATTGGAATGTTCACAGCAGAAGGTTCCTCCTCTGGACATTACACAGAACCCCATTTGGAGGAATACCTCATCGCCATGGGCGATAACAATGTCACATGGCCAGTCTGCACCTATAAGGAGGATTTTAAACGCTTCCTACTTCCTGCCGTCTACAGTGTGGTCTTCCTGATTGGTCTGCCTCTGAATGGGGCGGTCATCTTGAAGATCTGGAGGTCACGACCCAACCTGACCCGGAGCAACGTCTACATGCTCAATCTGGCCACGGCTGACTTCCTGTATGTGATGTCACTACCTCTGCTCATCTACAACTACGCCAGTCATGACTACTGGCCCTTTGGAGAGCTGGCCTGCAAACTGGTCCGCTTTCAGTTCTACAGGTAGCATAGCTACTCATTAACCAACATATCCATATCATAGTTCTATAGATGACTTAAAATACTCAAACTCATATACTTACAGTCCTACAGGGAATAATCAGTCATATACTGAATGTTACCTTTCTGTGGACAGATATTTGAGTGGATTGTAGAGAGAAAACATCATTAATGTTATTTATTGTTCCCACAGTAACCTGCATGGCAGTATCCTGTTCCTGACCTGTATCAGCCTCCAGCGCTACGTGGGCATCTGCCACCCTATGGCCGGCTGGCACAAGCAGGGGGGTCGCAGGCTGGCACGGGTGGTCTGTGGGGGTGTGTGGCTGGTGGTCGCCCTCCTCTGTGCCCCCACGTTCCACTATGCCTCCACAGGAACACAACGCAACCGCACCGTCTGTTACGACCTGAGTCGACCGGAGCATTCGGCTGACTACTACCCCTATGGGATGGCTCTGACCTGCCTGGGCTTCCTGTTGCCTTTTATGGGCGTGGTGGCATGCTACTGTCGCATGGGTCGCCTCCTCTGCCGCCCGCCATCCTATCAGGGCGCTACCATGGCAGCCTCAATGGAGAAACGGGACAAGGCGGTGAAGATGATAGTCATCGTGGTGACGGTGTTCGCTGTGAGCTTCCTGCCATTCCACCTTACTAAAACCATGTACCTGTTGGTACGAACCTTACCAGGTGCTCCGTGTGCGACACGGAACCTGTTCTCAGTGATCTACAAGTGCACCAGGCCGTTCGCCAGCATGAACAGTGTTCTAGATCCTATACTGTTCTACTTCACACAGCCACGGTTCCGCAGGAGCACCAGAATACTGATCACCAAGATCACCACTCTCAGAGACAGGGAACCAAGGTGTGAGGAAGTGAAAACCCCTAGATTATTTAGATCCCATGTTTAATCAAGGGTTAACTCGCTTTGAGACAAAGGAACCAAGGAGTATGTAAAACAACCATAGTCCACAGTTGTGTTACACCTAGATACATGGGTTCTGGGTAGCTAGAACCGATCCAGAACCCTCATTGACTTCTGCTCTGCCAGCATGGCAACAAGTCAGTGTGTTTGCTAGTGTGTCTGCTTGTGACTGTATACTAAAATGCATGAAGTAGTCAGCCATAACACTGCTTTTGGTTGCCATAGTATTATGTAATGTATCCTGTATGTCCATGCACACTGCTAGTTGTTTTCTATATGAGCCACTAGGTGGCGTGTATTACCTACATATCCCATGGGCTTATTTATTTTTTATTTAACCTTTATTTAACCAGGTAGGCAAGTTGAGAACACCTTTATTTAACCAGGTAGGCAAGTTGAGAACACCTTTATTTAACCAGGTAGGCAAGTTGAGAACACCTTTATTTAACCGGTTAGGCTAGTTGAGAACACCTTTATTTAACCAGGTAGGCAAGTTGAGAACACCTTTATTTAACCAGGTAGGCTAGTTGAGAACAAGTTCTCATTTACAATAGTGACCTGACCAGGATAAAGCAAAGCAGTTTGACACACGACAACACAGAGTTACACACGGAGTTAAACAAACATACGTTAGAAATAAAAGTCTATATACAATGTGAGCAAATGAGGTGAGATAAGGGAGGAAAAGGTAGTACGTTATAGGTGGGCTATGTACAGGTGCAGTAATCTGTGAGCTGCTCTGACAGCTGGTGCTTAAAGCTAGTGAGGGAGATAAGTGTTTCCAGTTTCAGAGATTTTTGTTCGTTCCAGTCATTGGCAGCAGAGAACTGTAAGGAGAGGCGGCCAAAGGAAGAATTGGTTTTGGGGGTGACCAGAGAGATATACCTGCTGGAGCGTGTGCTACAGTTGGGTGATGTTATGGTGACCAGCGAGCTGAGATAAGGGGGGACTTTACCTAGCAGGGTCTTGTAGATGACCTGGAGCCAGTGGGTTTGGCGACGAGTATGAAGCGAGGGCCAGCCAACGAGAGCGTACAGGTCGCAGTGGTGGGTAGTATATGGGGCTTTGGTGACAAAACGGATTGCACTGTGATAGACTGCATCCAATTTATTGAGTAGGGTATTGGAGGCTATTTTGTAAATGACATCGCCAAAGTTGAGGATCGGTAGGATGGTCAGTTTTACAAGGGTATGTTTGGCAGCATGAGTGAAGGATGCTTTGTTGCAACATAGGAAGCCAATTCTAGATTTAACTTTGGATTGGAGATGTTTGATGTGAGTCTGGAATGAGAGTTTACAGTCTAACCAGACACCTAGGTATTTGTAGTTGTCCACATATTCTAAGTCAGAACCGTCCAGAGTAGTGATGTTGGACGGGCGGGCAGGTGCAGGCAGCGATCGGTTGAAGAGCATGCATTTAGTTTTACTTGTATTTAAGAGCAATTGGAGGCCACAGAAGGAGGCATTGAAGCTCGTCTGGAGGGTTGTTAACACAGTGTCCAAAGAAGGGCCAGAAGTATACAGAATGGTGTCGTCTGCGTAGAAGGGGATCAGAGACTCACCAGCAGCAAGAGCAACATCATTGATGTATACAGAGAAGAGAGTCAGTCCAAGAATTGAACCCTGTGGCACCCCCATAGAGACTGCCAGGGGCCCGGACAACAGACCCTCCGATTTGACACACTGAACTCTATCAGAGAAGTAGTTGGTGAACCAGGCGAGGCAATCATTTGAGAAACCAAGGCTATCGAGTCTGCCGATGAGGATGTGGTGATTGACAGAGTCGAAAGCCTTGGCCAGGTCAATGAATACGGCTGCACAGTATTGTTTCTTATTGATGGCGGTTAAGATATCGTTTAGGACCTTGAGCATGGCTGAGGTGCACCCATGACCAGCTCTGAAACCAGATTGCATAGTGGAGAAGATATGGTGGGATTCGAAATGTTTGTTAATCTGTTTGTTGACTTGGCTTTCGAAGACCTTAGAAAGGCAGGGTAGGATAGATGTTTGTTAATCTGTAGCAGTTTGGGTCAAGAGAGTCCCCCCCCTTTAAAGAGGGGGATGACCGCAGCTGCTTTCCAATCTTTGGGAATCTCAGACGACACGAAAGAGAGGTTGAACAGGCTAGTAATAGGTGTTGCAACAATTTCGGCAGAAGAAGGAGAAATGGGGAAGGCTTGGGCAAGTTGCTGTGGGGGGTGCAGTGCTGTTGACCGGGGTAGGAGTAGCCAGGTGGAAAGCATGGCCAGCCGTAGAAAAATGCTTATTGAAATGTTCAATTCGATTTATCGGTGGTGACAGTGTTTCCTAGCCTCAGTGCAGTGGGCAGCTGGGAGGAGGTGTTCTTATTCTCCATGGACTTTACAGTGTCCCAGAACTTTTTTGAGTGTGTGTTGCAGGAAGCAAATTTCTGCTTGAAAAAGCCAGCCTTGGCTTTTCTAACTGCCTGTGTATATTGGTTTCTTGCTTCCCTGAACATCTGCATATCGCAGGGGGCTGTTCGATGCGAATGCAGAACGCCATAGGATGTTTTTGCGATGGTTAAGGGCAGTCAGGTCTGGGGAGAACCAAGGGCTATATCTGTTCCTGGTTCTACATTTCTTGAATGGGGCATGCTTATTTAATATGGTGAGGAAGGCGTTTAAAAAAAAAAAAAACCAGGCATCCTCTACTGACGGGATGAGATCAATATCCTTCCAGGATACCCGGGCCAGGTCGATTAGAAAGGCCTGCTCACTGAAATGTTTCAGGGAGCATTTGACAGTGATGAGTGGAGATCGTTTGACCGCTGACCCATTACGGATGCAGGCAATGAGGCGGTGACCGCTGAGATCTTGGTTGAAAACAGCAGAGGTGTATTTAAATAACACAAATATGTTAAAACAATATTTGTGAACACATTTCATTTTGTCATTATAACAAGGTTGGTAGCAACGTTTGAAAATCGTTGTGGAAATCTGTTGCAGATCAAGTCAACTTACGCTACAAAACCCACAATGCGATGCTCTCTTTCTGGGCTGGCTATCAGGAAAACATAACTACACACAATAGCCAAATCAATATCAGCATGCAAAATAGCTAGCTAGCTTTAAAAATCACCTAAACAAACTACATGATCAATTTAGGAGGCTCTCTCACCAAGCGAGAGCAGAGGACGATGCCTTTTTCCCACGTTTCCCACAGACACACATTGCATTATGGTACTTGAAGGAGAAAACACACTATATGCAGTGGTGAGAACCATGTAGCTATGACGCGTTCCTACATGATTTCCTGCTTTCGCAGACGCACCACTTAAAATTTAAATCATGAGGGAAACATTTTTTGATCCACTGATGGAACATAGGCTTTCACGAAATTGACCTGTTTCATTTCTCGGGTGGATTATACCTTTTACAGTTTCTCAATTGCTTAGACACAATTCCTGGAACAACTCACCATTTTCTCAAATCTTCATACACAATTGTAAAAACTCACACCCAACGGTACAAACATCTAACTTCTGGGTCCCAATTCAAACTTTGCCCTCAGACAACACACACAAACTGTCAAAAACAGACTACATGACGGTTTGTATTTAAAATACTGCTACCAAAATGTTTAGAATAGGTTTTCAGATCAATTATTTTGAACTTTGTAAAATCACAGCACTGACTATCCAGATAATCCTTTCAGGAACACCCTGGCGAGAGAACTTCAAAACACTACTGTAATAAATACCTCGTACATTAGTGGATAAGGGAATACTACTGTAATAAATACCTCGTACATTAGTGGATAAGGGAATACTACTGTAATAAATACCTCGTACATTAGTGGATAAGGGAATACTACTGTAATAAATACCCCGTACATTAGTGGATAAGGGAATACTACTGTAATAAATACCTCGTACATTAGTGGATAAGGGAATACTACTGTAATAAATACCTCGTACATTAGTGGATAAGGGAATACTACTGTAATAAATACCTCGTACATTAGTGGAGATTTGTATTACCTTTATTTAACTAGGCAACTAGTTAAGAACAAATTCTTATTTTCAATGACGGGTTAACTGCCTGTTCAGGGGCAGAACGAGGGTTTGAACTTGCAACCTTCCGGTTACTAGTCCAACGCTCTAACCACTAGGCTACCCTGCCGCCCCAAGGGAATACTACTGTAATAAAGTACTTGTAAGTACACAAGTCTCCAAGAGAATATCACAGGACTAGTTTCTCAAACCAAACCTATCGGCCTGGATTTACAGATCTGGTGCTCTCCCTTTGTGTATCAGCTGCAGACGATTGGATTGCTCAATAACACTGGCTTGTTTTGGTCAAATGTGTGTGACATCTGATGTTTTTGTTCCCAAATCTGCCGGGAATGTGGTGTGTGTGTGTGTGTGTGTGTGTGTGTGTGTGTGTGTGTGTGTGTGCCTGAGTGTGTATGCGTTTGTGTATGTTTAACCTCTGCCTTAGCTTAAGGTCCTTAATGAAGTGATACAATGAAGGTTAATATGTGTGCACATGTCTGATAGGAGCCAACATGCAGTGAGCTCCAGAAGTATTGGGACACTGGCAATGTTGCAGTTGTTGTATTGCTCTGTTCTCCAGCACTTTGAATTTTAAATGATACAATGACTGGGAGTGAAGACTGACAGCTTTTAATTTGAGGTTATTTTAATCCATGTCAGGGAGAACCGTTTAGACACTACAGCACTTTTTGTACATAGTCCCCCATTTTAGAGAACCCAAATTATTGGGACAAATTCACTTAAATGTGTATTAAATTAGTCCTAACGTTTAGTATTTGGTCCCATATACCTAGTACGTAATGATTACATCACGCTTGTGACTCTACAAACTTGTTGGATGCATTTTCTGTTTGTTTTTGTTGTGTTTCAGATCATTTTGTGCCCAATATGAATTAATGGTAAATAATGTATTCGTTTAGAACCAAAAAAAGTGATTAGAAAGATATTATATTCTTATTTACAATAAAAGTGACTCTAAAATGACACTACATTATTTACCATTCATTTCTAAATGCTCCAATGTCCCAATAATTATGGAGGGCACTGTAGACACAGGCCGCTCTTGTTGCAACGGATACATTTCTGTGTCACTATATCATTTTTTACAGTTAAACTTATTTTTATAACATGGAGAGAACTTCATTATATTTTGGTTATAAATTCGTTTTAATTCATTACTTGTGTATAAATGCATTTATTATTTGTACTGTTTTATACATACACGTGCTTGTCCATAGTTACCTCTGCCTACCTTCTCTCCAATTAAGGAGCCTGTTGACACTGTAATAAACTTGCTATTCAAATCAAATGTTATTAGTCACATGCGCCGAATACAACAGGTACCTGTAGACCTTACAGTGAAATGCTTACTTACGAGTCCTTAACCAACAATGCAGTTAAAAAATATATAAGAATAAGAAATAAAAGTAACAAGTAATTAAAGAGCTGCAGTAAAATAACAATAGCAAGACTATGCAGGGGATACCGGTACAGAGTCAATGTATGGGGGCACCGTTTAGTCGAGGCAATTGAGGTGATATGTACATGTAGGTAGAGTTATTAAAGTGGCTATGCATAGATGATAACAACAGAGAGTGAGGTAATTGAGGTGATATGTACATGTAGGTAGAGTTATTAAAGTGGCTATGCATAGATGATAACAACAGAGAGTGAGGTAATTGAGGTGATATGTACATGTAGGTAGAGTTATTAAAGTGGCTATGCATAGATGATAACAACAGAGAGTGAGGTAATTGAGGTAATATGTACATGTAGGTAGAGTTATTAAAGTGGCTATGCATAGATGATAACAACAGAGAGTGAGGTAATTGAGGTAATATGTACATGTAGGTAGAGTTATTAAAGTGGCTATGCATAGATGATAACAACAGAGAGTGAGGTAATTGAGGTGATATGTACATGTAGGTAGAGTTATTAAAGTGGCTATGCATAGATGATAACAACAGAGAGTGAGGTAATTGAGGTGATATGTACATGTAGGTAGAGTTATTAAAGTGGCTATGCATAGATGATAACAACAGAGAGTAGCAGCGGAGTATAAGAGGGGGCAATGTAAATAGTCTGGGTAGCTAGATGTATGGGACTATAGCATGTATATATGTATATGTATAGCACAACCCTCTGTAGTGCCTTGCGGTCGGTCGGTGGCCGAGCAGTTGACATCCTTTCTCCTCACCACCTCCTCAAAACCCATTGGATGAGAAGGGCAGAGGTCCTTCCCCTCTGAACTTGCCGGCCCGACTAGAACAGTCCCAGTAAGCAAAGTTACTTTGGAAAAAATATGTATTTCCCACACGTTGAAGTTAGGCTCAATTTAGGTTCTGAATGAAAGTTGAATATACATATTTTTCTGACGTTGAAATCAGGTACATTTTGGGGTTCTGAAAGAAAGTTGAAAAGACATCATTTATAGATGTCTATGTTTGGGACAAATCAAGGCCGGTCCAGACTGGACAACATCTGAACCATGCATAGACGTCTATGACTGGTTCAGATTTGGTCTTTACCGGACCAAAAATCAACGTCAGTGGACGTGGAAATCAAAGCAGGCATGCACCAAGAAAAGACATCCAGTCCAGCCAAGGCCAAAAAAAAGACATCAGCGTCAGTCTGTGCATATTGAGGTAGTGTTTCCTGAAATTGAATTTTATGAATGCCCATTAATTTTTTAGGCCCGCCGTTTGTAAAACAGGCCGTTGCGTTGGCTATATTAGTCATGATTCCTCGGACTAATCAATTGTTGCTATTTCAGCTCTGAATATCAGCCACCCAACTTCATCAGGAGGAGTTATCCTGAGCCTATTTGCAATGTGTTTACACAGTGGGAAATGCAGAAGTATTTTATTTCCGCATTTTAACTGGTGAAGTCAGTTAAGAACAAATTCTTATTTACAATGACAGCTTACCCCGGCCAAACCCTAACAATGGGCCAATTGTGCGCCAATCACAGCTGGTTGTGATACAGCAGGGAATCGAACAAGGGTCTGTAGTGGCGACTCTAGCACTGAGGTGCAGTGCCTTAGACCGCTGCGCCACTCGGGAGCCACGATTTATGTTAGATCATTTTTTTTGATGGAATGTTGAAGAGCGCCGCAGCGATGCGTATCTCCAACAGCACCCTGGAGAGGCGCACTCGGAATGGAAAATATCAATATTTTGTGTCCCTGCCTTAAACAAAGTGGGCACTGCTTATCACAGGGCGGCATCGGGGCTCACCTAAAAAGCCCATATCCCACCGGTTGAGAGAAAGTGTCATTGTTTTTTAGCAGAATTATGTTAGGTTTCATGTGTTGTTGGAGGTGCGTCTTAGTCAGTTTACCTCAGAAAATGCCGCCCTCGTCAATCTGCCACCATATGCGGCTGCCTAATCCTGCCTAATGAGCGGGCCCTGACAAGGAGTACGCAATTGAGATTCTCCAATAGCCTCGACCCTTTGAGCAAAAATAATAAAGCCCTTATATTTATTGCCCGTAAGATGGCGCTGCCGTCAGCATTCCACCGCCCAGAAGTCAGTGTAATAATATACGTGCTTGAACAAAGAGCTACATAACCAGACAGTCATGGGAAAAACCACAAGAGTCATTTTGCATGAGAGAAAATGCTTTAATTAACGTTGACACATAATTCACAAACCCGTGTGAGACAGCATTATTAGTAGCTTCATTAATACAGTGTTACATGTTCTTGTTTAACTTTGTGAAAAGTAACGTTAACATTTCTCAGCGTGCCAACGGTTTACACGGCCCTGAGCTATAATGATATATTTCTGTCCTCGATATCTGTGTTCTCCCATCGAAAAGGAAATGCGTTTTATGCCCATTCCCGAGGGGCTATGACAGCCCTTATACCCCGATTAGTCCCGCCCACGCCTGGTCTATCTCGTTCTCAGGCATTTGCATGTAAAAACATAAATCACAGAAAACTACATTCTGTCAAAATAAGGAATACAGCAACGGTTCGGGATTATAGTGAATTAGAAGTGTAGGGCAAACCGCGTGAATAAAACGATGGGAAAGAGTCTGGAATATGGGGGAATCTATGGAAAAGCTGCAGAGTTGACCAAGTTGAAGGAGAAAAGTTTGGGGAAACTTTAGCACTTCTTCGTGCATGGATGCGATTCGAGAAGACATGTAAGGTCAGCATGCAGGAGAGTTCTCTCTCACGTTGTTTAATTCACTGTCGTTGTAGTGTAATTCATTGTCGTTTTAGTGTAAACGCTGGTTTCTTGTTTTGAGACTCTTAATTAGAGTAGAGTAGAGAGAAAAAGACTGCAGCAGATTGTGGTTAAAAGTGTAGCCTATTGTACTAGCTCAATTGAAAAGGGGTGAAAGCCTAGCCACTGTGGAAGAAAAAGTGCTTTACCACAATGAATTAACAGAAGGAGAGAACATAACAAAAATACAATGGCAGAAACGGAGACAGAGAAGGTGTATAGCAGGGTCTCTTTCAAAAAGTTTGAAAGTTGGAGCTCAAACAAAAGTCGCTGTGAAAATCAACTAAACAAATCAAAGGATTTGGAGAGCAGTAGCAGCGCCCTTCCCCCTCCATCTACGGCTGCGGCAGAGAAAGCGCAGCCCTCGGCTATGCGTAATGTTAGTGTGTCAAGGAAAGTTTCCAAAATCTCCGCTGCCAGCCTCGACACCGCAGAGCTAAAGAAAGCCTCTTCCACTCCGCTCTCCTCCATTTCTCCCTCTATTCGCCAACTCACTGAAAAGTTCAGTAGCACTAATTCGTCTCGGAATCACGGAGCCCTGAGCCCTGGCAGTAACGTGGCCGGGAAGAGCACAACTTTACCCCGATTTAAAAGCAGAAGGGGAGAGAGATCCCCGTCTCTGAATTTATTCCACGAGGACAGTGGATATTTACAAGTTACTGACACGGTGTTAACAGAGTCTCCGACTGACACTAAAGTTCAGCAACAAACGTTTTATTCAGGCACAGACTCTGTCTCTGGGTCGGATTCGGATAGAAATCAACAATTGATTTATACTTGCAAATCTGCTCAAGGCAGCAGCGTTGGGACTGGTAAAAGAGAGTATTCCCAAATTGATCCGTCTATCTCTGATAACAATAACTGCAGTGAAACGTTGAACGCTGAGGATTATGTTTTTGTCAGTGGGGCGCCTGCCTGCAAGTCACACAGGAGCTATTTCCCAAGTCACCATGGAGATCCTCCTGTTCACATTGATTTAACCAACTGGCCCAGTGTCACCAAGATCCGAGAGCTTTTTGGGGACAGGCACAGAAAGAAGCACCGGTCCACCTCTGATGCAGAGGATTTAAAGTCTGCTGACCACCTCGAGCTCTTCACCATCTCCAAAGAGAACTCTGTATCAGACAGAAGCGACAGGCAGTCTCCCAACAGCCCAACCCCTGAAGCCACTAGCCTCTCACTGTCAGACAGACACCGCAGCAGGGCTGCCTCCCTGGGCAGAGAGAGGAGACACCAGGGCATGGACTCAGCCTTTCACCCTGACCAGCACTACTCAGACAAGGCAGAGATTGAGCCAGCCAGCGCTAGTATTAGTAGAAGTGGTATGTTTCTTAGGGTGGCGCAGCCATCAAACACGCACAGACCCCACAGCCCCAGCAGTGGAGGAGAGGGGCCTGAGACCCGTCCATCTAGTCTGAACTCTGACCCTCCACCCTCTGTCCTAGCCGCTGGCCCCACCTCCCCACCTCGGAGCAGCTCCAGGGGCCTCTCCTCATCCTGTGTCTGCCCCTCTGTAGAGCAGCAGCAGAGCCAGGGGGCCGGGCAGCCCAGGGATAGTTTACATTCCTCACATAGCTTCTCCAGACCGGTGGCCCCCTCCTCTGATAGAGCCTCAGCCAGGGCAGCCATCACAGCCCACTGGAGGTTCAGCTCAGGAGACGAAGAAGAGGAGTACCATCGAGCAGGAGGAAGGAGCGCTCCCTCGTTAGGTGTCAGTGGAAGTTCCCTCTCCCGCGGTAAGAATGGTTGGTGGGGTGGAAAGGTCCCCGGAAGGTCTTCAGGCAGTGAAGAGGACAGCCCTGCGTCACTAGGACCTAGCCGAGACACCATGCGACGCCGTTCACTGAGGAAGAAGAAGAAGAACAGCGAAGTTGCCATAGCAACGGGGCGAGACAATGGTGAATCGGACGACAGCGACGACGAGCAGACAGGTATGATGGAACACCTGGAGAGACACCAACAGAACACCGCCGCCACTACAGAACAGGCTGGTAGTTCTCGGAACCGGCTCAGAGAACCCGAAGGCTCTAGAAACAATGCAGCGCAGAGGGGACGCAATTACACTCCTAACCAGGTGGTGGCGCAGGAGAGCTACAGACGCCAATACACCTCAGGTGGGCCGGGGACATCATCTCCCTTGACCACGCCCCTCACAGGGGTATCACGGGTGTCAAAGGTCAACATCTCATCGTTTATTTCGAGTCCCGGCGGATCGCAGACCAGCAGTAGATACTGTAGCACAGAGACACTGAAAGAAGACCAAGCTAGCTATGCTAATAGAATGGCTAACACTACTACTACCACCACCCCAGGCAGTGTGGTCGGTGCATCCTCCTCCATGCTCAGTAAGACCTATCACGGTAACTTCACCATGTACCGCTCCCCCAGCTTCGGACATGGGGATAACTTATCCCGCGCCCCTGTTAGAGTCTGCCCCCACCTTCTTCCCCCTGTCAATCCACCATCTCCAGCCACAGGGGACACTCGAGGGGTTACTAGGGAGGAGACTACAGTGTTCCAGCGGTTGATAAGTGGTGGTGTAGTCGGGGATAAGGACAGGAACAGGATGTCAATGTCAAACCCGGATATTGCTTCGGAAACAATGTCCCTCCTCAGCTTCCTGAAAAGTGACCTATCAGAGCTCAGAGTTCGGAAGACGGACAGGTCAGGAGTTACTGAGGGGTCATCTGCGGTGTACAGGATGGGGTCAAGAGGTCTCCACCCAGGACTCCGCCCTTCATTAAAGGACCTCACTGCAACTCTTCGACGCGCCAAATCCTTCACTTACTCTGATAAACCAGAAGGGAGGCAACATTCAGATGGGTCCTCGGCCAAAAGAAGCTCTTCTGAGCAACGTCTGGATTTAGACGGAGAGCGTGATGGAGGGAGGAGGGTGGTGCCTGCCAGAGAGGTGGAGAGTGACAGAGGGGACTGCAGAGCAGGGGGTTATGGGGATGAGGAAGTGATGCCTACTCCGCTGCACGACAGGTATGTACAGGAGGCCAGACAGGTGATCAGAGATATCTGCCAGATGAGCGCTCGCAAGGATGATGATAACGAGGATGATATGCTAGCTACAGATTCCACTGAGGATGAGGGTTTCAAAAGGAAACAAGTGGAGGAGCAGGAGACAAAAGAGAGGGAGGGGAGAGCTAGGGAGGCTGAGGTTGACATTGGGGCAGCCTCCATTTCAGGGGAACAAGAGAAGAGGGAGGGGGAATGTGAAAACAGAGAACGAGAGAAGTGCCTACAGAAGGGAGATTCTGAGGAGAACGTGTTTTATGACCGATTTGTTGATGAGCTATCGGGTCACGAGTCAAGCCTCACAGATGAGGGCATAGTCACAGAACCAGAGACTGGACCTGGTGACCCTGAGAGGTTATTTGTGGGGTCAAGTTTAGGATCATCTTTGGCCAGAGATGTGCTAGGTCAACCCCTGACTGTCTGGAAGCAGTCTGCTCTGCATGAGGAGAAATGGCCAGAGTTAAACGAGGGAATGCGAGAGGGATCGGGGTTATCCGCAGGAGCGAGAGAGAAACGAGAGAACCTGGTCTCTGTTCCTGCTCTTGGGACTGAGACTGAGAGCATTGATGTAGTAACAGAGATGAGTAGCGTCAACAACAGCAGTACTAGTGGGAGGACTAATGTATCCCAGAGTGCCTCAGCCCCAGAACTTGAGGCTCCTCCCACTCCGAGTGCTATCCGCCGCCGCCGTAAGTTCTCCTCAGCAGGGAACACAGGCTCTGACTCCAGCAACGGCAGCAACGGGGAGTCCAACGGGGATCCTACTGTTTACCGTTCGCTAAGCGACCCCATGCCTCACCGGCGCCACTCTGTGTCAGAAGAAGGGAATAACAGTTTCTCTGTGGATAGTAACCTGCTGGGGTCGCTCTCTCTCTCCTCCAAGGGGGCGGGAGGAGTCGGAGGAGGAAGTGTCCCAGAGTCGTCCTCTGCAGCTGATCTATCAGAGTGCACGGGCAGCGTGACCAGCGAGCTATCGGTGTGCAGTGACGGTGGTCTCCGTGACGATAGTCTCCGTGACGACTACAGCAATGTGATCCGGAGCATTGTTGCAGAGCCAGGAGCAATGGACAGATTGATGACAGATGACAAAAACAACGGGAAAGCCACGAAGAAGAAGTCCTTCTCGGACCCCAGTCGCCGTGGTGATGGCCACCTGCTTGACGAATCAGGGTTCAAAAGTCACCATCACCCCAACGAACCAATCAGTGAGCTGGATCAGCTTGGTCAAATCCCACCCTCCAGCAGTGAGCCAATCCTGAGTGAGCAGAGAGACGAGCTGTGGGAGCTCGGAGACGAACGTGGACGTCCATTACGTAGTCGCCTTGTCAACAATGAAGGTGGCAAACTCCGCTCCCAATCAGAACGGGAGCTGCACTCCTGTCTCTATGGTGATGACACAGATGGAGGGGGAGGGGGGCAGATATTGAACTTTGACCCCGAACTTGCGGAGGTTCTATCTCCCAAAATGGGCCGGCGGGCCTCCAGAAAACGCCCCAACCGAGTCGCACAAACAGCATCGGAGGAGCTGGACCACTCGGAACCAGGTCCAGAAGACCACGGGCCAGAGGAGAGCCAGGATCAAGACCAGACTGAGCTCAACCCCCCACTGCCCCCGCCCCCCCCCAAATCCAAAGCCAGGTCCAAGCACGTCCGCCACGCCAGCGAACCTGCCACCTTCGTCCCTATCTCCCCACCTCCACAGCCCCCGCCTGCCTTGCTACCCGCCTCTGAACCCTCCATCCTGGGTCAGCCCACTGGTGTGGAGGCCCCCTCCCTGGAGGATGTGACCAAGCGGTATATTCTGGCTCTGAATGCTCCTGGGTGCGAGGGGGAGCCGTCTGGGCCTGGGTCTGGAGGAACGGTGCCTGTACCAGACGGGTCCAACTCCAGCCCTGCTACTCCCACTGGTGCCAGAGAACCCAGACTGCAGAGGAAGAGCAGTGAGGAGCTGACCACACCAGCCCCACAGAGAGCCAAACCCAGAGTGGTGAGTAACATTGCCAACGTGTGTGTGTCTAAGTGGTCAAAAGTTGTGTTTTCATGTTGCAGGAGAGGAGGCTAAATGTTTGCTGTTGTCATGGATAAAATCCTCTGGGAAATCAACACAGCTAGATGGAGTTATGCATTCTGACGTGTATTTAGTATTCATACGCGGCTGCTAATGATGTGTTGAAGGAGAATCACCTTACAAAGCATGAATCACCTTACAAAGCATGATTCTGTTGAGTGTTTGTGTGTGCGCGAGTGTGTGTGTGTGTGTGTACTCAGTAGAATGTTATAGCGATGGAGTTTTTGGAGCAAATATGGCGCTCCATATCATTCTTTATAGCTCTTGGGGAGAGAAACTGCCCGGAATATGGCTCTGGGATAAAGATTCTAGCTGCGTCTTGATTCACTGCGTCTTGAGTGCTATTACACACACACACACACACACACACACACACAAAACAAGCCTCTAATGCCATAACCATACTCTCTGATGGTTATTTTTAGATTGTATTTGTTAGCAGGAGCATCAAACCAACTTACACAAACATTGTTAGGACAGTTGTTAAACAAGCATTGGACTGGGCACATTAGCTTCTGGACTAGTGCCTGCTGCTAATAGGACTGGGCACATTAGCTTCTGGACTAGTGCCTGCTGCTAATAGGACTGGGCACATTAGCTTCTGGACTAGTGCCTGCTGCTAATAGGACTGGGCACATTAGCTTCTGGACTAGTGCCTGCTGCTAATAGGACTGGGCACATTAGCTTCTGGACTAGTGCCTGCTGCTAATAGGACTGGGCACATTAGCTTCTGGACTAGTGCCTGCTGCTAATAGGACTGGGCACATTAGCTTCTGGACTAGTGCCTGCTGCTAATAGGACTGGGCACATTAGCTTCTGGACTAGCGCCTGCTGCTAATAGAACTGGGCACATTAGCTTCTGGACTAGCGCCTGCTGCTAATATTCTTGGCACATTAGCTTCTGGACTAGTGCCTGCTGCTAATAGGACTGGGCACATTAGCTTCTGGACTAGTGCCTGCTGCTAATAGGACTGGGCACATTAGCTTCAGGACTAGCGCCTGCTGCTAATAGGACTGGGCACATTAGCTTCTGGACTAGCGCCTGCTGCTAATATTCTTGGCACGATAGCTTCTGGACTAGTGCCTGCTGCTAATACTCTGGGCATATTAGCTTCAGGACTAGCGCCTGCTGCTAATATTCTGGGCAATGCTCTGCTGTGCTTCAATTACCTTTTGCTTATGATTGTATGTGACTGTGGGCACTGATAACCTAATGCCTGTAGTACAGTCATACAGTCAACCCCTGCTGCCTTTAGTTAGTCCTTATCCCCTGCTGCCTTTAGTTAGTCCTTAACCCCCGCTGCCTTTAGTTAGTCCTTATCCCCTGCTGCCTTTAGTTAGTCCTTAACCCCTGCTGCCTTTAGTTAGTCCTTAACCCCTGCTGCCTTTAGTTAGTCCTTAACCCCTGCTGTCTTTAGTTAGTCCTTATCCCATGCTGCCTTTAGTTAGTCCTTAACCCCTGCTGCCTTTAGTTAGTCCTTAACCCCTGCTGCCTTTAGTTAGTCCTTAACCCCTGCTGCCTTTAGTTAGTCCTTATCCCCTGCTGCCTTTAGTTAGTCCTTAACCCCTGCTGCCTTTAGTTAGTCCTTAACCCCTGCTGTCTTTAGTTAGTCCTTAACCCCTGCTGTCTTTAGTTAGTCCTTATCCCATGCTGCCTTTAGTTAGTCCTTATCCCCTGCTGCCTTTAGTTAGTCCTTAACCCCTGCTGCCTTTAGTTAGTCCTTAACCCCTGCTGCCTTTAGTTAGTCCTTTTCCCCTGCTGCCTTTAGTTAGTCCTTAACCCCTGCTGCCTTTAGTTAGTCCTTAACCCCTGCTGCCTTTAGTTAGTCCTTAACCCCTGCTGCCTTTAGTTAGTCCTTTTCCCCTGCTGCCTTTAGTTAGTCCTTAACCCCTGCTGCCTTTAGTTAGTCCTTATCCCCCGCTGCCTTTAGTTAGTCCTTAACCCCTGCTGCCTTTAGTTAGTCCTTAACCCCTGCTGCCTTTAGTTAGTCCTTAACCCCTGCTGCCTTTAGTTAGTCCTTAACCCCTGCTGCCTTTAGTTAGTCCTTAACCCCTGCTGCCTTTAGTTAGTCCTTAACCCCTGCTGCCTTTAGTTAGTCCTTATCCCCTGCTGCCTTTAGTTAGTCCCTATCCCCTGCTGCCTTTAGTTGGTCCTTATCCCCTGGTGCCTTTAGTTGGTCCTTAACCCCGGCTGCCTCAAGTGTGTGTGTGTGTGTTATTGTCGTTCGGTATCACTCAAGGAAAGATTGTTTTCTCTACAGGCACACACATTGTGGTTTAGATCTTCTCTGGAACGTCTCTCACGCACACACTTTTCCGGTGACTATAAAAACTGTTTTATCTATCTTACATAACTCTGTTATATTACATTACTTTTTGTTACAAGCACCGTTGGCTTGTCTTTAAGAAGTTTTGAGGGGGATGTTGTCCGTCAACCCACCCCCTCCTCCCTTTTGGAGAAACGTTACTGATGTGTTTGATAATAGCCAGGGCCACCGGCCGGTGTGTTGGCCTGGGAGATGTCTGAGCAGTGTCTCTGTCTGTTACTTCCATGTAAGCTCATGCTCTGATTTAGTAGGAGAGGAGAGACATAAAGAGGATTGAAGCTTTCAATTGATCCCAAATTGAAATGGGCTGTAGACAAGTGTAGTCCTATGCAAGGAGATGTGTGTGTCTAAGAGCAAGGGAGCCTTTTTCCTTTTCTGGAAACTGAAGAACAACTCCCTGCCCTATAGTGCACGAGTGCTGGGAATTGCCAAGGACCTCACAAAACGATATTATCAACATACTTAGGTGCTGATAGGATGTGTATTGTGATTCTCACGATTCTATATGTATTGCAATACTTTGATATTTTTTTAGTTTATTTTTGGGGGATTTGATGTTCCAAACATGCTCATATACACATAATATTGTGATATGTAACCGTAGTGATCCCCCCCCCATCACTAGCAGTCGGCACTACACCTGCCCCCCTCTCTTTCCCCTCCTTCTCGACTCTTTCTCCCCTGCCCCTCCCTTCTCTCTCTTTCTCCCTTCTTTCTCCCGTGCCCCTCTCTCTCTCTCGCTCTTTCTCCCCTTCCCTTCTCTGACTGCCTCCTCATAGCTATAGACCCCTCATAGCTATAGACCCCTCATAGCTATAGACCCCTCATAGCTATAGACCCCTCATAGCTATAGACCCCTCATAGCTATAGACCCCTCATAGCTATAGACTTGTCAGAGCCACTCTGCTTTCTGTGCCTCTTTTTTCTCCTTTCTTCCCCCTCTCTTCTATCGTCTCTCTCTCGCCCTCTCGCTCTCTTTCTCTCTGAGCATTGCTGTGAAATGAGGTCATCTCCTTCAGGCTTCATGAGACGAGATTTAGCCAGATATCAGGTACAGGAACACAGAAAACGAGGGAGAGGAGGTCGGGAGATGGGGAGACAGGTGAAAGGATTTGGGGAGGGGGAGGCAAAGCGAGAGAGGGAACCATTTAAGAACAAACACCATTGTAAATACAACCCATATTAGTTTATTTTCCCTTTTGTACCTTAACTATTTGCACATCGTTACAACACTGTATATAGACATTATGACATTTAAAACGTATTTTATTCTTTTGAAACTTCTGTGAGTGTAATGTTTACTGTTAATTTGTATTGTTTATTTCACTTTAATTTCATTATCTACTTCACTTCCTGTGGCAATGTTAACATATCTTTCCCATGCCAATAAAGCCCTTGAATTGAATTGAGAGCGCAGGTGACAGCATTCCCTCCCCCATATGCCCCCTTAGACACAGTTACGACAACAAAAACGGGTCACAACTCCTGCAGCTCTGTCGCTGGGTATGTACATAGTCAATGGTAGGCTTGGAGGGGACTCCTTTGGTAGGTATACCAATACGTCATCTCTTGGCAATAGTTCTGTAGACTACTTTATCACTGACATCAACCCAGTGTCTCCTACAGCGTTCAGTCAGTCCACTGACACCGCTATCAGATCTCATCAAAACCACACTCTATTTGAACAGAGCAATACTCAGTCATGAGGCATCAAAGCCAAGGGAGCTGAATAATATTAAGAAATGCTATAGATGGAAGGAAAATAGTGTGGAAATCTACCAAAAAACTATTAAGCAACAACAAATTAAATCCTTCTGGACAATTTCCTGGACAAAATGTTCCACTGTAATAGTGAAGGTGTAAACTTGGCAGTAGAAAACCTGAACAGTGTATTTGACCTCTCAGCTTCACTATCAAATTTGAAAAAATTCAAGCAGATGACCTAAGAAAATGAACAGCATTGACAAATGGTTTGATGAAGAATGCAAAAACCAAAGAAATAAATCAAGAAACCTAATCAACCAAAAGCATAGAGACCCAGAAAACCTGAGTCTACGCCTTTACTGTGGTGAATCACTAAAACAATACAGAAATACACTACGTATAAAGATGGAACAACAGCACGTCAGAAATCAGCTCAATGTAATTGAAGAATCCATAGACTCTAACCACTTCTGGGAAAATTGGAAAATTCTTTGTTTTGTTGTTTGTTTAGTGTTATCTATCCAAAATGGCGACGTATGGATAAACCCCTTCAATCTTTTTGACCCTATAACAAAGAACAAATAGCAAAAAAATATTAATGATCAAATACAAATCTTAGAATCAACTATTAAAGACTACCAGAACCTACTGGATTCTCCAATTACATTGAATGAACTACAGGACAAAATACAAATCCTCCAACCCAAAAAGGCCTGTGGTGTTGATGGTATCCTACATGAAATGATAAAATATACAGACCACAAATTACAAATGGCTATACTTTAACTTTTTAACATCATCCTCAGCTCTGGCATCTTCCCCAGTATTTGGAACCAAGGCCTGATCACCTCAATCCACAAAAAGTGGAGACAAATTTGACCCCAATAACTACCGGGGGATATGCGTCAACAGCAACCTTGGGGAAATCCTCTGCATTAACAGCAGACTCATACATTTCCCCAGTGAAAACAATGTACTGCGCAAATGTCAAATGGGCTTTTTACCAAATTACCGTACGACAGACCACGTATTCACCCTGCATACCCTAATTGACAAACAAACAAACCAAAACAAAGGCAAAGTCTTGTTATGCTTAAGTTGATTTCAAAAAAGCTTTCGACTCAATTTGGCCTGAGGGTCTGCTATACAATTAGATGGAAAGTGGTGTTGGGGGAAAAACATACGACATTATGATATTCATGTAAACAAACAAGTGTGCAGATAGAATTGTCAAAAAACACACATTTTTTCCCACAGGGTCGTGGGGTGAGACAGGGATGCAGCTTAAGCCCCACCCCCATCATATATATCAACAAATTGGCGAGGGCACTAGAACAGTCTGCAGCACCCGACCTTTCTCTACTAGAATCTGAAGTCAAATGTCTGTTTGCTGCTGATCTGGTGCTTCTGTCACCAACCAAGGAGGACCTACAGCAGCACCTAGATATTCTGCAAAGATTCTGTCAGACCTGGGCCCTGACAGTAAATCTCAGTAAGACCAAAATAATGGTGTTCCAAAAAGGTCCAGTTGCCAGTACCACAAATACAAATTCCATCTAGACATTGTTAGAGCACACAAACTATACATACCTCGGCCTAAACATCGGCGCCACAGCTAACTTCCACAAAGCTGTGAACGATCTGAGAGACAAGGCAAAAGGAACATAAAATTCAACATACCAATTAGGATCTAGCTAAAAATACTTGAATCAGTTATAGAACCCATTGCCATTTATGGTTGTGATGTCTGGGGTCCGCTCACCAACCAAGAATTCACAAAATGGGACAAACACCAAATTGAAACTGCATGCAGAATTCTGCAAAAACATCCTTCATGTACAACATAAAACACCAAATAATGCATGCAGAGTGGTGAGGCAGGTAGCCTAGTGGTTAGAGCGTTGGGCCAGTAACCCAAAGGTTGCTAGATCGAATCCCCGAGCTGACAAGGTAAAAATCTGTTGTTCTGCCCCTGAACAAGGTAGTTAACCCACTGTTCCCAGGCTGTCATTGTAAATAAGAATTTGTTCTTAACTGATTTTCCTATTTTAATAAAACATTTAAAAAATCTGAATTAGGCCGATACCTGCTAATTATCAAAAACCAGAAAAGAGTTGTTAAATTCTACAACCACCTAAAAGGAAGTGATTCCAAAACCTTCCATAACAAAGCCATTACCTACAGAGACATGAACCTGGAGAAGAGTCCCCTAAGCAAGCTGGTCCTGGGGCTCTGTTCACAAACACAAACACACCCTACAGAACCCCAGGACAGCAACACAATTAGACCCAATCAAATCAAGAGAAAACAAAAAGGTAATTCCTTGACACTTTGGAAAGAATTTACAAAAACAGAGAGCAAACTAAAATTATATTTGGCCCTTAACAGAGACTGACCCAAACTTAAGGAAAGCTTTGACTATGTACAGACTTAGTGAGCATAGCCTTGCTATTGAGAAAGGCCGCCGTAGGCAGACCTGGCTCTCAAGAGAAGACAGGCTATGGTGCTCACTGCCCACAAAATGAGATGGAATCTGAGCTGCACTTCCTAACCTCCTGCCCAATGTATGACCATATTAGAGACACATATTTTCCTCAGATTACACAGATCCACAATGAATTTGAAAACCAATCCAATATTGCTAAACTCCCATATCTACTGGGGGAAATAGCACAGTGTGCCATCACAGCAGCATCATTTGTGACCTGTTGTTGCCACAAGAAAAGGGCAACCAGTGAAGAACATTCACCATTGTAAATACAACCTATGTTTATTTATGTACTTTAACTACTTGCACATAATTCCAACACTGTATATAGACATAATATGACATTTGAAATGTATTTTATTCTTTTGGAACTTTTGTGAGTAATGTTTACGGTTCATTTTTGTTTATTTCACGTTTGTTTATGTTTTTCCACTTGCTTTGGCAATGTAAACATGTTTCCCATGTTTTTCACTTAGACCTCATTCCTGCTGCCCGTCTCTCTATCTGCCCTGAGCCTTACAGGAGTAAATGCAGGTGTAAGTCGATGTCAGTGCAGTGTGTGTGTGTGTGACTTCCTCTCGTAGTGTACTTTAGACGAGGGTCATATTTACACAGGCGGGCGTGGGAGTGATCACTCATGTTCTTTTTCAGAAAGACCTGTTACTAACAAAAGATGTGAAGTCTTCTGGTCAATGTCAAACCCGCTCTCCTTCCTCCCCTCTCTCTCTCTCCCTCCATCTATCTCTCGCTCCTAACTTCTTTAGGCTTTCACTGCAGCTGATGCTTATTTTCAGAAGTACACAGTGCACACTGGAGATGTTTCAGGAAGAGCATTACAACGCACACACTAGATTGATGGGCCAGCCTGCCAGCCCCTCCTTTAGGAAGAGAGGAGCGCTGAGACTGTTAGAGGGACAGAAAGATGAGGATGGCTTTTTACACAGGGAAAGGGGTGATGTGAAGGAGATGGAGAGAGAGAAACCCAGATAGAGAGAGAGAAAGCTTGATCTAGAGGAAGCAGGTAGTCAGAGGGGGATAAAGTGAGAGAGAGGGATTGTTGTTTTGGGACAGATGGAGAGAGGGAGTCATTGTGGATTAAAGCTAAGGGAACATCAGATTTATTACTTATGTTATCAGACCACCCACCTAGAATCAAACACTGCCCTCTCTCCGTGTCCCTCCTCTCTCCTTCTCTCTCCCCTCTTCTCTCTCTCTCTCTCTCTCTCTCTCTCTACCCTCCTCTCTCCTCCCCTCCTTCTCTCTCTCCTCTCTCCTTCTCTCTCTCTCTCTCTCTCCTCTCTCTCCCCTCCTCTCTCTCTCTCTACCCTCCTCTCTCCTCTCCTCCTCTCTCCTCCTCTCTCCTTCTCTATCTCTCTCTCTCCTTCTCTCTCCTTCTCTCTCCTTCTCTCTCCTTCTCTCTCACCTCTCTCTCCCCTCCTCTCTCTCTCCCCTCCTCTCTCTCTCTCCCCTCCTCTCTCTCTCTCCCCTCCTCTCTCTCTCTCCCCTCTTCTCTCTCTCTCTCTCTCTCTCTGTCTGTGTCTATCTCTGTGTCTCTGTCTGCCTCTCTCTGCGTCTCTGCCTGTATCTGGGTCTCTCCTTTTCTCTCCACCTCTCTCTCTTTCTGTTTCTTTCTGTCTCTCTCTCTCTCGTAGAACCCCCTGTGTAGTCCCCTTCTGAGAACCCCCAGGCCTTGACTCACACACTCAGAAGGAGAGGAGATGCTCTGGTGGGGACCTTTAGTGTGGAGGGACACACGCACACTTCCTCTGTTCTGTCCAGCAGGGAGGGGGAGAGAGGGGGATGAGGAGAGAAGGCACTAGACGGATGAGGAAAAGGGGTGAGACAGAAAGGAAAGGAAAGGAAGGGGATAGAGAGATGGTTTAACAGATGAGTGCAACCACCCAGTTCACCATTTCCCGTCATGCCCTTGACCAGAGGGGATGTTGGGTAAAAGTTTTTTTCTATTTTTTATACCCGCCATTTTACATAACAGTAAGACTGCGCATGAGAAAGCTATTGTCATGGAAACTTTGGTACCAAAGTATTTGTTTGTTTACTGTGAATTGCTGGGTCTAAAGGTTTGGGAAAGCTGACCCCCCCCCCACTTCCACCCTTCTGTAATGTTACCATGGTCTACGCCGGGCCTCAGTAGTGCAGTTCTCAGGAGACTAGAGCATATGGGTCCAGAACATCCTCTGTGTCTGTGCTTCCTGTCCTCTGGAAACACACACAAATACACTCCTCTTTCCAAGTCACCCTCTAATAAACAGACAGGCTGGCAAAAAAATGTGGGGACAAGGGCAACATAAATGTTTTCTGTTCCGCTATAAGAGTGGGGCTGGGGGCCTATTTTAAGGACGCACTCATGGGGTGAGAGGGCCTATTTTAAGGACGGACTCATGGAGTGAGAGGGGGGCTATTTTAAGGTGAGACTGGATCTGGTATAGGGAACCTTACATAGAGGATAGAACTGTCCAATGACAACAAAGCAGAGAGGGAGAGAGTGAGATCAGAACATATAGTGGATCTCTCTCATTATGTAGGATGCACCCTGGGTAATTACGGAGCACTTTTTTCTTGTGTAATGAAAGTATCTCTCTCTGAAACATCACTTTCTAGCAGAGCTGCCGTCTCACTTTCTAGCAGAGCTGCCGTCTCACTTTCTAGCAGAGCTGCCGTCTCACTTTCTAGCAGAGCTGCCGTCTCACTTTCTAGCAGAGCTGCCGTCTCACTTTCTAGCAGAGCTGCCGTCTCACCTTCTAGCAGAGCTGCCGTCTCACCTTCTAGCAGAGCTGCCGTCTCACTTTCTAGCAGAGCTGCCGTCTCAGCCTTCTAGCAGAGCTGCCGTCTCACTTTCTAGCAGAGCTGCCGTCTCACTTTCTAGCAGAGCTGCCGTCTCACTTTCTAGCAGAGCTGCCGTCTCAGCTGAGTGTGTGTGTGTGTAAGAAGGGTTTATGAAGGTGTGTTTTATTCATGACTAAGAAACACCCCTCTTCCCGTGTGTGTGTGCGCGTGCGTGGTTGTCTTTGTCATGGTAAAGTGTCAAGCTTTAGTTCAGCTGTGGCTCAGTGTCTTAACAAAGCTCAGACTCAGAGGAGTGTCTGGAGCCTAAAAACAGTTGTCTAACAAACACAGGACCAACCACAAGTCTGTAAAGCTCTGTGACAGCAGGTGGAATATACCTGTGTTTAGTAACTAACACACAGTCTCCAGACAGTCTCCAGTCCTCTCCTCATACACAGTGAATAGACAGTCTCCAGTCCTCTCCTCATACACAGTGAATAGACAGTCTCCAGACCTCTCCTCACACACAGTCTCCAGACAGTCTCCAGTCCTCTCCTCATACACAGTGAATAGACAGTCTCCAGACCTCTCCTCACACACAGTCTCCTGTCCTCTCCTCATACACAGTGAATAGACAGTCTCCAGTCCTCTCCTCATACACAGTGAATAGACAGTCTCCTGTCCTCTCCTAACACACAGTGAATAGACAGTCTCCAGACCTCTCCTCACACACAGTCTCCAGACAGTCTCCAGTCCTCTCCTCATACACAGTGAATAGACAGTCTCCAGACCTCTCCTCACACACAGTCTCCAGTCCTCTCCTCATACACAGTGAATAGACAGTCTCCAGTCCTCTCCTCATACACAGTGAATAGACAGTCTCCAGACCTCTCCTCACACACAGTCTCCAGACAGTCTCCAGTCCTCTCCTCATACACAGTGAATAGACAGTCTCCAGACCTCTCCTCACACACAGTCTCCAGTCCTCTCCTCATACACAGTGAATAGACAGTCTCCAGTCCTCTCCTCATACACAGTGAATAGACAGTCTCCTGTCCTCTCCTCACACACAGTGAATAGACATCTCCAGACCTCTCCTCACACACAGTGAATAGACATCTCCAGACCTCTCCTCATACACAGTGAATAGACAGTCTCCTGTCCTCTCCTCACACACAGTGAATAGACAGTCTCCTGTCCTCTCCTCACACACAGTGAATAGACAGTCTTCTGTCCTCTCCTCACACACAGTGAATAGACAGTCTCCAGTCCTCTCCTCACACACAGTGAATAGACAGTCTCCAGTCCTCTCCTCACACACAGTGAATAGACAGTCTCCAGACAGTCTCCTGTCCTCTCCTCACACACAGTGAATAGACAGTCTCCAGTCCTCTCCTCACACACAGTGAATAGACAGTCTCCAGTCCTCTCCCCACACACAGTGAATAGACAGTCTCCTGTCCTATCCTCACACAGAGTGAATAGACAGTCTCCAGACAGTCTCCAGTCCTCTCCTCACACACAGTGAATAGACATCTCCAGACCTCTCCTCACACACAGTGAATAGACATCTCCAGACCTCTCCTCACACACAGTGAATAGACAGTCTCCTGTCCTCTCCTCATACACAGTGAATAGACAGTCTCCTGTCCTCTCCTCATACACAGTAAATAGACAGTCTCCTGTCCTCTCCTCACACACAGTGAATAGACAGTCTCCTGTCCTCTCCTCACACACAGTGAATAGACAGTCTCCTGTCCTCTTCTCACACACAAAGACATGAGTGTGTGTCCCACCACTACACAGAGCATAGCACAGAGCATGCTCACATTGACAGACACACACAGACACACACACAGATACACACATGCACAAACAAGTTCTGGGCTCAACTGGTTCTGTGGGTGGACTTGAGCAGCTCTGCCCCATTCTCTACCTCCCCTCTCCACCTCCCCTCTCCCATCTCGCCTTCCCTCCATTGGCTTCTGTCCCGCGGTTAGCTTCTTTCGGCTCTTGTTCCCGCTATGATTCCTGTGTCCAGGAGAAAAGCAGGAAGACCATGTCAGAATGGCTGCTGGGCTCTAGGAGCAGGATTTAGGGTGAGGAGGAGAGGAGACTGGAGGAAGTGCCTCGGCCCAGAGCAATTGTTCAGGTTTTATACGTGTGGGGGGGGGGGGGGGGGGGGGGTGTTTTTCTCTCACACCCTCTCAACCTGCCATTACATAACTCACAACATGTGGATTACATCATCTGAAAGCGCTTTGCCTGTTTTGGTGCCATGTAGTGTTTTTGTGATTGGGGGTCAGGGTGTGTGATTGGGGGTCAGGGTGTGTGATTGGGGGTCAGGGTGTGTGATTGGGGGTCACGGTGTGTGATTGGGGGTCAGGGTGTGTGATTGGGGGTCAGGGTGTGTGATTGGGGGTCACGGTGTGTGATTGAGGGTCACGGTGTGTGATTGGGGGTCACGGTGTGTGATTGGGGGTCACGGTGTGTGATTGGGGGTCAGGGTGTGTGATTGGTGGTCAGGGTGTGTGATTGGTGGTCAGGGTGTGTGTCTGGCTGTGTAGCAGACTGATTATGTAGCCTGTGTTAGTCAGTGTGTTTGTCAGATGCCAACCTCAGTGTTTGGATTAAAAAGGAAAGCAGGACATTCTTGTCAAGCTATGATAGTCCTGGAATAGACTGACCTAACTAACCTCAACACCCTGTGTGTGTGTGTGTGTGTGTGTGTTTCAGCCTGTGTGTGTGTGTGTTTCAGCCTGTGTGTGTGTGTTTCAGCCTGTGTGTGTGTGTTTCAGCCTCTGTGTGTGTGAGTGTGTGTTTCAGCCTCTGTGTGTGTGTGTGTGTTTCAGCCTCTGTGTGTGTGTGTGTGTGTGTGTTTCAGCGTGTGTGTGTGTGTGTGTGTGTGTGTGTGTGTGTTTCAGCCTGTGTGTGTGTGTTTAGGCCAGAAACACTGGGGGTGCTGAAGTAAATCATGTTTGGAAACAGAGGGGGCACCCTCGTACAACCCCTCCGCCTCTATCCTTAGAGGGGTACACACACACACACACAGAGAGAGAGAGACCCATCCCTAGTCAGACTAGCTGTCTTTGGGTGAGACTAAGTTCAGTGTATCAGATGAGGTCTGGAGAATGATCATAATGATGTGTTTTCTCTCTGCTGTCCCAGACCTTTCACACTTTCTCTCTAGGCTCTCTTCTCCCTCCTCCACTTTCTCTCTAGGCTCTCTTCTCCCTCCTCCACTTTCTCTCTAGGCTCTCTTCTCCCTCCTCCACTTTCTCTCTAGGCTCTCTTCTCCCTCCTCCACTTTCTCTCTAGGCTCTCTTCTCCCTCCTCCACTTTCTCTCTAGGCTCTCTTCTCCCTCCTCCACTTTCTCTCTAGGCTCTCTTCTCCCTCCTCCACTTTCTCTCTAGGCTCTCTTCTCCCTCCTCCACTTTCTCTCTAGGCTCTCTTCTCCCTCCTCCACTTTCTCTCTAGGCTCTCTTCTCCTTCCTCCACTTTCTCTCTAGGCTCTCTTCTCCTTCTCCTCCGCTTTCTCTCTAGGCTCTCTTCTCCTTCTCCTCCGCTTTCTCTCTAGGCTCTCTTCTCCTTCTCCTCCGCTTTCTCTCTAGGCTCTCTTCTCCCTCTCCTCCGCTTTCTCTCTAGGCTCTCTTCTCCCTCTCCTCCGCTTTCTCTCTAGGCTCTCTTCTCCCTCTCCTCCGCTTTCTCTCTAGGCTCTCTTCTCCCTCTCCTCCGCTTTCTCTCTAGGCTCTCTTCTCCCTCTCCTCCGCTTTCTCTCTAGGCTCTCTTCTCCCTTCTCCTCCGCTTTCTCTCTAGGCTCTCTTCTCCCTTCTCCTCCGCTTTCTCTCTAGGCTCTCTTCTCCCTTCTCCTCCGCTTTCTCTCTAGGCTCTCTTCTCCTTCTCCTCCGCTTTCTCTCTAGGCTCTCTTCTCCCTTCTCCTCCGCTTTCTCTCTAGGCTCTCTTCTCCCTTCTCCTCCGCTTTCTCTCTAGGCTCTCTTCTCCCTTCTCCTCCGCTTTCTCTCTAGGCTCTCTTCTCCCTTCTCCTCCGCTTTCTCTCTAGGCTCTCTTCTCCCTTCTTCTCCGCTTTCTCCTTAGGCTCTCTTCTCCCTTCTCCTCCGCTTTCTCTCTAGGCTCTCTTCTCCCTTCTCCTCCGCTTTCTCTCTAGGCTCTCTTCTCCCTTCTCCTCCGCTTTCTCTCTAGGCTCTCTTCTCCCTTCTCCTCCGCTTTCTCTCTAGGCTCTCTTCTCCCTTCTCCTCCGCTTTCTCTCTAGGCTCTCTTCTCCCTTCTCCTCCGCTTTCTCTCTAGGCTCTCTTCTCCCTTCTCCTCCGCTTTCTCTCTAGGCTCTCTTCTCCCTTCTCCTCCGCTTTCTCTCTAGGCTCTCTTCTCCCTTCTCCTCCGCTTTCTCTCTAGGCTCTCTTCTCCCTTCTCCTCCGCTTTCTCTCTAGGCTCTCTTCTCCCTTCTCCTCCGCTTTCTCTCTAGGCTCTCTTCTCCCTTCTCCTCCGCTTTCTCTCTAGGCTCTCTTCTCCCTTCTCCTCCGCTTTCTCTCTAGGCTCTCTTCTCCCTTCTCCTCCGCTTTCTCTCTAGGCTCTCTTCTCCCTTCTCCTCCGCTTTCTCTCTAGGCTCTCTTCTCCCTTCTCCTCCGCTTTCTCCCTCTTCTTCATGTGTTTCTGGTTTTTCCGCTTTGGTTAATGACTTGGTCTTAATTCTCTGAACACACACACACACACACACACACACACACACACACACACAGGTTATTGACCTGTTATCTCCGATGTCTTTACCACCTCTTCTTCTTCTCCTTTTATTAGTCTGTCTTGTCAGGTTGGAATCAGTGATAAGAGGGAAGGGACCAGGTAACACTAACCTGAGGTCACCTGAGCTCTACACGTACTGAACACCAAGAGTTCCCTTTCCTCAAACCACACACACACACACACACACACACACACACACACACCCGGATGGTGCGTTGTTTCTCTGTCCTCTGGTTGTATGTTCAGCCATTCTTCCATCAGGCTCTGTGGAACACACCGGCCGATCATAATAGCCATAAGTATCGCCACGGTAATGATGGTGGTTGATGATTACTACTGTTTATGTGAGGATCTGAGGGCTGTCTGTCCTGCAGTGTGTGTGTGTGTGTGTTGGAAGAACCTCTGAATTCTTCAAGCCTATTACACAGCCCTCATCGTGCATTGACAGCTGGTGGATTGTGGGTTTGTGATGTTGAAATGGACTGGCATTACATTACATGAGGAGTCAAGAGTTTGTTGTAAGTGGAGCTTCTCTCCGGTTCAGATTATTGGGTTCATTCATGCACTGGTTTCTCCAAAGGTCACTTCTTGTACTCAGGACAAAAGTATGTGCTTTGTTCTTAGCTACGATTATGACTGCTATTTTCAACACGTGATAATTCAGCTATTAATATCCATCTACATCTGTGAGAGCCAATTTAGTCCAGTTGTGTTTCTCATAGAAAAGTGACCAATTCCTGAATGAGGCCTGAGTAGACAAAAACATTATGATAAATATATGTCAACCCCCCCCTAAAAATGGACTAAAATAGATTCATCTGTGTTCTTACCCATACAGTAACCTTGGAGGGAGAAACCATTTCTCCAGCTCTGGGGGAGGTTTGCTAGAATCAAGGCAGATATAATTTAGTTTTCTCTTGTTTCATTTTTTTATTTTTTTTAATCTACAGCTTCTCTCTCCATCTCTTTCTCTCAATCTTTGTCCCCCCATCCCTCCCTCCCTCCCTCCTCCCCACCATCCCTCCCTCCTCCCCACCATCCCTCCCTCCTCCCCACGATCCCTCACTCCTCCCCACCATCCCTCACTCCCTCCTCCCCACCATCCCATTGGTCTTTCCCCCCCCTGTTCCTTATCTTTAGCTTCCTGTCATCCCTAATAGCAGAGTGGTGTCAGCTGTAATAACACAACATGTAAACATTTTATTTTTGATTAGATATGTTTCTCTCCCACAGCTATATGTGTGTGATGTGTATTGCTGTTTAAAGGGTAGCTGTGTATCTGGTGTGGCGTAGGACGAAGTTGCCCAAGGACACTGATCTGAGGTCAGTTTTGACTTACCTCGCCTAGGTGTATATAGGATTTGGGAAGGGGAAGCTGATCTTAGATCTGTGTCTAATAGTAACTTCATCCGGCTCTGTCTGGTGTCCCTCCCCGATGCTTACAGTAGGAACCATAATTAGTTCTTCGAGTACACTAGTGAAAAGGTAGGGCAGGAAGTGGGTGGGAGGAATCATTAGACCGTCGCGCAGTACCTTTTTAAGTTCCTCTAATGTCCCGTCTCAGTTGTCGTTGGCGGGTAGTCAACCACCCGTGTGTGAGATGTCTTTTATAAATGGGAATCTTGCCGGTGCTCTCCGGTTGGAATGTGTTGACATCAGAGGAGGGAATGTAAGGCTTTGGAATATCAGGACAATTAAACAAAACCAGACACTTTTCTCCTCTCCTTTCTGTGTTGTTCTCTCCTTTTCTCCTCCTCTGCTTAGTGCTCTTTCATCATTCTAGTCTCTCCTCTTAACTCCACTTTCTACCTCATCCCTCTTTCTTCTCCTCACCCCTCCTTACCCGTTTTCCCTCCTGTTCTCTGTGTCTGTCTCTCTACCCCCTAACTATGTTCTCTCTCTACCTGTTCTCTCCTCCCGTTCTCCTCTCCTGTTCTCTGTGTCTGTCTCTCTACCCCCTAACTATGTTCTCTCTCTCCCTGTTCTCTCCTCCCTTTCTCCTCTCCTGTTCTCTGTCTGTCTCTCTACCCCCCCTAACTATGTTCTCTCTCTCCATGTTCTCTCCTCCCGTTTTCCCTCCTGTTCTCTGTGTCTCTCTCTACCCCCTAACTATGTTCTCTCTCTCCCTGTTCTCTCCTCCCTTTCTCCTCTCCTGTTCTTTGTCTGTCTCTCTACCCCCCCTAACTATGTTCTCTCTCTCCATGTTCTCTCCTCCCGTTCTCCTCTCCTGTTCTCTGTGTCTGTCTCTCTAACCCCCTAACTATGTTCTCTCTCTCCCTGTTCTCTCCTCCCTTTCTCCTCTCCTGTTCTTTGTCTGTCTCTCTACCCCCCCTAACTATGTTCTCTCTCTCCATGTTCTCTCCTCCCGTTCTCCTCTCCTGTTCTCTGTGTCTGTCTCTCTACCCCCCCTAACTATGTTCTCTCTCCCTGTTCTCTCCTCCCGTTCTCCTCTCCTGTTCTCTGTGTCTGTCTCTCTACCCCCCCTAACTATGTTCTCTCTCTCCCTGTTCTCTCCTCCCGTTCTCCTCTCCTGTTCTCTGTGTCTGTCTCTCTACCCCCCCCCCTAACTATGTTCTCTCTCTCCCTGTTCTCTCCTCCCTTTCTCCTCTCCAGTTCTTTGTCTGTCTCTCTACCCCCCCCTAACTATGTTCTCTCTCTCCCTGTTCTCTCCTCCCGTTCTCCTCTCCTGTTCTCTGTGTCTGTCTCTCTACCCCCCCCCTAACTATGTTCTCTCTCTCCCTGTTCTCTCCTCCCTTTCTCCTCTCCAGTTCTTTGTCTGTCTCTCTACCCCCTAACTATGTTCTCTCTCTCCCTGTTCTCTCCTCCCTTTCTCCTCTCCTGTTCTCTGTGTCTGTCTCACTACCCCCTAACTATGTTCTCTCTCTCCCTGTTCTCTCCTCCCTTTCTCCTCTCCTGTTCTCTGTGTCTGTCTCTCTACCCCCCCCTAACTATGTTCTCTCTCTCCATGTTCTCTCCTCCCGTTCTCCTCTCCTGTTCTCTGTGTCTGTCTCTCTACCCCCCCCCTAACTATGTTCTCTCTCTCCCTGTTCTCTCTCTCCCTGTTCTCTCCTCCCTTTCTCCTCTCCTGTTCTCTGTGTCTGTCTCACTACCCCCTAACTATGTTCTCTCTCTCCCTGTTCTCTCCTCCCTTTCTCCTCTCCTGTTCTCTGTGTCTGTCTCTCTACCCCCTAACTATGTTCTCTCTCTCCCTGTTCTCTCCTCCCTTTCTCCTCTCCTGTTCTCTGTGTCTGTCTCACTACCCCCCCCCCCTAACTATGTTCTCTCTCTCCCTGTTCTCTCTTCCCTTTCTCCCCTCCTGTTCTTTGTCTGTCTCTCTACCCCCCCCCCCTAACTATGTTCTCTCTCTCCCTGTTCTCTCCTCCCTTTCTCCTCTCCTGTTCTCTGTGTTTGTATCCTCTTTCCATTCCTCCCACTCAGCTCACATCTGGTCCTCATTGACAGACTGAGCAGCCTGCACCCATAACAGACTAGGAGACTGAGCCCTACACTACACTCTCTCTGTGTTTGTGTATAGAGGGTAGACCCAAATATCCTCTCCCCCCCCTCAGAGGAATAATAAGACTCACCTACCCTTCTTAAATCACACACTCAGTCACACACACAACCCCAGTCTAGAGCATGGTATAAATATAGCCAGCAGCTCTGACATTACTCAGAAAAAGAAGACAAGGAAAGTTATTGTGAACGTTGATAGGGGTGTGTGTTTGTGTGTGAGATGTATACATACACACATACATACATACATACATACATACATACATACATACATACACACATACAGAGATGTTGTAGGTATTATTTTTCCTGTCTTTGAAAGACCAAGGTAGAACAGTGTCTCTCTAGACAGAACAAGAACAGACTGATATGAGTGAAAAATAGACTGAGATGTCATGATGTTCCCTTGACTTCTCAGAAGTTATTGCTGAAACATGGTGTGAGGAGAGGGAGAACAGCTACAATGTATTGGTCTGGGATGGCTCTGCTCTAGTATGTATGCGCTGGAGGCACCTGATCAGTCTTATCTACACACACTCTCGGCTTCAATTTCACATGTCTGTATAAGAGAAACAGTCCATTGTTCATTAGGGCTGGGAATTACCAGGGACCTCATGATACCATATCAGCATGCTTAGGTGCCGATATGTATTGAATTACCAGGGACCTCATGATACCATATCAGCATACTTAGGTGCCGATATGTATTGAATTACCAGGGACCTCATGATACCATATCAGCATACTTAGGTGCCGATATGTATTGAATTACCAGGGACCTCATGATACCATATCAGCATACTTAGGTGCCGATATGTATTGAATTACCAGGGACCTCATGATACCATATCAGCATACTTAGGTGCCGATATGTATTGAATTACCATGGACCTCATGATACCATATCAGCATGCTTAGGTGCCGATATGTATTGAATTACCAGGGACCTCATGATACCATATCAGCATACTTAGGTGCCGATATGTATTGAATTACCAGGGACCTCATGATACCATATCAGCATGCTTAGGTGCCGATATGTATTGAATTACCAGGGACCTCATGATACCATATCAGCATACTTAGGTGCCGATATGTATTGAATTACCAGGGACCTCATGATACCATATCAGCATACTTAGGTGCCGATATGTATTGAATTACCAGGGACCTCATGATACCATATCAGCATACTTATACAGAATGTATTGAATTACCAGGGACCTCATGATACCATATCAGCATACTTAGGTGCCGATATGTATTGAATTACCAGGGACCTCATGATACCATATCAGCATGCTTAGGTGCCGATATGTATTGAATTACCAGGGACCTCATGATACCATATCAGCATACTTAGGTGCCGATATGTATTGAATTACCAGGGACCTCATGATACCATATCAGCATACTTATACAGAATGTATTGAATTACCAGGGACCTCATGATACCATATCAGCATACTTAGGTGCCGATATGTATTGAATTACCAGGGACCTCATGATACCATATCAGCATACTTAGGTGCCGATATGTATTGAATTACCAGGGACCTCATGATACCATATCAGCATACTTAGGTGCCGATATGTATTGAATTACCAGGGACCTCATGATACCATATCAGCATACTTATACAGAATGTATTGAATTACCAGGGACCTCATGATACCATATCAGCATACTTAGGTGCCGATATGTATTGAATTACCAGGGACCTCATGATACCATATCAGCATACTTAGGTGCCGATATGTATTGAATTACCAGGGACCTCATGATACCATATCAGCATGCTTAGGTGCCGATATGTATTGAATTACCAGGGACCTCATGATACCATATCAGCATACTTAGGTGCCGATATGTATTGAATTACCAGGGACCTCATGATACCATATCAGCATACTTAGGTGCCGATATGTATTGAATTACCAGGGACCTCATGATACCATATCAGCATACTTATACAGAATGTATTGAATTACCAGGGACCTCATGATACCATATCAGCATACTTAGGTGCCGATATGTATTGAATTACCAGGGACCTCATGATACCATATCAGCATACTTAGGTGCCGATATGTATTGAATTACCAGGGACCTCATGATACCATATCAGCATACTTAGGTGCCGATATGTATTGAATTACCAGGGACCTCATGATACCATATCAGCATACTTATACAGAATGTATTGAATTACCAGGGACCTCATGATACCATATCAGCATACTTAGGTGCCGATATGTATTGAATTACCAGGGACCTCATGATACCATATCAGCATACTTAGGTGCCGATATGTATTGAATTACCATGGACCTCATGATACCATATCAGCATACTTATACAGAATGTATTGAATTACCAGGGACCTCATGATACCATATCAGCATACTTAGGTGCCGATATGTATTGAATTACCAGGGACCTCATGATACCATATCAGCATACTTAGGTGCCGATATGTATTGAATTACCATGGACCTCATGATACCATATCAGCATACTTAGGTGCCGATATGTATTGAATTACCAGGGACCTCATGATACCATATCAGCATACTTAGGTGCCGATATGTATTGAATTACCAGGGACCTCATGATACCATATCAGCATACTTAGGTGCCGATATGTATTGAATTACCAGGGACCTCATGATACCATATCAGCATACTTAGGTGCCGATATGTATTGAATTACCATGGACCTCATGATACCATATCAGCATACTTAGGTGCCGATATGTATTGAATTACCAGGGACCTCATGATACCATATCAGCATACTTAGGTGCCGATATGTATTGAATTACCAGGGACCTCATGATACCATATCAGCATACTTAGGTGCCGATATGTATTGAATTACCAGGGACCTCATGATACCATATCAGCATACTTATACAGAATGTATTGCGATTCAATACTGTGTTTTTTTTTTGTTCCAAACATATTACTCATATTACTGCTGCAGAGCGATGAGAGAGCACGAGAAAGAGTTCTGATCAGTCATGGAAATAAGCTCTGAAAACATGTTGACTATCTAAAAAGAAGATTGAGAACAAGCTATAGGATGAAAAAGACTGCAGTTTTGGTGCAGGTACAGCCGACTAGCGCTAGCTAACACTACCTAGCAAAAACAATTACAAATATAGATTTTACAAAACAATATTTGGAGTCAAATTGTTCAAAATAATATTGCGGTATTCAACTATATAGATCCCCCCCCCCCCCCCCCCCCCTTACTATTGTTCATACCTTCTATGATCTGCTAATCCTGACGAATCACAGGTGAGTATTTTCCACCTACAGGTCAGGGCTCTGTCTCACCTTTTGACCTCTGTTTGACCTCAGCCATGGCCCTGTTGGAATACCATTGGTCCATCCTGACCTCTTCCCTCCTTTTCCTGTAGTAATCACTCATCTAACATGGAGGGATAGTAGGGTTTAGAAGAGTGCTGGACTGTGCTCTCCGGCCAGTTAAACAGTAAGCCATCATGGGGGGTGCGTGTGTGTTTTGCTTTTAAGCAGTTTTACATTTAGCAAACGCTCTGATCCAGAGTGACTTAGTTAGCTATCTTAAGATGAATGCACTAGTTGGGAAAACCACATCACAGGCATAGAAAGTATATTTTTCCTCTAAAGTAGCTATCAGAGTCAGAGCTGGGGGGGTTGAGGTTTTCAGAAAATGGTCAGGGACTCTGCTGTGCTAGCTTCAGGGGGAAGCTGGTTCCACCACTGGGGTGCCAGGACAGAGGAGGGTTTGGACTGGCCTGAGCGGGAGCCTGAGGTGGCAGAACGGAGTACTTGGGTTGGGGTGTAGGGTTTGAGCAGAGCCTGAAGGTAGTGAGGGGCAGTTCCTCTTGCTGTTCCGTAGGTAAGCATCATGGTCTTGTGGTGGAAGCCAGTGGAGTGTGGTGACATGAGAACATGGGAAGGTTGAAAACCAGGCGGGTTGTAACGTTCTGAATAAGTTACAGGGGTTTACTGGCACGTAGTCAAGACGGGAGAAGATAATTGCCTGGATTAGGACCTAGGTCAAGAAGATTGTTCTGAGAAAGATAACGAGAAAGTTTATCAGAGATCGCACGCTCAAGTGCAACTGAAGTCAGAGGGAACGCAGCCAGTGGCCAGGGATGAGTTGATGATGGAAGTGAGGAATGAAGGTCTCCAGAGGTGGTCTGGAGGAGGGGATGGAGTCAAGTGGGCAGGTTGTTGGGTGGCTTGACCTTACTAGTCGCAGGAGTTCATTTGGAGAGCGATGGGAGAAAGAGGTCAAGGTGTAGGATACGTTCTGTGTGAGTGAGACCATACTGTATGAGTGAGACCATGTGAGTGAGACCAGTGGACTCAATAGGCTGAGTGAATGAGTAGCGGATGTTGTCAGCGTTCTTTTCAAAGCAATTGACAAAGTTGTCCGCAGAGAAGGAGGAGGATTGAGATGGTTGAAAAGCGTTTCCTAGGGTTAGGGGCAGAAGCTTGAAATTTTGTGGGGGGCGGGGCAGTGTGAGTCATAGGATGCAGAAAGTGAGCAGTAGGATCGAAGAGGCAGAATCAGGAGACAGAAGGGAGAAGGAAGCGATGACAGGATAGAAGAGAGTCGTGGGAGAGAGAAAACAAAGATTATGACGGCGCATTACCATTTGGGTAGAGGCAGAGTGGTTAGGGCTGGAGAAAAGGGAGGCAGAAAAGGAAACAAAGTAGTGATCAGAGACCTTGAGGGGGTTTGCATTGAGACTAGTAGGAGAACAGAGACCTGGAGGGGGTTTGCATTGAGATTAGTAGGTGAGCAGCCTCTAGTAAAGATGAGGTCAAGCGTATTGCCTGCCTTGTGAGGTGGAGGGGATTGGGAAAGGGTGAGGTCAAGAGGAAAAAGGAGGGGAAGAAATGAATCAGGAGGTTGTAGTCGCCAAGTACGAAGAGCAGTGAGCCATAGTCAGGAAATGAGCTGATCAAGATGTCAAGTTCATTGGGGAACTCTTAGAGCACCTGGTGGGCGATAGATGACAACCACGTTAAGCTTGATTTGGACAAGTGACAGTGACAGAATTGAAATGATGAAATGGACATGGAGAGGGAGAAAAGAGAGAATCTCCACATAAGAGAAATGAGTAGCCAAGGGGTGGGGAGCATCTGTAAAGCCTACAGGGAGAGGTGCCAACAGGTATAGAAAACAGAGTTGCCAAAGCTATACAAAGAACAAAAATGAGATCTGAAAATAACTAGGGTAGATACTGTGAGAGAGTGGTATGAAGCCTTCCTCAAACAACTCGGCAGGACCGTTTTTGTTTAGGCAACCAGACCGCCGCTTACCGTTGCCGCTGCGAATCCAGGGGTGACATATTGCTAATTGCCTAGCAGAGGTGGAGAGAGCACCTCCCTGTACTAATTACAGCCACTGATTACCAAAACAAGCCACAAATTCCCCTGCCTCTTAATCCTGGTTGATGTGTCAACAACTATCTGCAAATGATGAGCAGTCAGCAGTTCACACACCAAGTAGGATTCTGGGAAGACAGGCAGCACTTACAGTAAATGGCCCTAGCTAGCAAAAATACAGTACTAAACCACAACAAACAAAGACAAAATATTATACTTGTCACAGGAGTCTTCTAGCCATAGAATGAAGCACACTGAGATGGAGCCTGAGAAGCTGGTTATAGACACTCCCCCTCCAATACAGCCACTGATTACCAAAACAAGTCACAAATTGCCCTGCCTCTTGACCCTGGTTGATGGGTCAACAACTATCTGAGAATCAGTGCTGTCTGTCAATTTATTATATATTTTTATAGTTATTTCAATCAAATGAAAACATACGTTAGTTTTATTAACAGGGAAAAATGAGTAGAAGGGTGAGGTCATGGGGTCAGTCTTAGCTCTAAGCTGCAGGCCAAATATCAATACTCTCTCCAAAGATGGTGGATATTTCAAGATGTCTCACTCAGGCCATGTACCATTGGAAAAGTTCATAGTTACTTTGTATTTATTTATTTAACATTTCATTAACTCAGTCTGGTTAAGGGGTGCTGCTAGTGCGTTAGCAGCTGGGTCTGGTCTGCTTAGGTCATTGACTGTGTGAACCAGATAAAATGAGTGAGTGTCTCTCTTCCATCTCTGCTTTCTCTCTCTCTATCTGATCTTTGCTCTCTTTTCCTCTCTCTCTCTTCTCCCATTCTTTCTCTCAGCTCTAACACGTATGGAAAAATCCAGCACACTGTTTCTCTTTCTACAGAGGTATTTTTCATTTCAGTTGACTTCTGGGGGCTTAAGGATATTGTGCCTCTGTCTGGATGGCTTTTTCATGGGGGTAGTTGTAGGGGCTGAGGGTATCGATGGGGGCAGATCTGGAGATATGGGTTTGGTCTTTCCCCCTCTTCATTCCCTTGTTACCATAGCTTCTGTGTGTGTGTGTGTGCTATAAATAGAGAGAGGAATGGTACAGGCCTGGGAATTCTGTCCTCTCTGGAAAAACAAACTACTCCCTATTCCCTCTCTTTTACCATCCCTGCAGAAGACTGAGAGAAGGATAGAGAGGGCAGGCAGGCAATCTCAGTAAGACAAAAATAATGGTGTTCCAAAAACAGTCCAGTTGCCAGGGAAACAAATTCTATCTAGACACAATTGCCCTAGAGCACACAAAGACCTGTACCTGACTCAGCCTAAACATCAACACCACAGGTAACTTACACAAGACTGTGAAGGATCTGAGAGACAAGAAGGGCCTTCTACGCCATCAAAAGGAACAAAACTCAACATCCCAATTAGGATCTGGCTAAAAATACTTAAATCAGTTATAGAACCCATTGGGGGTGGCAGGTAGCCTAGTGGTTCGAGCGTTGGGCCAGTAACGGAAAGGTTGCTAGATCAAATCCCCGAGCTGACAAGGTAAAAATCGTCGTTCCGCCCCTGAACAAGGCATTTAACCCACTGTTCCTAGGCTGTCATTTAAAATAAGAATTCGTTTTTAACTGACTTACCAAGTTAAATAAAGGTTAAATAAAATAAAAACTATGAGGTCTGGGGTTCCACTCACCAACCCAAAATTTACAAAATGGGACAAACAACCAATTGAGACTCAGAATTCTCCATAAATATACTTTGTGTACAATGCAAAACCCCAAACAATGCGGGCAGAGCAGAACAGCCCTCAGAACAGCCCCCCGCAGAACAGCCCCCCGCAGAACAGCCCCCCGCAGAACAGCTCCCAGAACAGCCCTCAGAACAGCCCTGTTGACTCTACAAGGTGTCTAACGCGTTCCACAGGGATGCTGGTCCATGTTGACTCTACAAGGTGTTGAAAGTGTTCCACAGGGATGCTGGTCCATGTTGACTCTACAAGGTGTTGAAAGTGTTCCACAGGGATGCTGGTCCATGTTGACTCTACAAGGTGTTGAAAGTGTTCCACAGGGATGCTGATCCATGTTGACTCTACAAGGTGTTGAAAGCATTCCACAGGGATGCTGGTCCATGTTGACTGCATTGCTTTCCACAGTCGTGTCAAGTTGGCTGGATGTCCTTTGGGTGGTGGACCCTTCTTGATACAGACAGGAAACTGTTGAGCGTGAAACTCAGCAGCGTTGCACACTCAAACCGGTGTGCCTGGCACCTACTACCATACCCCGTTCAAAGGCACTTAAACCCCTTTATCTAAACGGATTGAAGTGGATTTAACAAGTTACATCAATAAGGGATCATAGCTTTCACCTGGGTTCACCTGGTCAGTCTGTCATAGAAAGAGCAGGTGTTCTTAATGTTTTGAACAGTCAGTGTAGGTATAGCATATCACTCATACGCTACCAGGCCAGGGAACAAAAGTGGAGAGAGGAAAAGCCAGGCAATACCACACTCTTGCCTGCTGCAGGGATAATGATGTACCGTAAAACTTCAATTAAACACAGTTTCAAATAGCCACCGTTTCCATAACGACCCCTATTCATTGTGGCCTGAGGGGCATTCACCACCCTGGTCGCTGTCAATCACACACACACAGTGTGCACATAGCCTGTCTTCTCTTGAGAGCCAGGTCTGCCTATGGTGGCCTTTCTCAATAGCAAGGCTATGCTCACTGAGCCTGTACGTAGTCAAAGCATTCCTTTAGATTGGGTCAGTCACAGAGGTCAGGTATTCTGTCACTGTGTACTCTCTGTTTAGGGCCAAATAGCATTCTAGTTTGCTCTGTTTTTTTGTTAATTCTTTCCAATATGTCAAGCAATTATCTTTTTGTTTTCTCATGATTTGTTTGGGTCTGATTGTGTTGCTGTCTGGGCTCTGTGGGGTGTGTTTGTGAACAGAGCCTCAGGACCAGCTTGCTTAGGGGACTCTTCTCCAGGTTCATCTCTCTTAAGTGATGGCTTTGTTATGGAAGGTTTGGGAATCTCTTCCTTTTAGGTGGTTGTAGAATTTGTCTCTTTTCTGGATTTTGATAATTAGTGGGTATCGGCCTAATTCTGCTCTGCATGCATTATTTGATGTTTTACGTTGTACGCGGAGGATATTTTTGCAGAATTTTGCATGCAGTCTCAATTTGGTGTTAATTTAGTTAATTCCTGGCTGGTGAGCGGACCCCAGACCTCACAACCATAAAGGGCAATGGGTTCTATAACTGATTCAAGTATTTTTTGCCAGATCCTAATTGGTATGTTGAATGTTATGTTCCTTTTGATGGCATAGAAGGCCCTTCTTGCCTTGTCTCAGATCGTTCACAGCTCTCTCTCTCTGTTTCTCTGTCTCTCTCTCTCTCTCACACACACACACACACACACACACACACACACACACACACACACACACACAGTGAGAGTTGTAGGAAAAAAGTAATCAAACTTAAAGTCTGCATGTTATTTAATCTCTGGTCTCAACGTGGTCCAACCTTTCAGATGGTTGACAGTGTGTTTCTCTGGTCTCAACGTGGTCCAACCTTTCAGATGGTTGACAGTGTTTCTCTGGTCTCAACGTGGTCCCCCTTTCAGATGGTTGACAGTGTTTCTCTGGTCTCAACGTGGTCCAACCTTTCAGATGGTTGACAGTGTGTTTCTCTGGTCTCAACGTGGTCCAACCTTTCAGATGGTTGACAGTGTGTTTCTCTGGTCTCAACGTGGTCCAACCTTTCAGATGGTTGACAGTGTGTTTCTCTGGTCTCAACGTGGTCCCCCTTTCAGATGGTTGACAGTGTGTTTCTCTGGTCTCAACGTGGTCCAACCTTTCAGATGGTTGACAGTGTTTCTCTGGTCTCAATGTGTTCACCTTTCAGATGGTTGACAGTGTGTTTCTCTGGTCTCAATGTGTTCACCTTTCAGATGGTTGACAGTGTGTTTCTCTGGTCTCAACGTGGTCCAACCTTTCAGATGGTTGACAGTGTGTTTCTCTGGTCTCAACGTGGTCCAACCTTTCAGATGGTTGACAGTGTTTCTCTGGTCTCAACGTGGTCCAACCTTTCAGATGGTTGACAGTGTTTCTCTGGTCTCAACGTGGTCCAACCTTTCAGATGGTTGACAGTGTTTCTCTGGTCTCAACGTGGTCCCCCTTTCAGATGGTTGACAGTGTTTCTCTGGTCTCAACGTGGTCCAACCTTTCAGATGGTTGACAGTGTTTCTCTGGTCTCAACGTGGTCCCCCTTTCAGATGGTTGACAGTGTGTTTCTCTGGTCTCAACGTGGTCCAACCTTTCAGATGGTTGACAGTGTGTTTCTCTGGTCTCAACGTGGTCCCCCTTTCAGATGGTTGACAGTGTGTTTCTCTGGTCTCAACGTGGTCCCCCTTTCAGATGGTTGACGGTGTTTCTCTGGTCTCAACGTGGTCCAACCTTTCAGATGGTTGACAGTGTGTTTCTCTGGTCTCAACGTGGTCCAACCTTTCAGATGGTTGACAGTGTTTCTCTGGTCTCAACGTGGTCCAACCTTTCAGATGGTTGACAGTGTGTTTCTCTGGTCTCAACGTGGTCCAACCTTTCAGATGGTTGACAGTGTTTCTCTGGTCTCAACGTGGTCCAACCTTTCAGATGGTTGACAGTGTTTCTCTGGTCTCAATGTGTTCACCTTTCAGATGGTTGACAGTGTGTTTCTCTGGTCTCAACGTGGTCCCCCTTTCAGATGGTTGACAGTGTGTTCCTCTGGTCTCAACGTGGTCCAACCTTTCAGATGGTTGACAGTGTTTCTCTGGTCTCAACGTGGTCCAACCTTTCAGATGGTTGACAGTGTTTCTCTGGTCTCAACGTGGTCCCCCTTTCAGATGGTTGACAGTGTTTCTCTGGTCTCAACGTGGTCCAACCTTTCAGATGGTTGACAGTGTTTCTCTGGTCTCAATGTGTTCACCTTTCAGATGGTTGACAGTGTTTCTCTGGTCTCAACGTGGTCCAACCTTTCAGATGGTTGACAGTGTGTTTCTCTGGTCTCAACGTGGTCCAACCTTTCAGATGGTTGACAGTGTGTTTCTCTGGTCTCAGCGTGGTCCAACCTTTCAGATGGTTGACAGTGTGTTTCTCTGGTCTCAACGTGGTCCAACCTTTCAGATGGTTGACAGTGTTTCTCTGGTCTCAATGTGTTCACCTTTCAGATGGTTGACGGTGTTTCTTAGTGGTATTGAAGACTAGGAATATAGACTGGTTGGTCCTTAGTGGTGATGTAGACCTGAGAGGTGGAGTGGTATACAGACTAAGCCTTAACCTTATGAATCACTCACTCAATGTGTGTGTGCCACAGTGCCTGTATGCACATTTCTTAATGTCATGCTAGCAGATACCCATAGACTTCCAGTCATTGTGCTAACGCTAGTTAGCATTGGCTCATGAAACTACCTCTAACTTCCTTCATACTGGACACAGACACAAACACAAATGATATCCATGAGTTTAAAAACTATATTTTAGATGTTCTTTTTTTAATACAGTCACGTTTTTAAGATGTCGGACTTTCAAGAAGCAAAGTGTCACTTGCCTCATCATGATGATTATGTAAAATGAGTGGCTTTTTCCTTTCGCCTTCAAACTTCAATTAAATGGGTCATTTTGACCCCAGAGGCACATTTTCTATCATAGCCCAAGGTGGTTTATTCAATACTATAAATAATTCTAATAACTTTGTCAATCAACTTGTTCTTGATAAATCTAAATGATTGTTTATAATAACAAGTTATCCATTCCATCTGAGGGTGGAGGGGGACCTGTATCAGTGATTTTTGACTATAGATATGTATAGTGTGTACTTGTACTTTTCTACACCACGTGTCGTATGCCTGTGTTCAGAATTACCTTCTTTTTGTGCATATTAATGAATGTACACAGTGTTGTATTGGGGAAAAGTCGTTATTCCACGGAAGATTTTGTATGAATACCAAAATTCCTATAATATCTAATGTTTTTTTTTAAAAACAATACAGAACATACACATACAAACGACAACATCACACCTGTCCAGACCAACATGCTCATACCCTCATCTCAAGATCCCGCTTCACTCTCTGCCACATGGCCTCAAACGCCGCCATTTTGTTTCTGCACCTATAATATCCTGTGCAACTTCTGGCATTTTGGTTGCTAGTACATTTGGTTTGAAGTGACAGGGTTGGGCATGCATTTTGAAGCATCCTGCCATTGGCCCTACCACTCCCATTCTGTCACTAGCAGCGGTGCTAATGGTGGCTGTGGGGTAAGTAGATAAAGAAAACGGAACTGTATTTTTGGTGATTGTTTCTCAGGATCGAGGGATGAATCCCTTTTTGCCAATAAACGTACGTATATTATACATTTTAGTGCACTGCCCCTTTAAATGGCAATCGTTTCCCCCCACGTAAATATGACAAAATCGGTATTTTCTTCAATATTCAAAAAACTAAATGATACTACAATCAAATTAATTTACATTTTTATTTTTATTTTACCTTTATTTAACTAGGCAAGTCAGTTAAGAACAAATTCTTATTTTCAATGACGGCCTGGGAACAGTGGGTTCAGGGGCAGAACGACAGATTTGTACCTTGTCAGCTAGGGGGTTTGAACTTGCAACCTTCCGGTTACTAGTCCAATGCTCTAACCACTAGGCAAGTCAGTGCCGCCCCAGACACACATTATTGAAAATGTACTCTGAGTGTACAAAATATTAAGAACACCTGCTCTTTCTATGACAGACTGACCAGGTGAACCCAGGTGAAAGATATGATCCCTTATTGATGTAACTTGTTAAATCCACTACAATCAGTGAAGATGAAGGGGAGGAGACAGGTTAAAGAAGGATTTTTAAGCCTTGAGACAATTGAGCCATGGATTGTGTGTGTGTACCATTCAGAGGGTGAATGGGCAAGACAGAATATTTAAGTGCCTTTTGAACGGGGTATGGTAGTAGGTGCCAGGCGCACCGGTTTGAGTGTGTCAAGAACTGCAACGCTGCTGGGTTTTTCACACTCAACAGTTTCCTGTATGTATCAAGAATGGTCCACCACCCAAAGGACCTCCAGCCAACTTGACACGACTGTGGGAAGCTTTGGAGTCATTAAGTTGATAATAGTTTCTTCTTGGGGTCAAAATTACCCCAGTTGGTAATCCATCTATGTAAAATATGTTGGTGGTATGAGGTATTAATCATTGTTGGTTAAATTGCATCTCTCTTCCTCTCTCTCTCTGTCTGTCACACACACAGTCTCTCTCTCACTGCAGTGACATTTTTGGCCCTGTTCAGTCATAGTTTGACTGAATTCCATTAAGTTGTTTCTGTGGCAACCGGTGTCACATAGCAACCGACTGCCCAATGACATGACTGTAACAAGTGGCTGTGGAATTCTGGGAGGAGTGAGAACTTTCTCTCGCTCTCTCTCTGTGGGTTTTTAATAACAGTGAACCAGTGGTTGTTTGGGAGGGAGCCGAACTAATACAGTAACTCCTCTGTTCTCCCTGTGTACCTCTATCCCTCTTTCCTCTTCTTGTGCTCTTTTTATATTTGCTCGACCACTCCTCCCCTCCCATCTATCACTCTCTCTTAGCTTCGACCACTCCTCCCCTCCCAGCTATCACTCTCTCTTAGCTTCGACCACTCCTCCCCTCCCAGCTATCACTCTCTCTTTGCTTCGACCACTCCTCCCCTCCCATCTATCACTCTCTCTTAGCTTCGACCACTCCTCCCCTCCCAGCTATCACTCTCTCTTTGCTTCGACCACTCTTCCCCTCCCATCTATCACTCTCTCTTAGCTTCGACCACTCCTCGTCTCCCATCTATCACTCTCTCTTAGCTTCGACCACTCCTCCCCTCCCAGCTATCACTCTCTCTTTGCTTCGACCACTCCTCCCCTCCCATCTATCACTCTCTCTTTGCTTCGACCACTCCTCCCCTCCCATCTATCACTTTCTCATCTGCTATTTTTCTCTCTCCCCATCTAAATCACTAAACATATTTTGTGTGTGGAGGGGAGGGGGGGGGGGGGGGCATTGTCTCACACTTATTGAATGCATGTTCACGTGAGTGCTGCAGACAGACAGTCCAGGTGTGTGTTTACTCATGGATGCTCTATGGACCAGAAAGATTTGAGGGAGATAATCCAGGTGTCTCCTCACCCCTGTGTTTTCTATTCCCCTCCCTGATTCTGTCTCCCCACATCACCTGGCGCCTCTCTTCAAAACCACTTTCATCCCTTCTTTCTTTTCTTTCCAGTTGATCTGGAATTCAGTCTTTATATGGTCTGCCTTTTGTTCTTTGGTACCGTTATGTCACTGCATGATTGTGGGTGGGGTGGGTGTGGTGGGGTGGGTGGGTGTGTGTGGAGTGGGTGGGTGTGTGTGGAGTTGGTGGGTGGGTGGGTGTATCACTGATGTTATTCTCTAACTCTGGTTATTCTCTGCTCAGCATTCTCTAAGTAAACTACAACCTTGAGATTCACTGGTGACTACCAGTTCCTGAAGTATTCTCACACCAGTACCACATCTCCCTCCCATGTATCCCAGTCATCATGGTGCTCCAGCCCCTGGGAATCATGGTGCTCCAGCCCCTGGGAATCATGGTGCTCCAGCCCCTGGGAATCATGGTGCTCCAGCCCCTGGGAATCATGGTGCTCCAGCCCCTGGGAATCATGGTGCTGCAGCCCCTGGGAATCATGGTGCTCCAGCCCCTGGGAATCATGGTGCTCCAGCCCCTGGGAATCATGGTGCTCCAGCCCCTGGGAATCATGGTGCTGCTCCAGCCCCTGGGAATCATGGTGCTGCTCCAGCCCCTGGGAATCATGGTGCTCCAGCCCCTGGGAATCATGGTGCTCCAGCCCCTGGGAATCATGGTGCTCCTCCAGCCCCTGGGAATCATGGTGCTCCTCCAGCCCCTGGGAATCATGGTGCTCCTCCAGCCCCTGGGAGTCATGGTGCTCCTCCAGCCCCTGGGAATCATGGTGCTCCTCCAGCCCCTGGGAATCATGGTGCTCCTCCAGCCCCTGGGAATCATGGTGCTCCTCCAGCCCCTGGGAATCATGGTGCTCCTCCAGCCCCTTGGAATCATGGTGCTGCTCCAGCCCCTGGGAATCATGGTGCTCCTCCAGCCCCTGGGAATCATGGTGCTCCTCCAGCCCCTGGGAGTCATGGTGCTCCTCCAGCCCCTGGGAGTCATGGTGCTCCTCCAGCCCCTGGGAATCATGGTGCTCCTCCAGCCCCTGGGAATCATGGTGCTCCTCCAGCCCCTGGGAATCATGGTGCTCCTCCAGCCCCTGGGAATCATGGTGCTCCTCCAGCCCCTGGGAATCATGGTGCTCCTCCAGCCCCTGGGAATCATGGTGCTCCTCCAGCCCCTGGGAATCATGGTGCTCCTCCAGCCCCTGGGAATCATGGTGCCCCTCCAGCCCCTGGGAATCATGGTGCTCCTCCAGCCCCTGGGAATCATGGTGCTCCTCTGGGAATCATGGTGCTCCTCCAGCCCCTGGGAATCATGGTGCTCCTCCAGCCCCTGGGAATCATGGTGCTCCTCCAGCCCCTGGGAATGTTGTCTCTTTGGTTCCTATTTATTTCCAAATCCCAGCTCTGAGGGAAATTACATTCCTTGGTGACATTCTATATGGAATTTGTGCTTTGTGTGTGTGTTGTGTTGTGGCATCACAAAGTGCCTTCAGTCGGTAATATGAATGAGCTAAGACCCTGGCTCAACTTCCTGTTAAAAGCTTTCCTCTTCCTCTATTTCTCCCCCCAGCACTCTCTCTCTTCTTAGTCAGTCCCTCTTGATCTCTTTTCTCGTTCTGTCTTTTTCTCTCTATCTCTCATATCCCTGTTTGATTTGGTAGGCTTTACAGTAGTCTCAAGTTGAGAAAGTTTGTTTTTAGTTTAATTTTCATTTATTCATTATATGGCCATTCCATCATAGGCAGCTGTCATACATGATCATATTAGCTGACAGATTCTGACCAAGCAAAACTGTGCAGAAGTTTCCTGGTTGTCATTGGAACAGAGCCCAGCAGGCGTTCTGGAATGTTGATTGGAATGTGGGCGTGTCCTCAGGACCCATAGCTGGCACACAGGAGCTGTCAATCACTCGCCACACTGGACAGATTTCTGGGCAGCACCTCAGTAGTCTACAGAGAAGCACTCCTCAGCATCACCAGCAGCATTAAACACGTATCTATCAGGGTTCTACTCAGATTTTAAGGTTCTACTGTTCTAGACATATATCTATCAGGGTTCTACTGTTCTAGACATAGATCTATCAGGGTTCTACTGTTCTAGACTCAGATCTGTTACAACTCTGGTCAGAGGGTTTAGGCATGGGGGATGAGGAATGCAGGGAGAGCAGGAGGAAGAAGCGAGGGAGAGAGAGCTGGAGAAAGGGTGGAATGCTACAGTAGGCTTTGTTGTGGCTTAAATAAAGCTGTGCAGTCAATGCAAGCAATTAGTCAGCCTTCCAGATTGGCATGCTTATAATACAGTAGCTAAGTTCTTTAACTCCCACTGCAGATCTAGTGGATAACAAAACATTAGGAACACCTTCCTTGTATTGAGTTGCACCCAGAACAGCCTCTATTTGTCGGACATGGACTCTACAAGGTGTTGAAAGCGTTCCACAGGGATGCTGGCCCATGTTGACTCTACAAGGTGTTGAAAGCGTTCCACAGGGATGCTGGCCCATGTTGACTCTACAAGGTGTTGAAAGCGTTCCACATGGATGCGGGTCCATGTTGACTCTACAAGGTGTTGAAAGCGTTCCACAGGGATGCTGGCCCATGTTGACTCTACAAGGTGTTGAAAGCGTTCCACATGGATGCTGGCCCATGTTGACTCTACAAGGTGTTGAAAGCATTCCACAGGGATGCTGGTCCATGTTGACTCCAATGATTCCCACAGTTGTGTCAAGTTGCCTTAACTTGACAGGAAACTGTTGAAAGTGGAAAAACCCAACAGCGTTGCAGTTCTTGACACACTCAAACCGGTGCGCCTGGCCCCTACTACCGTACCCCGTTCAAAGGCCCCTACTACCGTACCCTGTTCAAAGGCCCCTACTACCGTACCCCGTTCAAAGGCCCCTACTACCGTACCCCGTTCAAAGGCCCCTACTACCGTACCCCGTTCAAAGGCCCCTACTACCGTACCCCGTTCAAAGGCCCCTACTACCATACCCCGTTCAAAGGCCCCTACTACCGTACCCCGTTCAAAGGCCCCTACTACCGTACCCCGTTCAAAGGCCCCTACTACCGTACCCCGTTCAAAGGCCCCTACTACCGTACCCCGTTCAAAGGCCCCCACTACCATACCCCGTTCAAAGGCCCCTACTACCGTACCCCGTTCAAAGGAACTTAAATATTCTGTCTTTCCCATTCACCCTCTGAATGGTACAATCAATGTCTCAATTGTCTCAAAGCTTAACAATTACTCTTTAACAATGATTCTTTAACCTCCCTTTCATCTGCACTGATTTGAAGTGGATTTAACAAATGACATCAATAAGGGATCATATCTTTCACCTGGATTCACCTGGTCAGTCTGTCATAGAAAGAGCATTCAGTGTGTAAAGCATAGAAGGATGGATAGCAGGAAATAAAAGCTGTCATTTCTCTGACAGATTGGGACTGTCTTAGGCCTTCAGAGAGAGAAGGAGAAGATGGCGTCAGAGGAAGAGAAACACCCGCTTCATTCCCTCCAAATTGCCTGTTATTGGTACATTTCCTAAAACTAGGGAGGGAATAAGTCCAGAACTGTAGGAAAGAGGAGGAGGAGGGGGGAGGAGGAGGGGGGACCGGGAGAAGAGAGAAAGAGATGGGAGGAATTTCCTTAGTGGCGTAGGGGTTAAGTTAACAGAGAGATTGGGCTTTATAGCTGATGGGTATCTTTGCAGCCCACTGCACTGTGGGATAGGCCTCTGGGGGAGGGGAAGTTGCTCCTAGACACTGATATTGCGGCAGTGTTCCTGCTAATAGGTAGAGGTAGACTGGAGGGTAAACTGATCTTACATCTGCCTCAGGGTGACTTCTACCTGGGGAGGGTGTAATACAGTCTACAATCTGATCCATCTGTAGTAAGTACATCCTCATTGATTAGGCTGTTATCTTATCATTGTGTTCTGAAGTGATTGCATGTGTACAGGGTTCCCCTATGTTTAGACTAAGACTCAATTGTTGGTTTTTGTATCTCTGTTCTCAGAATAAGAACTAAATTAGATTGTGTAGCTTCTTCCCTCTCATATCACACCTCAAAGGTACTTCCCAACATATCATGTCTCCTGCCTAGGTTTCCTCCAGTGCTTCTGTCTCTTCCTCTTCATGCATGCTGGCGTGTGTCTGTGTGATGTCGTGTTCCTTGTCATTTATTCATATTTTTTAGGGTCTAGATCAGCTTTAATGTGGCAGATTGTAGTTTCCATCAATGTAATTATCTGCATCATTTCCAATCCCCCATATATATATATATATATATATATTGTGTTCCTAGCGAGGCCTCCTCCACACAGTCCTGCTCAAGCAGCACTTTTCTCCCACCCACCTCGCCTGTCAGCGACAAAGAGTCCTTTCACTGCAGTCTACAGGCACACACATGCACACGCACACGCACGCACACGCACACACCACACGCACACACGCACACACGCACACGCAGACACACCACACACACACACACACGCACACACACTGCACACACGCACACACACTACACACACTGCACACACACACACACACACACACACTACACGCACATACACGCACACACACACACACTACACACACACACAGACACACACAGACACACACACACACACATGCTTCCCCAGAAGGGTGTATCTAGAGAGTGGAGGGTTCTAGTTACCTGTTATTTCTACGTGAGCCCTTAAGAGCGCATTCTCCATAATCAGTGACTCGTTAAGAGTCTATCTTGTCATTTCAGACCCCTTCCAAATGTGAATGACTCCTTTCATGTGGTTTCAGACATCTCCTGATAGTGATGTCAGCCCTCCCCATTATGATCAGAGCCTCCTCCTTATAGTGATGTCAGCCCTCCCCAGTATGATCAGAGCCTCCTCCTTATAGTGATGTCAGCCCTCCCCATTATGATCAGAGCCTCCTCCTTATAGTGATGTCAGCCCTCCCCAGTATGATCAGAGCCTCCTCCTTATAGTGATGTCAGCCCTCCCCATTATGATCAGAGCCTCCTCCTTATAGTGATGTCAGTCCTCCCCATTATGATCAGAGCCTCCTCCTTATAGTGATGTCAGCCCTCCCCATTATGATCAGAGCCTCCTTATAGTGATGTCAGCCCTCCCCATTATGATCAGAGCCTCCTCCTTATAGTGATGTCAGCCCTCCCCATTATGATCAGAGCCTCCTCCTTATAGTGATGTCAGCCCTCCCCATTATGATCAGAGCCTCCTCCTTATAGTGATGTCAGCCCTCCCCATTATGATCAGAGCCTCCTCCTTATAGTGATGTCAGCCCTCCCCATTATGATCAGAGCCTCCTCCTTATAGTGATGTCAGCCCTCCCCATTATGATCAGAGCCTCCTCCTTATAGTGATGTCAGCCCTCCCCAGTATGATCAGAGCCTCCTCCTTATAGTGATGTCAGCCCTCCCCAGTATGATCAGAGCCTCCTCCTTATAGTGATGTCAGCCCTCCCCATTATGATCAGAGCCTCCTCCTTATAGTGATGTCAGCCCTCCCCATTATGATCAGAGCCTCCTCCTTATAGTGATGTCAGCCCTCCCCAGTATGATCAGAGCCTCCTCCTTATAGTGATGTCAGCCCTCCCCATTATGTTCAGAGCCTCCTCCTTATAGTGATGTCAGCCCTCCCCATTATGATCAGAGCCTCCTCCTTATAGTGATGTCAGCCCTCCCCATTATGATCAGAGCCTCCTCCTTATAGTGATGTCAGCCCTCCCCATTATGATCAGAGCCTCCTCCTTATAGTGATGTCAGCCCTCCCCATTATGATCAGAGCCTCCTCCTTATAGTGATGTCAGCCCTCCCCATTATGATCAGAGCCTCCTCCTTATAGTGATGTCAGCCCTCCCCAGTATGATCAGAGCCTCCTCCTTATAGTGATGTCAGCCCTCCCCATTATGACCAGAGCCTCCTCCTTATAGTGATGTCATCCCTCCCCAGTATGATCAGAGCCTCCTCCTTATAGTGATGTCAGCCCTCCCCATTATGATCAGAGCCTCCTCCTTATAGTGATGTCAGCCCTCCCCATTATGATCAGAGCCTCCTCCTTATAGTGATGTCAGACCAAATGGCATTGTCATGTCAGACATTATGTCATTGGAATGATCAGATCTTCCATTGTGATGTCACACTTACCATACAGAGGGCAGCGCACAATTGGCCCAGCGTGGTCCGAGTCTGGCCGGTGTAGGCCGTCATTTTAAATAAGAATTTGTTCTTACTGATTTTTGGAACCATGATAACCAGCATTTGCAGAAAATTTGTGGCAAGTCATTCTGGGACCATAACCACAGGAAGAGTGTAACGATTGTCTTCCTCTTCTGATGAGGAATAGGATGGATCGGACCAAAGTGCAGCGTGGTACGTATTCATAGTCATTTTAATAAAGATGAATACTGAACAACAAACCGACAAACAAACAAGTTCTGTAAGGTGCAACAAAAACACCAAACAGAAAATAACTACCCACAACCCATAGTGGGAAAACAGGCTGCCTAAGTATGGTTCTCAATCAGAGACAACGATCGACATCTGCCTCTGATTGGGAACCACACCAGGCCAAACACATAGAAATAGAAAACATAGAATGCCCACCCCAACTCACGCCCTGACCAAACTAAAATAGAGACATAAAGGTGAATAAGGTCAGGTTTTGGCCCGTAGGAACCCTACTCCCGTTGGGATAAGCTGGTAGCATAGCTAGCCGTATACAGTGCCTTCGGAAAGTATTCAGACTTTTTGACATTCTAAAAATGATTAAATCATTTATTTTCAACCTACACACTAACTTATAATGACAAAATAAAAACAGGTTTTTAGACACATTTGCTAATTTATTTAAAAAAAATAACAATAAAAAAAATGAATTCACATTTAAAAACCTGTTTTCGCTGAGTCATTATGGGGTATTGTGTGTAGATGGCTGAGGATTTTTTATTGAATCAACTTTAGAATAAGAATGTAACCTAACAAAATGTGGGAAAAAGTCAAGGGGTCTGAATACTTTCCGAAGGTACTGTAGAAGTCGTTTTTAAGTGTAATGCAGTTGATTGGTGACGATGACATGAACATGTGTTGACATTAGCATCTGAACATAGTGTGAAATACACATAGATACAATAGCTTAAATGTAGACTTATAATAATGGGCGGAAATGAGGAGTCTCTGGATCCACCCCCCACGGGGGGACGTGGGAGTGGCTTTTCCATTGTTTTGGTCAAACTCTTACCTGGGCTATTGTGATGAAACTGATTGTGAAGTCAGACCCCTAGCCAGGGAGCTGGGTCTGGGTTCCAGTCTCTCTCACTCTAACATATGTTAACGTTGCCAAAGCAAGTGAACTAGATGATTAACAAAAGTGAAATAAACAATAAAAATGTACAGTAAACATTACTCACCAAAGTTACTCTCTCTCTGTCTCTCTCTCGCCCCCTGGTGTGGAGTCTGTGTTCTGCATGTAGAGTATTATTTGTTTCTGTCTGAGGTTGGAAACCATCAGTCTTATCGTTAGCGAGCCCACTAGACCACCTCTCATCCATGGTGTGTCTCTGTGTGTCTGACTCACCCTTGTGGGACCATTTGTCCAGGCCATAAAAACACCAACCCTTCCCCTCAATTCACATAACTGCTGTGTCATTTGGGATATCTCTCTTTCTCTCTCTCTCTGCCTCTCTCTCTCTCTCTCCTTCATAGGCTAACCTGGCTTGCCTGTCTTGTCCTTTTACAACTATAAAAATGTCTGATGTTATTGTGTGGTGTGAGACCAGGACGGAAATACTTCTGCAAAGCCAGAAGTATTGCTTGAGAGAACATTTCTGTCAGAGAGAGAACGAGAGAGCGAGACAGAGCGCGAAACAAAGAAAGTAAGAGAGAGACAGGGAGAGAATGAGTGAATAAGCAGTAGTGACTGTGTAGTAGAGATTGTTACTGATTTATAAGTGTTTTATAATGAGTTAATGAGTATGAATGGCATATGCCGCCCCTTCTTGAACTGTGTGTGTGTGCGGTCTCCCTCTCTCTTGTTTGCCTCATTGCGACCCCCCACGGTGCTTTACAGCTGGGAACCTTCTTTTTCCCACAACATCTCTCATGAGCCTGTCAGTTATTATCGACATGGGGAAGATATTGAGCGTGGCACCATAGCACTCCCATTCCCACACACACCTCTCACATATGCCCACACCTGGCACACACACACACATGCCCACACACACAAACCCACACGCCCACACCTGGCACACACGCCCACACGAACCCACACACACGCCCACACACAAACCCACACACACAAACCCACACGCCCACTCCTGGCACACACGAACCCGCACACACACACACACGCCCACACACCTGGCACGAACACACACACACCTGGCACACATGAACACACACGCACACACCTGGCACCAGCTGACAATTTGCTCTCTCTGTCATCGTGCTGTCTCTGTCCTCGTGCTGTCTCTGTCCCCATCTCTCTGTTATCGTGCTGTCTCTGTCCCCATCTCTCTGTCATCGTGCTGTCTCTGTCCCCATCTCTCTGTCATCGTGCTGTCTCTGTCCCCATCTCTCTGTCATCGTGCTGTCTCTGTCCCCATCTCTCTGTCATCGTGCTGTCTCTGTCCCCATCGCTCTGTTATCGTGCTGTCTCTGTCCCCATCTCTCTGTCATCGTGCTGTCTCTGTCCCCATCTCTCTGTCATCGTGCTGTCTCTGTCCCCATCTCTCTGTTATCGTGCTGTCTCTGTCCCCATCTGTCTGTCATCGTGCTGTCTCTGTCCCCATCTCTCTGTCATCGTGCTGTCTCTGTCCCCATCTCTCTGTCATCGCGCTGTCTCTGTCCCCATCTCTCTGTCATCGCGCTGTCTCTGTCCCCATCTCTCTGTCATCGCGCTGTCTAGGTCCCCATCTCTCTGTCATCGCGCTGCCTCTGTCCCCATCTCTCTGTCATCGCGCTGCCTCTGTCCCCATCTCTCTGTCATCGCGCTGTCTCTGTCCCCATCTCTCTGTCATCGCGCTGTCTCTGAACTCGCCCCTCTTTGTGTGTATAGACCCTGACTACTGAGACCTAGCCTCAGAACAACAATTAAAGCTTTCAAAACACACACACGCATATGTTCATACGTGTTATACACACACCTGTAGATGTGTCTACCAGTCCTCCGCACGGATAGAATACGTTTCGGATGCAACAGTGTGAGATCACACACAGCAGCCACACGTGTTCAGGTGCTGCTAGGCAGATGTGTAACATGTAGCCTACATTCTAAAGGTTAGACTAGTTACAGCACCTTTAGGTTGGTCACCAAAATTCCCCACATGGGAACTAGACCCAATAGGAAGCAGTGGTCTGGCTCTAATCTCGGTTAACCCAGAAATATTTGGACCTAGTCTGTTTTATGACAGAAAAGTGATCCAATTCTTCTGTCTCTAACTACTAGCAGAGCGTAGGCAGAGTAAGAGGGAAGGCCTTCAACTAAGCATGAAACATCAGGCATATTTCAACGTGCGCACGCATACATGCATATCTTAACAGGGTGGGGACGAAACCCGAGGTCTGACCACTGCACACCAGTAACCACTTTAAGCCTTCTTATAATTTGCCCAGTTTGAGAGAGAGAGTGTGTGTGTGTTTAAATGTTTAAACCATTAGATCCCAAGGTGAGTTATTTCATTTGGTTGTATTAAGACCAACAGCTTTTGTGTGCTTGAAGGTTTATTGCCGTTTTACTGCTATGTTCTCTCAACCTCACGGGGATTTTTCATGGGCAATCTACAGGTGCTTCCAGTGGTTTCTGAGTTTAGGAATTAGCATCTCATCATGCTTAAAGTCATGTATTAGCCATTAACTAGGGGGTTTCAAAGGAGCATAAGGGGTTTAATGTGTGTGTGTGTGTGTGTGTCAGTCACCAGATCTCAACCCAATTGAACACTTATGGGAGATTCTACAGTACATTGGCGTCCGAGACAGTGTTTTCCACCACCATCAACACCAAATTATGGAATCTCTCGTGGAAGAATGGTGTCGAATCTCTCCAATAGACTTCCAGACACCTGTAGAATTTATAAGTTGAATTTGGACATTTCATCCGGACATGAAAATACTGCCCCCTGCCACCAAGAATTTCATCAATTATTTGGTGATGTGAATATATTTAATATTGTTTCACTTTTTAAACCCGACGAGATTCCAGACTTTTTTAATCTTTAAATCTTTATGAAATTCACTGAGGAGGATGGTCCTCCTCTTCCTCCCCTGAGGAGCCTCCACTGGTGTATGTGGAAGTCTAGAATCTGGGTCGGGTATTGTATGCAGGTAGCTCATTTCAGCCAGTTCGCATCTCTAAGTGTTTTACCCTCTCCCAGTGATATAGGCAGTGGTACACACACACACACACACACACACACCCTCACTGCCTGGCAACCATTCGGGGTCGCTACTGAGCTAGGTCGGTATATACAGGTTAAGACAACATTGTTGCATAGCTGGTCCCATTGCTGCAATGAGTTATGGGATTTTAGAATCCCGTTGAATCCCGTAGCTTCAAATTACACTTTTGCGTGCAGATGAAACATTATGGAGTTTTAAAGGAGGCCAAAATGTAAGACATATGCAAACTTCCATTAAATTATTTGTCAATTATGCTTTTAGATTCAAATATATGTCAACAATCCTTTCTCCCAAAGGACCCTTCTATGATTAAACTTCATCACACACCCCTCAATGCCTTGTTTGAGGGAGGAGAGCTTCGTCATGTGTGTGTTGCGTGCGTTCGTGTGTGTGTGTGTGTGTTGTGCGTGCGTTCGTGTGTGTGTGTTGTGTGTGTGTGTTGCGTGTGTTCGTGTGTGTGTTGCGTGCGTTCGTGTGTGTGTTGTGTGTGTGTTGCGTGTGTTCGTGTGTGTGTTGTGTGTGTTCGTGTGCACGTCCGTCCTTTTTCTGTCCAGCAGTAGTCACTTGTCTGGCTGTACCTCAGAACCTTCTAGAATTATGGCACCAGTGATGAAAGGTCCCCTATTTCCTGCCCCGAGTGAACTTTCACTAACCTTGACTGACCGTTCCTATTTGTCCCTCTGATCTCTCTCAATTCAAAGGATTTGTTAGCATGGGGGAACACATGTTTACATTGCCAGAGCAAGTGAAGTAGATATAAACAAAAGTGAAATAAACAATATAAATGAACAGTAAACATTACACTCATAGAAGTTCCAGAAGAATAAAGACATTTCACATGTCCTATTGTGTCTATATACAGTGTCGTAACGATGTGCAAATAGTTACAAAAGGGAAAATTAAATAAATATGGGTTGTATTTACAATGGTGTTTGTTCTTCACTGGTTGCCCTTTTCTTATGGCAACAGGTCACAAATATCGCTGCTATGATGGCACACTGTGGTATTTCCCCCAGTAGATATGGGAGTTTATCAAAATTGGGTTTGTTTTTTAAATTCGTTGTGGATCTGTGTAATCTGAGGGAAATATGTCTCTCTAATATGGTCATACATTTGGCAGGAGGTTAGGAAGTGCAGCTCAGTTTCCACCTCATTTTGTGGGCAGTGAGCACATAGGCAGACCTGGCTCTCAATAGAAGAGGCTATGGTGGCCTTTCTCAATAGCAAGGTTATGCTCACTGAGTCTGTACATAATCAAAGTTTACCTTAAGTTTGGGTCAGTCACAGTGGTCAGGTATTCTGTCACTGTGAACTCTCTGTTTTGCCAAGGCAGGATACTCTGAGCGCAGCCCAATCCAGAAATCTGGCAGTGGCTTCTGATTTTAAATTGGATTTTCACAGAACCGCTTGTTGCAATTTCAATGGGGCTCTCTTGTTCAGATATCAGTAAGTGGACTGGAGGCAGGGCATTAAAGGGATAACGAATCCAGTTGTTTGTGTCGTCCGTTTCGGGAAAGTACCTGCGAAATTGCGCACCAAAGTCACTTCGGTGCTTCGCTCAATCACATTTGACATTGTCCGTAAGCTTGAGTTCATTTGCACACAAACAATCATACAATGATGGAAAGACCTGTGTGTTGTCCTTGTTAATGCAGACAGAGAAGAGCTCCAACTTCTTAATCAGAGCCTCAGTTTTGTCCCACACATTGAATATAGTTGCGGAGAGTCCCTGTAATCCTAGATTCAGATCATTCAGAGGAGAAAAAACATCACCCAGATAGGCTAGTCGTGTGAGAAACTCATCATCATGCAAGAGGTCAGACAAGTGAAAATGATGATCAGTAAAGAGAACTTTAAACTCGTCTCTCAATTTAAAAACGTGTCAATACTTTGCCCCTTGATAACCAGCGCACTTCTGTATGTTGTAAAAGCGTTACATGGTCTCTGCTCATATCATTGCATAGTGCAGAAAATACACGAGAGTTCAGTAGCCTTGCTTTAACAAAGTTAACCATTTTCCCTGTAGTGTCCAAAACATCTTTCAAGCTGTCAGGCATTCCCTTGGCAGCAAGAGCCTCTCGGTGGATGCTGCAGTGGACCCAAGTGGTGTCGGGTGCAATTGCTTGCACGCGTGTTACCACTCCACTATGTCTCCCTGTTATGGATTTTGCACCATCAGTACAGATCCCAACATGAGCAGCAGCTACGTTTGGCTGCATACAGACTGTTAGTGGAATTCCCGTGAGAGAGTAACGGTCAATGTGATTGGATGTTAATTATTTGACTAGGTTACCTGTATTTGACATTGTGTTGTTATTTCGCTGAACACTTGATGGTTTAATTGTATTTTTGGCAGTGAAACGAGGCTACTCAGGCAAGGAAAAAAAAACTCTCACAAATGTATAGCCCGTTGGAAAATATAATTGGACTGTTTGAAAATGTGAAGAAAGAAATGTAATTTTTTATATATATATATATATATATATATATATATATATATATATATATATATATATATATATATATATATATATATATATATATATTATTTTTAAATGTGAATCACATTTTTATTTGGCCTACCCCCAACGGCATTGCACGTACCCCTGGGGCAACGCTGTCTAGATGGAATTTGAATTTGTGTTCCTGGCAACTGGACCTTTTTTTGGAACATAATTTTTGTCTTCCTGAGATTTACTGTCAGGGCCCAGGCCTGTTAGGGCCCAGGCCTGTTAGGGCCCAGGTCTGACAGAATCTGTGCCGAAGATCTAGGTGCTGCTGAAGGCCCTCCTTGGTTGGGGACAGAAGCACCAGATCATCAGCAAACGGTAGGATGAGGCCGGGTGCTGCGGACTGTTCTAGTGCCCTTGCCAATTAATTGATATATATGTTAGAGGGTGGGGCTTAAGCTACATCCCTGTCTCACCCCACGGCCCTGTGGAAAGAAATGTGTGTTTTTTGCCAATTTTATCCACACACTTGTTTGTTTGTTTTACATGGATTTTATAATGTTGTTTATTTTTCGCCCAACACCACTTTCAATCAATTTGTATAGCAGACCCTCAGGCCAAATTGAGTCAGGCTTTTTTTTTTCAACAAAGCATGAGAACTTAGCCAATTTTGGTTTATTTGTTTGTCAATTAGGGTATGCAGGGTGAATACGTGGTCTGTCGTACGGTAATTTGGTAAAAAGCCCATTTGACATTTGCGCAGTACATTGTTTTCACTGGGGAAATGTATGAGTCTGCTGTTAATGCAGAGGATTTCCCCAAGGTTGCTGTTGACGCATATCCCCCGGTAGTTATTGGGGTCAAATCTGTCTCCACTTTTTGTGGATTGAGGTGATCAGTCCTTGGTTCCAAATACTGGGGAAGATGCCAGAGCTGAGGATGATGTTAAAAAGTTAAAGTATAGCCAATTGGAATTTGTGGTCTGTATATTTTATCATTTCATGTAGGATACCATCAACCCCACAGGCCTTTTTGGGTTGGAGGGTTTGTATTTTGTCCTGTAGTTCATTCAATGTAATTGGAGAATCCAGTGGGTTCCGATAGTCTTTAATAGTTTATTCTAAGATGTGTATTTGATCATGTATATGTTTTTGGTGTTCTTTGTTATAGGGACAGAAAGATTGGGGAAGTGGTTTACCCATATTTCTAAATTTTTTGAAAAGATAACTCTTCGTGTTGTTTGTTTAGTGTTTTCCAATTTTCTATGGATTCTTCAATTACATTGTTGATTTCTGACGTGCTGTTCCTTCTTTTCTGTAGTGTATGTCTGTATTGTAATAGTGATTCACCATAGTGAAGGCGTAGATTCAGGTTTTCTCGGTCTATGTTCTATGTTTATGTGTGCACCCTTGGGCCTCAACACCACAGTGTGTGTAACTGTATATGAAGAGCGAGTGTGTGTCGTTCCTCGTAGCAGAGAACATGTAGATTTAGTGAATATGTAAAAGATGTCACAGTGTTCTAAATTTCAACTCTGCAAACTTCTTACTTGCAGATTATGTATTTCTCAGATGTACAACTTAGTGAAACACCCAGATACCCAGTCCTGAGAGAGAACCACCAACCCCCAGGCTAATCCTATTATGTGGCTCTTTGTGTGTGTGTGTGTGTGTGTGTGTGTGTGTGTGTGTGTGTGTGTGTTCACTGTGAATCGTTTAATTTCAACCTCCCTGTTGCCATGGTGACCTGTAAGCATTACCTAGAGTTTCTGTCCTCTGAGCTCAACTAATTCTGCCTGAGACTCAAGGGTGGATGGCTCTGTGATCATCTCTGAGTATGTCTGCTCTCCTCTCAGATCAATGACTCTGGGATGGAGTGGTTGAGTCTGCCTGCGCTGGGCTGAGCGGTGAGCGTCTGCCCTGCCTGCTGTCTCTCATTATATATACACACACACACTCTGGGAGGGCTGCATCACTCAAACACATTCACACAAACCTCACACACGAACCTCACACAGACACGCTCACACGGCCACGGAGAGAGTGCTCGACTTCACGCACACCTGCCTGGGCGGAGCTACAAGGAAAACGCACACAATCACAGAATATATCGGAGAACCAGGAATTTTGGAACGTGTGTGTAGATGGGGATCATTCCTAAATGACAGACTGACCACTGGATTTAAAGGATTTAAAGGATCGCTGATCTTTTGGAGTGGAGGGGGCACAACCCAGAGAGGGGGGTGTCCTTTTAGGATTTGAAACAGGGAGGAGGGGCTGCGATTTTCCCACTCTTCCGGAATGACCAGTGAGCATTTGGGCCAAGGGGAGGAAGAGGGAGGGGCAATTTTTGGGTGAGCTGTTGTTTTTGGGGAGTATTGTGGGTGTCTTTTGGGGTGTTTGTGTGTATAGACACGCCAGTCATTTTTTAGGGTTTGTGTGGGCGTGTGCGTAGACACACCATCCGTGTTTGTGTGAGAGTGTGTCGATACACACAGGCCATTCCGTATGCTGCAGATGGTTCGCACCCTCGCCCAGTTCTCTATCGCTCTGGAGGAGATGCAAGAGAATGGAGAGAGCGCCAGCGACGAAGGAAGACAAGAACAAGAAGGAGGAGAGGAACTGATGGACAGGGATGAAGCTGAACGTGTTGGGAACCCTAATGGGAATGGGCTTGGAGCTGTGAGTCCTCAGCATCACGGCGAGGTAGATCAGTGTGTGTGTGTGTGTCTGTCTGTGGTTGAAGGATATTCCCTTTAAACGCTCATCCCTGTTCCATCCCTCTCTCTCCGCCAACATGCATATTCTCTCACAGCGTCAGACTCAGCCATTGGCAGAGACTAGAATAGCAACATACCTGCAAAACAAGCTGCTCCCAGCCCTTCCTCTCTCCCTCTCTTTATCCCCCCTCCTTTTCTCTAACCCTCCTCTCTTTATTTTATTTATCTCCCTCCCTCTCTTTCTCTCTCCTCTCTTTCTCTCCCTCTTCTCCCTTTCTCTCTCTGCCCATTCTCTCCCTCTTCTCCCTTTCTCTCTCTGCGTAGATGTGAACTTCTAGATGTGATGAATAAATAAAGTGAGGGTTGAGGAGGAGCGGGAAAACGAGTGCAGGGATGAAGAGAGACTGAGAAGAGAGTTCTGCTGGTTGTGACGCACCTTTTGAAAGCTTCTATCAAATTCTTGTTGGGTTTTGGAAATGATGCTGCTTTCTCCTCTTGTTTTATCTCTCTTCCCCCCTTTATCTCATTCTCTTCCCTTTCTATTGCTTCTCTCTCCCCACATTCCCTTCTATAATTTGTCTCGCTCGCGCTCTGTCGCTCTCTCCCGCTCTTCCTCTCTCTCTCTCTCTTCCTCTCTCTCTCTCTTCCTCTCTCTCTCTCTTCCTCTCTCTCTTCCTCTCTCTCTCTCCTTCTCTCCCACTCTCTCTCTCTTCCACTCCCTCTCTCTTCCACTCCCTCTCTCTTCCACTCCCTCTCTCTCTCTTCCTCTCTCTCTCTTCCTCTCTCTCTCTTCCTCTCTCTCTCTCTTCCACTCTCTCTCCTTCTCTCCCACTCTCTCTCTCTTCCACTCCCTCTCTCCCTCTCTCTCTCTTCCACTCTCTCTCCTTCTCTCCCACTCTCTCTCTCTTCCACTCCCTCTCTCCCTCTCTCTCTCTCTTTCTCTCTTTCTCTCTCTCTCTTCCTCTTTCTGCAGGGTCATATCTCTGTAATAGAATTAGAGCAGGGTGAATCATACGATTAGTCCCATCACCTACCTCCTTTCTCCCACACCCAGTAACCCTCCCCTGCCTGCTTGACTGCCTGCCTGCCTGGCTGGCTGTGTGTCTATCTCTGAATAGTTGTATCACCAAATGTAACGTATCTCTCATTCCCCCATTTAACCAAGCAACCTGTGTCTCTTTTCTTCCATAGAACATGTGAAGTAAATGTATCTGTAGTTGTTGTAACCCGTTAGTTATTCCTTGTTGTCATTCCCCCCCCCAGACTGTTAATCCACACAGAGAAGATTTACCTGCCTGGAAAAGCCAGGGAGAGGAAAGAGAGAAACCAAAAGGAGAAGGAGGAGGACGTGAAGCAGGAGGATAGGTTCATTGAGGATACAGAGGAAGGGAAGGGAATGGAAAGGAAATAGCTCATCATAATTAGTCTAACCTAGCTAGCTATATATTATGGCTTTGTTTCATATCATATCCAACCTAGCTAGCTATAGATATGATGGTTTGGTTTCATTTCATATGTAACCTAGCTAGCTATATATATATGATGGTTTGGTTTCATATCATATGTAACCTAGCTAGCTATATATATATATGATGGTTCGGTTTCAAATCATATGTAACCTAGCTAGCTATATATATATGATGGTTTGGTTTCATTTCATATGTAACCTAGCTAGCTATATATATATGATGGTTCGGTTTCATTTCATATGTAACCAACCTAGCAAAGTATGGTTTGGTTTCATATCATATCTAACCTAGCTAGCTATATACAGTGGGGCAAAAAAAGTATTTATTCAGCCACCAATTGTGCAAGTTCTCCCACTTAAAAAGATGAGAGGACTGTAATTTTCATCATAGGTACACCAACTATGACAGACAAAATGAGAAGAAAAAAATCCAGAAAATCACATTGTAGGATTTTTAATTTATTTATTTTCAAATTATGGTGGAAAATAAGTATTTGGTCACCTACAAACAAGCAAGATTTCTGGCTCTCACAGACCTGTAACTTCTTCTTTAAGAGGCTCCTCTGTCCTCCACTCGTTACCTGTATTAATGGCACCTGTTTGAACTTGTTATCAGTATAAAAGACACCTGTCCACAACCTCAAACAGTCACACTCCAAACTCCACTATGGCCAAGACCAAAGAGCTGTCAAAGGACACCAGAAACAAAATTGTAGACCTGCACCAGGCTGGGAAGACTGAATCTGCAATAGGTAAGCAGCTTGGTTTGAAGAAATCAACTGTGGGAGCTATTATTAGGAAATGGAAGACATACAAGACCACTGATGATCTCCCTCGATCTGAGGCTCCAGGCAAGATCTCACACCGTGGGGTCAAAATGATCACAAGAACGGTGAGCAAAAATCCCAGACCCACACGGGGGGACCTAGTGAATGACCTGCAGAGAGCCGGGACCAAAGTAACAAAGCCTACCATCAGTAACACACTACGCCGCCAGGGACTCAAATCCTGCAGTGCCAGACATGTCCCCCTGCTTAAGCCAGTACATGTCCAGGCCCGTCTGAAGTTTGCTAGAGAGCATTTGGATGATCCAGAAGAAGATTGGGAGAATGTCATATGGTCAGATGAAACCAAAATATAACTTTTTGGTAAAAACTCAACTCGTCGTGTTTGGAGGACAAAGAATGCTGAGTTGCATCCAAAGAACACCATACCTACTGTGAAGCATGGGGGTGGAAACATCATGCTTTGGGGCTGTTTTTCTGCAAAGGGACCAGGACGACTGATCCGTGGAAAGGAAAGAATGAATGGGGCCATGTATTGTGAGATTTTGAGTGAAAACCTCCCATCAGCAAGGGCATTGAAGATGAAACGTCTTTCAGCATGACAATGATCCCAAACACACGTATTGAGAAACTTTTGTTATTGACCAAATACTTATTTTCCACCATAATTTGCAAATAAATTCATTAAAAATCCTACAATGTGATTTTCCAGATGTTCTTTCTCAGTTTGTCAGTCATAGTTGAAGTGTACCTATGATGAAAATTACAGGCCTCTCGCATCTTTTGAAGTTAGAGAACTAAAGGTATTTAATAAGTATATTTCATTCATTCAGATCTAGGATGTCTTTACATAGTTGAATGTGCTGACAACAAAATCACACAAATTATCAATGGAAATCAAATGTATCAACCCATGGAGGTATGGATTTGGAGTGACTCTCAAAATTATAGTGGAAAACCACACTACAGGCTGATCCAACTTTGATGTAATCAAAATGAGGCTCAGTAGTGTGTGTGGCCTCCACGTGGCTGTATGACCTCCCTACAACGCCTGGGCATGCTCCTGATGAGGTGGCGGATGGTCTCCTGAGGGATCTCCTCCCAAACCTGGACTAAAGCATCCGAGACATGATGTCCCAGATGTGCTCAATTGGATTCAGGTCTGGGGAACGGGCGGGCCAGTCCATAGCATCAATGCCTTCCTCTTGCAGGAACTGCTGACACACTCCAGCCACATGAGGTCTAGCATTGTCTTGCATTAGGAGGAACCCAGGGCCAACCGCACCAGCATATGGTCTCACATGGTGTCTCAGGATCTCATCTCGGTACCTAATGGCAGTCAGGCTACCTCTGGTGAGCACATGGAGGGCTATGCGGCCCCCCAAAGAAATGCCACCCCACACCATGACTGACCCACCGCCAAACCGGTCATGCTGGAGGATGTTGCAGGCAGCAGAACGTTCTCCACGGCGTCTCCAGACTCTGTCACGTCTGTCACGTGCTCAGTGTGAACCTGCTTTCATCTGTGAAGAGCACAGGGCGCCAGTGGTGAATTTGCCAATCTTGGTGTTCTCTGGCAAATGCCAAACGTCCTGCACGGTGTTGGGCTGTAAGCACAACCCCCACCTGTGGACGTCGGGCCCTCATACCACCCTCATGGAGTCTGTTTCTGACCGTTTGATCAGACACATGCACATTTGTGGCCTGCTGGAGGTCATTTTGCAGGGCTCTGGCAGTGCTCCTCCTTGCACAAAGGCGGAGGTAGCGGTCCTGCTGCTGGGTTGTTGCCCTCCTACGGCCTCCTCCACGTCTCCTGATGTACTGGCCTGTCTCCTGGTAGCACCTCCATGCTCTGGACACTACGCTGACAGACACAGCAAACCTTCTTGCCACAGCTCGCATTGATGTTCCATCCTTGATGAGCTGCACTACCTGAGCCCCTTGTGTGGGTTGTAGACTCCGTCTCATGCTACCACTAGAGTGAAAGCACCGCCAGCATTCAAAAGTGACCAAAACATCAGCCAGGAAGCATAGGAACTGAGAAGTGATCTGTGGTTACCACTTGCAGAACCACTCCTTTATTGGGGTGTCTTGCTAATTGCCTATAATTTCCACCTAATTTCCATTTGCACAACAGCATGTGACATTTTTTGTCAATCAGTGTTGCTTCCTAAGTGGACTGTTTGATTTCACAGAAGTGTGATTGACTTGGAGTTACATTGTGTTGTTTAAGTGTTCCCTTTATTTTTTTTGATGGTTTCATATCTAACCTAGCTAGCTATATATATGATGGTTTGGTTTCATATCTAACCTAGCTAGCTATACATATGATGGTTTCATATCTAACCTAGCTAGCTATATATATGATGGTTTCATATCTAACCTAGCTATATATATGATGGTTTGGTTTCATATCTAACCTAGCTAGCTATATATATATGATGGTTTGGTTTCATATCTAACCTAGCTAGCTATACATATGATGGTTTCATATCTAACCTAGCTAGCTATATATATGATGGTTTCATATCTAACCTAGCTAGCTATATATATGATGGTTTGGTTTCATATCTAACCTAGCTAGCTATATATATGATGGTTTGGTTTCATATATAACCTAGCTAGCTATATATATGATGGTTTCATATCTAACCTAGCTAGCTATATATATGATGGTTTGGTTTCATATCTAACCTAGCTAGCTATACATATGATGGTTTCATATATAACCTAGCTAGCTATATATATGATGGTTTCATATCTAACCTAGCTAGCTATATATATGATGGTTTCATATCTAACCTAGCTAGCTATACATATGATGGTTTCATATATAACCTAGCTAGCTATATATATATGATGGTTTCATATCTAACCTAGCTAGCTATACATATGATGGTTTCATATTTAACCTAGCTAGCTATATATATGATGGTTTCATATCTAACCTAGCTAGCTATATATATGATGGTTTCATATCTAACCTAGCTAGCTATATATATGATGGTTTGGTTTCATATCTAACCTAGCTAGCTATACATATGATGGTTTCATATATAACCTAGCTAGCTATACATATGATGGTTTCATATATAACCTAGCTAGCTATATATATGATGGTTTCATATCTAACCTAGCTAGCTATATATATGATGGTTTCATATATAACCTAGCTAGCTATACATATGATGGTTTCATATATAACCTAGCTAGCTATATATATGATGGTTTCATATCTAACCTAGCTAGCTATACATATGATGGTTTCATATTTAACCTAGCTAGCTATATATATGATGGTTTCATATCTAACCTAGCTAGCTATATATATGATGGTTTCATATCTAACCTAGCTAGCTATATACAGTGCCTTGCGAAAGTATTCGACCCCCTTGAACTTTGCGACCTTTTGCCACATTTCAGGCTTCAAACATAAAGATATAAAACTGTATTTTTTTGTGAAGAATCAACAACAAGTGGGACACAATCATGAAGTGGAACGACATTTATTGGATATTTCAAACTTTTTTAACAAATCAAAAACTGAAAAATTGGGCGTGCAAAATTATTCAGCCCCCTTAAGTTAATACTTTGTAGCGCCACCTTTTGCTGCGATTACAGCTGTAAGTCGCTTGGGGTATGTCTCTATCAGTTTTGCACATCGAGAGACTGAAATTTTTTCCCATTCCTCCTTGCAAAACAGCTCGAGCTCAGTGAGGTTGGATGGAGAGCATTTGTGAACAGCAGTTTTCAGTTCTTTCCACAGATTCTCGATTGGATTCAGGTCTGGACTTTGACTTGGCCATTCTAACACCTGGATATGTTTATTTTTGAACCATTCCATTGTAGATTTTGCTTTATGTTTTGGATCATTGTCTTGTTGGAAGACAAATCTCCGTCCCAGTCTCAGGTCTTTTGCAGACTCCATCAGGTTTTCTTCCAGAATGGTCCTGTATTTGGCTCCATCCATCTTCCCATCAATTTTAACCATCTTCCCTGTCCCTGCTGAAGAAAAGCAGGCCCAAACCATGATGCTGCCACCACCATGTTTGACAGTGGGGATGGTGTGTTCAGCTGTGTTGCTTTTACGCCAAACATAACGTTTTGCATTGTTGCCAAAAAGTTCAATTTTGGTTTCAACTGACCAGAGCACCTTCTTCCACATGTTTGGTGTGTCTCCCAGCTGGCTTGTGGCAAACTTTAAACGACACTTTTTATGGATATCTTTAAGAAATGGCTTTCTTCTTGCCACTCTTCCATAAAGGCCAGATTTGTGCAATATACGACTGATTGTTGTCCTATGGACAGAGTCTCCCACCTCAGCTGTAGATCTCTGCAGTTCATCCAGAGTGATCATGGGCCTCTTGGCTGCATCTCTGATCAGTCTTTTCCTTGTATGAGCTGAAAGTTTAGAGGGACGGCCAGGTCTTGGTAGATTTGCAGTGGTCTGATACTCCTTCCATTTCAATATTATCGCTTGCACAGTGCTCCTTGGGATGTTTAAAGCTTGGGAAATCTTTTTGTATCCAAATCCGGCTTTAAACTTCTTCACAACAGTATGTCAGACCTGCCTGGTGTGTTCCTTGTTCTTCATGATGCTCTCTGCGATTTTAACGGACCTCTGAGACTATCACAGTGCAGGTGCATTTATACGGAGACTTGATTACACACAGGTGGATTGTATTTATCATCATTAGTCATTTAGGTCAAAATTGGATCATTCAGAGATCCTCACTGAACTTCTGGAGAGAGTTTGCTGCACTGAAAGTAAAGGGGCTGAATAATTTTGCACGCCCAATTTTTCAGTTTTTGATTTGTTAAAAAAGTTTGAAATATCCAATAAATGTCGTTCCACTTCATGATTGTGTCCCACTTGTTGTTGATTCTTCACAAAAAAATACAGTTTTATATCTTTATGTTTGAAGCCTGAAATGTGGCAAAAGGTCGCAAAGTTCAAGGGGGCCAAATACTTTCGCAAGGCACTGTATATGATGGTTTGGTTTCATATCTAACCTAGCTAGCTATACATATGATGGTTTCATATATAACCTAGCTAGCTATACATATGATGGTTTCATATATAACCTAGCTAGCTATACATATGATGGTTTCATATCTAACCTAGCTAGCTATACATATGATGGTTTCATATCTAACCTAGCTGGCTATACAGCATTCAGAAAGTATGGTTATGTTACAGCCTCGTACTGAAATTGATTAAATAGTTTTTCCACCCTAATTAATCTCCACACAATACCCCCATAATGACAAAGAAAAAACAGGTTTCAGAACTTTTTTTCACATTTACATAAGTTTTTCACACACTTTACTCAGTACTTTGTTGAAGCACCTTTGGCAACGATTACAGCCTTGTCTTCTCAGGTATGAAGCTACAAGCTTGGCACACCTATATTTAGGGAGTTTCTCCAATTATTCTGTGCAGATCCTCTCAAGCTCTGTCAGGTTGGGTGAGGAGTGTCGCTGCACAGCTATTTTCAGGTCTCTTCAGAGATTGGGTTCAAGTCCAGGGTCTGGCTGTGCTTCTCAAGGACATTCAGAGCCCTGTACCGATGCCACTCCTGCGTTATCTTGGCTGTGGCATAGGGTCGTTGTCCTGCTAGAATATGAACCTTCACCCCTAACCTGCTCTGAGGCAGGTTTTCGTCAAGGATCTCTGTACTTTGCTCCGTACATCTTTTCCTCGATCCTGACTAGTCTCCCAGTCCCTGCTGCTGAATAACATCTCCACAGCATGATGCTGCCACCACCATGCTTCACCGTAGGGATGGTGCCAGGTTTCCTCCAGACGCGACGCTTGGCATTCAGGCCAAATGGTTCAATCTTGGTTTTATCATGACACAAGGTGAGACCCAGATGCAGACACAGGAGGCAAATGGTTGGAGTCTTACACTGTTTAATAATCCAGAAGGAGTAGGCAAGAGAACAGTCGTGGACTGGCAACCGGTCAAAACCAGATCAGAGTCCAGGTGGTACAGAGTAGCAGAAATGCTCGTAGTCAAGGCAGGCAGAATGGTCAGGCAGGCGGGTCAGTCACCTCCCTGACCATGGCTATTCTCCTCCGATTGCTCCGTTTGGCCGGGTGGCCAGCTCTAGGACGAGTTTTGGTGGTTCCAAACTTCTTCTATTTAAGAATGATGGAGGCCACTGTGCTCTTGGGGACCTTCAATGCTGCAGAATTGTCCTTGTTTTTTTCTCTGAGATGCACAGTCAACTGTGGGACCTTATATAGACAGATGTGTGCCTTTTCTAATCATGTCCAATCAATTGAATTTACCACAGGAGGACTTCAATGAAGTTGTAGAAATGGAAACAGGATGCACCTGAGTTCTATTTTGAGTCTCATAGCAAAGGGTCTGAATACTTATGCAAATAAGGTATTTCTGTTTATTTTTAATACATATGCAAAAATGTCTAAATACCTGTTTTTGCTTTTGTCGCTTTGGGACTATTGTGTGTAGTTTGATGAAAATGTTTTATTTAATCAGTTTTAGAATAAAGCAGTTACGTAACAAAATGTGGAAAAAGTCAAGGGGTCTGAATACTTTACAAAATGTGCTATATATATGATGGTTTGGTTTCATATCTAACCTAGCTAGCTATATATGATGGTTTGGTTTCATATCACACCTAGCTAGCTATATATGATGGTTTGGTTTCATATCACACCTAGCTAGCTATATATGATGGTTTGGTTTCATATCACACCTAGCTAGCTATATATGATGGTTTGGTTTCATATCACACCTAGCTAGCTATATATGATGGTTTGGTTTCATATCACACCTAGCTAGCTATATATGATGGTTTGGTTTCATATCACACCTAGCTAGCTATATATGATGGTTTGGTTTCATATCACACCTAGCTAGCTATATATGATGGTTTGGTTTCATATCACACCTAGCTAGCTATATATGATGGTTTGGTTTCATATCACACCTAGCTAGCTATATATGATGGTTTGGTTTCATATCACACCTAGCTAGCTATATATGATGGTTGGATTTCCGGTTGAAACCTCCCCTGCTCCATAGCAACAGGCATACAGCTAGACTTCTGCTCCTTAGCAACAGGCATACAGCTGGACTTTCCCTGCTCCTTAGCAACAGGCATACAGCTGGACACCCCCTGCTCCTTAGCAACAGGCATACAGCTGGACTTCCCCTGCTCCTTAGCAACAGGCACACAACTAGATTTTCCACCCTTGCTCCTTAGCAACAGGCACACAGCTAGACTTTCCCCCCTGCTCCTTAGCAACAGGCACACAGCTAGACTTCCCCTGCTCCTTAGCAACAGGCACACAGCTAGACTACCCCTGCTCCTTAGCAACAGGAACACGGCTAGACTTCCCCTGCTCCTTAGCAACAGGCACACAGCTAGACTACCCCTGCTCCTTAGAAACAGGAACACAGCTAGACTTCCCCTGCTCCTTAGCAACAGGCACACAGCTAGACTACCCCTGCTCCTTAGCAACAGGCACACAGCTAGACTTCCCCTGCTCCTTAGCAACAGGAACACAGCTAGACTACCCCTGCTCCTTAGCAACAGGCACACAGCTAGACTTCCCCTGCTCCTTAGCAACAGGAACACAGCTAGACTTCCCCTGCTCCTTAGCAACAGGCACACAGCTAGACCCCCCCTGCTCCTTAGCAACAGGAACACAGCTAGACTACCCCTGCTCCTTAGCAACAGGCACACAGCTGGACTTTCCCCCCTGTTCCTTAGCATCTCTTTCCTCAGATGGGTTTTTAGTCCTCTCTCTCTCTCAGTAACCCTCCTCCTCTGCCTAGTGGCCCTGTGCTTTTTTCTTTCTTTGTTCCTCTCTTGTCTTTTCAATGTCCTGTAACTGCACTTTGAAGGTGACATAAAATAGATGTTCCTCCATGTGTTTTTTTGGTGGCTGAAATACAGCAACATTGGTGCTGTTTGACATCCAATTGAAACGTGTGAGACCTGTGTAGCTACACGTGTACAGTTGATGATCTGTAACGACTGACTGTTCTCTGTCAAGTATTGATCCCTTACTGGTTGCGTCACAGTTACATAACCCTGTTGAGAGGCTGAAGCTCCAGAGGCCTGTATGTGAAGCAGGGGACCACGGTGGAGGCCTAGCCCCACTCTCAGGGCCCTGTCTCTGGGCATTGACAGGAGGGCAGAGGGCAAGCCCTGGCGGTCCCCCAACACTGAGGTGAAGAGGGTTGGAGATGGATGGAGAGGGAAAGATTGATCAATGGAGAGAGAGAGATGAATGAATTGAGAGGGAGAGATTTATGGATGAGTGGATGGAAAGCGAGTGGGATGGAGAAAGAGATTGGATGGATGAGAGCGAGAGGGATGGATGGAGATTGGATAGGAGATGGATGAAGAGAGAGGGGATGGTGGGAGAGCAGGAAAGATGGATGGGGAGAGATGGATAGATGGAGCAAAATATGGATGGAGACTGGATAGGGGATTGATGGAGACCTGCAGAGGGGATTGATGAGAGAGAGATGGATGAATGGAGACTAAAGAGGGGATGGATGGAGAGAGAGAGATGGAGGGTGGGGGGATGGATGGAGACTGGAGAGGGGATGGATCTGGTATCACTTGGTGTGGGAAGTATAAGGGGGGTTGGGTAATGCTGCTGTTACTAGAGAGAGTGGTTGTTATGGACTACTGTCGCCAGGGAGAGGGGTGATGACGACAGAGGATTTCTCTCTTTCTGTCATTTTTTCTGTCAACTTTTTTGTTTGTTTTACTCTCTGTTCTCTTTTCTGCCTTGGCATCCTTCCTCTCTTGCTGCTCCACTCTCTTTCTCATCTCTCTGCTCCTCTCTCTTTCTCATCTCTCTGCTCCTCTCTCTGTTCCTCTCTTTCTCATCTCTCTGCTCCTCTCTCTGTTCCTCTCTTTCTCATCTCTCTGCTCCTCTCTCTTTCTCATCTCTCTGCTCATCTCTCTTTGCTCCTCTCTCTGCTCATCTCTCTGCTCCTCTCTCTGCTCCTCTCTTTCTCATCTCTCTGCTCCTCTCTCTGCTCCTCTCTCTGCTCCTCTCTCTGCTCATCTCTCTTTGCTCCTCTCTCTCCTCCTCTCTCTGCTCCTCTCTCTTTCTCATCTCTCTGCTCCTCTCTCTTTCTCATCTTTCTGCTCCTCTCTCTTTCTCATATCTCTGCTCCTCTCTCTTTCTCATCTCTCTGCTCCTCTCTCTTTCTCATCTCTCTGCTCCTCTCTCTGCTCCTCTCTCTGCTCCTCTCTCTGCTCCTCTCTATGCTCCTCTCTATGCTCCTCTCTATGCTCCTCTCTCTTTCTCATCTCTCTGCTCCTCTGTCTGCTCATCTCTCTTTCTCCTCTCTCTTTCTCATGTCGCTGCTCCTCTCTCTCTCAAGTGCTAGGCAACCAGCCTGGAACATTCCAGATGAGACGCCTGTTCTCTTGTTTGTGAAGTATTATGAGAGTAGATCTGATTGGTTAACACTGAGATGGGAGGTGGCTCAGATTGATTGAACGGTGTGGGCTACTGTAGGACAGATGTTCTGTCGTGGCTGGACTTAGTTTAGGGTTGTGTGTGTGAATGTGTGTGTGTGAGTAATGGTAATATTTGGTAAACGTTCTGAGCAGTGAGTTGAGCGACCAAGGTTCAGTAGAGGCCCCCTGCGGGCTGCTCTGACATGGGAGACACACACACACACACACACACACACACACACACACACACACACACACACACACACACAGAATCCCCTTTCCCCTCTAAGACTCATAATAACAGACAGACTAAAGCTTCTGAGCCAATCAAAGCCATCAGAGGGAGCATGGCTTAGGCTTCTCAGCCAATCAAAACCATCCTAGTCCCACAGGCTAAAACCTTGCCTTTGAACTGAAGGCCAGCAGCCATATTGGGTTGTTAGTGTGTTTGTATACGCGTGCAGATGTTTTTTTATCCAATCTATGTCACCAGGTAACAGGGAGAGGTTAATGAATAATGATCACATCCACCTTCTGCTCTCCATCTTGCATTTATCTGTTGTGGCTTTTTAAAGTCCTTCATTGAAGCAATAGCAAAACGCCTGACCATCCATGATATCAACATTACAGTTGTAACCGTGTTATGAGGCTATACAGTGTTTGTTTACATTTGCATTGTTTACAAACGTTGGAGAAAAACAAGTTTCTATTTTGGGTTCTGATGGGGTACGACAGTTAAAATAAGCTCATGGGGCATTTCTAAGTTATTTGCTTCATATATGCTTATATGTTAAGTCAATGGGTATAATTAGTCCAGAAATGGATGTAGCAACTAATGTTTCTAGCTTTAAACTCAGTTACCATGGCAATCCTGTGACCAAAATGAAAACGACATTCTGGCCATCATTCCCCCACGTGCCGCTGTGGTCGTCTGTGTGTGTGGTATCCAATTAAGGCAGCTGGAACCTAAAAGAGCAAAGTTCATTGTTTCAGGAAGATCCCTCTTGTTTTACCACACACACACACACACACACACACACACACACACACACACAGACACACAAATAATCACACTAAGCTTTAGACTTACCCTCCTGTAATGTTCCTTATCTCTTTGCCATACTGGAAGAAACGAGGTCAAAGGTGACTGTCCGTGGTAGACCTTTCACAAACCCACAATGTATCTCACTGTTCTCAATACCAGAAACGTTTCGGTGTGTCATTCTACGTGCATCAGCCAGTGTGTTTGTGCGTGTGTGTGTGTGTGCACACTTTAAAGCGCTTGTGTTTGTGTGTGACACAGCCTTCAGCTGTGCTTCCATTTTCTGTTGATAGCTCTGCAACGGCTATCAACAGCTGAGTTCAGCTGGACCTGCGCAAGAAAAGGAAGGTTGCTCAACAACAATGACAAAAATCACCAGAACGGCTTACCAAGAAACACTTCCAAAAGGACTAATTCAAGGTACAAAGGAGTTGGAGAACTCAACAATAAAGGCAGAGATTGATTTCTTATTGCTCACTTTAATCCATTGTACAGGATGTGGACAGGTGACGGACGTTTTTCCGTCAAGCTGACGTCTTCCTCAGAGTGACCTGACCATTGCACATAGTTCCTATTTATAGGCTAGTGGCTCATTGAGACACAACAGTGTATCAACATCATAATATGTTTCAAGGTCAATGATAAATTATAGCACCAAATAATGAGAGAAAGAGTGTGTCTCATTAATCAGTAGGATATGTCAATATATATAGGTTATATTTGGATTTCTGTGAATCTGGAGATACAGAGACCCAAAAAATCAAGGCAACAACATTATAGAAACGAGGACAGTGAAATACCATCTTTGGATCCACAGTGTCTAAGGATTACTGTCAGAATGCCCCTCTTTGTTTTAGTCTACGTACGATGTCACTTCCTCTTGGTGAAATTTGAACGTGTTCTATACCTACAAAGAGCAGGGAGGAAGGTGAGCCATGGTTGGCTCGTTTCGTTTGACCAACAGATGCAGTAGGCGTGTATAGTAAATAAACTCAGCGAATACATAAACGTCCTCTCACTGTCAACTGCATTTCTTTTCAGCTAACTTAACATGTGTAAATATTTGTATGAACATAAGATTCAACAACTGAGACATAAACTGAACAAGTTCCACAGACATGTGACTAATGTAATAATGTGTCCCTGAACAAAGGGAGGTCAAAATCAAAAGTAACAGTCAGTATCTGGTGTGGCCACCAGCTGCATTAAGAACTGCAGTGCATCTCCTCCTCATGGACTGCAACAGATTTGCCAGTTCTTGCTGTGAGATGTTACCCCACTCTTCCACCAAGGCACCTGCAAGTTCCCAGACATTTCTGGGGGGAATGGCCCTAGCCCTCACCCTCCGATCCAACAGGTCCCAGATGTGCTCAATGGGATTGAGATCCGGGCTCTTTGCTGGCCATGGCAGAACACTGACATTCCTGTCTTGCAGGAAATCACACACAGAACGAGCAGTATGGCTGGTGGCATTGTCATGCTGGAGGGTCATGTCAGGATGAGCCTGCAGGAAGGGTACCACATGATTGATGAGGACGTCTTCCCTGTAACACACAAAGTTGAGATTGCATGCAACAACAAGCTCAGTCTGATGATGCTGTGACACACCGACTAAGACCATGACTGACCCTCCACCTCCAAATCGATCCCGACTCGTCAGTGAAGAGCACATTTTGCCAGTCCTGTCTGGTCCAGCGACGGTGGGTTTGTGCCCATAGGCGACGTTGTTTCTGGTGCGAATCTGCCTTACAACAGGCCTACAAGCCCTCAGTCCAGCCTCTCTCAGCCTTTTGCGGACAGTCTGAGCACTGATGGAGGGATTGTGCGTTCCTGGTGTAACTCAGGCAGTTGTTGTTGCCATCCTGTACCTGTCCCGCAGGTGTGATGTTCGGATGTACCAATCCTGTGCAGGTGTTACACGTGGTCTGCCACTGCGAGGACGATCAGCTGTCCGTCCTGTCTCCCTGTAGCGCTGTCTTAGGCGTCTCACAGTACAGACATTGCAATTTATTGCCCTGGCTACATCTGCAGTCCTCATGCCTCCTTGCAGCATGCCTAAGGCATGTTCCCGCAGATGAGCAAGGACCCTGGGCATCTTTCTTTTGCCGTTTTTCAGAGTCAGTAGAAAGGCCTCTTTAGTGTCCTAAGTTTCATAACTGTAACCTTAATTGCCTACCGTCTGTAAGCTGTTAGTGTTTTCACGACCGTTCCACAGGTGCATGTTCATTAATTGTTTTTGCACAGGAAAAAGTATTTAAACCCTTTACAATGAAGATCTGTGAAGTTATTTGTATTTTTACGAATTATCTTTGAAAGACAGGGTCCTGAAAAGGGGACGTTTCTTTTTTTGCTGAGTTTAGTATATGACATTTGTGGTGCTACAATTAACGAAGCTTTGGCTTTTGTATTCTTGACCTGTTCTCGGGTGATAAAGAACTTTAGTTTTGGTCGTATTGTCACATTCTACACGATGTTATATCTGGATCACTAATGAGGATGTTATATCTGGATCACTAATGAGGATGTTATATCTGGATCACTTATGAGGATGTTATATCTGGATCACTAATGAGGATGTTATCTGGATCACTAATGAGGATGTTATCTGGATCACTTATGAGGATGTTATATCTGGATCACTTATGAGGATGTTATATCTGGATCACTTATGAGGATGTTATATCTGGATCACTTATGAGGATGTTATATCTGGATCACTTATGAGGATGTTATATCTGGATCACTAATGAGGATGTTATATCTGGATCACTAATGAGGATGTTATATCTGGTATATCTGGATCACTTATGAGGATGTTATACAGTGCCTTGCGAAAGTATTCGGCCCCCTTGAACTTTGCGACCTTTTGCCACATTTCAGGCTTCAAACATAAAGATATAAAACTGTATTTTTTTGCGAAGAATCAACAACAAGTGGGACACAATCATGAAGTGGAACGACATTTATTGGATATTTCAAACTTTTTTAACAAATCAAAAACTGAAAAATTGGGCGTGCAAAATTATTCAGCCCCCTTAAGTTAATACTTTGTAGCGCCACCTTTTGCTGCGATTACAGCTGTAAGTCGCTTGGGGTATGTCTCTATCAGTTTTGCACATCGAGAGACTGACATTTTTTCCCATTCCTCCTTGCAAAACAGCTCGAGCTCAGTGAGGTTGGATGGAGAGCATTTGTGAACAGCAGTTTTCAGTTCTTTCCACAGATTCTCGATTGGATTCAGGTCTGGACTTTGACTTGGCCATTCTAACACCTGGATATGTTTATTTTTTAACCATTCCATTGTAGATTTTGCTTTATGTTTTGGATCATTGTCTTGTTGGAAGACAAATCTCCGTCCCAGTCTCAGGTCTTTTGCAGACTCCATCAGGTTTTCTTCCAGAATGGTCCTGTATTTGGCTCCATCCATCTTCCCATCAATTTTAACCATCTTCCCTGTCCCTGCTGAAGAAAAGCAGGCCCAAACCATGATGCTGCCACCACCATGTTTGACAATGGGGATGGTGTGTTCAGTGTGATGAGCTGTGTTGCTTTTACGCCAAACATAACGTTTTGCATTGTTGCCAAAAAGTTCAATTTTGGTTTCATCTGACCAGAGCACCTTCTTCCACATGTTTGGTGTGTCTCCCAGGTGGCTTGTGGCAAACTTTAAACAACACTTTTTATGGATATCTTTAAGAAATGGCTTTCTTCTTGCCACTCTTCCATAAAGGCCAGATTTGTGCAATATACGACTGATTGTTGTCCTATGGACAGAGTCTCCCACCTCAGCTGTAGATCTCTGCAGTTCATCCAGAGTGATCATGGGCCTCTTGGCTGCATCTCTGATCAGTCTTCTCCTTGTATGAGCTGAAAGTTTAGAGGGACGGCCAGGTCTTGGTAGATTTGCAGTGGTCTGATACGCCTTCCATTTCAATATTATCGCTTGCACAGTGCTCCTTGGGATGTTTAAAGCTTGGGAAATCTTTTTGTATCCAAATCCGGCTTTAAACTTCTTCACAACAGTATCTCGGACCTGCCTGGTGTGTTCCTTGTTCTTCATGATGCTCTCTGCGCTTTTAACGGACCTCTGAGACTATCACAGTGCAGGTGCATTTATACGGAGACTTGATTACACACAGGTGGATTGTATTTATCATCTTTAGTCATTTAGGTCAACATTGGATCATTCAGAGATCCTCACTGAACTTCTGGAGAGAGTTTGCTGCACTGAAAGTAAAGGGGCTGAATCATTTTGCACGCCCAATTTTTCAGTTTTTGATTTGTTAAAAAAGTTTGAAATATCCAATAAATGTCGTTCCACTTCATGATTGTGTCCCACTTGTTGTTGATTCTTCACAAAAAAATACAGTTTTATATCTTTATGTTTGAAGCCTGAAATGTGGCAAAAGGTCGCAAAGTTCAAGGGGGCCGAATACTTTCGCAAGGCACTGTATCTGGATCACTAATGAGGATGTTATATCTGGTATATCTGGATCACTTATGAGGATGTTATATCTGGATCACGTATGAGGATGTTATATCTGGATCACTAATGAGGATGTTATATCTGGATCACTAATGAGGATGTTATATCTGGTATATCTGGATCACTTATGAGGATGTTATATCTGGATCACTAATGAGGATGTTATATCTGGATCACTAATGAGGATGTTATATCTGGATCACTAATGAGGATGTTATATCTGGATCCCTAATGAGGATGTTATATCTGGATCACTAATGAGGATGTTATATCTGGATCACTTATGAGGATGTTATATCTGGATCACTAATGAGGATGTTATATCTGGATCACTTATGAGGATGTTATATCTGGATCACTTATGAGGATGTTATATCTGGATCACTTATGAGGATGTTATATCTTGATCACTTATGAGGATGTTATATCTGGATCCCTAATGAGGATGTTATATCTGGATCCCTAATGAGGATGTTATATCTTGATCACTTATGAGGATGTTATATCTTGATCACTTATGAGGATGTTATATCTGGATCACTAATGCGGATGTTATATCTGGATCACTAATGAGGATGTTATATCTGGATCACTAATGAGGATGTTCCAGTGTTTCAGTACAATGGATTTGATGTGACCGGCACATGGTGCCGTACTCCGTGGAAAAACACAAACGTGGGGGCGTTTTGTCCTGGTTTGTATTAGTGCCCGTGGGTAGGCGTTGACGTTCAGTCTCTCTAGCACGGGTATAGGCCTGTTCAATGACACTCTTATCCACGTGGCAGGAACCTGGTGCGCATATCATTAGCTTTGCACTCGAAATCTATGTCTGTACTACAGTTAGGTCAGTCTTAGGAACTGACCCACCAGTATGTCCTGCTTTAAAATTCCTACTCTGTGGATTGCGGGAGATGGTAGACACCAACTTGTTTATTTTATTTTTGTGGATTGTAAGATCCAATAAGTCTATTTTCTCCTGACTGCTGTGAATTTGAGATGGGGGTAAGAGAAGTTAATATATGAAATGAACTCGGGGAGGAGAGCGTCAGTAACGTTCCAGGATGTCATCAAAGTATCTTTTCTTGAAATAGGTTTTTTTCTTGACGTCATAAATGAAGGTCTCCTCCCATTATCCCATCAATACATTTGTGTAACGGATGTGAAACGGCTAGCTTAGTTAGCGGTGTTTGCGCTAAATAGTGTTTCAATCGGTGACGTCACTCACTCTGAGACCTTGAAGTAGTAGTTCCCCTTGCTCTGCAAGGGCAGCGGCTTTTGTGGAGCGATGGGTAACGATGCTTCGTGGGTGACTGTTGTTTATGTGTGCACAGGGTCCCTGGTTCGCGCCCGGGTATGGGCGAGGGGACGGTCTAAAGTTATACTGTTACATTTGCATAGTTAGGAGCGAATGCAGCTCCCATCGCTGTACACCGAATCTGTTTGTAGAAACTGCCCGCATATGGGAAGTAATTTGATGAGGGCTTTTTCAGTGAGAGACAGAATAAATTGAGGCCTGTGTCATGCGGGATATTAGTGTAGAGAGACTGAACGTCAAGTGTAACCGAGATGCTTTCAGTGTTGCATCTATAGTACTTTATTGTCTTCAGCCCTGGTGTCTCCTGAAAAAGGCTGACAAGGCTAGCACGCATTTAGAGGTGGAGAAATCAACACACTGAGAAAGGGGTTCAATAGGGCTACTGTTAACTGACACTATGGGATCTAAAGGAGGTTTATCCATACTTTGGTATATTTTGGGTTAGTCTTAATAAACAGGCTGGGTGTGACATAATCTTTGTTTCCGGCATCCAATCCTCTGAAAGAACGTTATCAATGAAGCTAGCTATATCATGTTTTTGTCTGTCTGTGGGGTTGGAAGGGAGAGGGACCAAGAACTAAGCATCTGAGTTGAGCATAGACCTCACAATAATTTTTCCCTGCTTAATACCATAATAAACCCTCCCTTATCAGCATTTATCACAATATCAAATCAAACTTTGTCACATGTGCCGAATACAACAAGTGTAGACCTTACCGTGAAATGATTACGTACAGTTGAAGTCGGAAGTTTACAAACACCTTTGCCAAATACATTTAATCTCTGTTTTTCACAATTCCTGACATTTAATTATAGTAAAAATTCCCTGGCTTAGGTCAGTTAGGATCACCACTTTATTTTAAGAATGTGAAATGATTTATTTCAGCTTTTATTTATTTCATCACATTCCCAGTGGGCCAGAAGTTTACATACACTCAATTAGTATTTGGTAGCATTGCCTTTAAATTGTTTAATTTGGGTCAAACGTTTCGGGTAGCCCTCCACAAGCTTCCCACAATAAGTTGGGTGAATTTTGGCCCATTTCCTTCTGACAGAGCTGGTGTAGCTGAGTCAGGTTTGTGGGCCTCCTTGCTCGCAAACGCTTTCTCAGTTCTGCCGACACATTTTCTATAGGATTGAGGTCAGGGCTTTATGATGCCCACTCTGATACCTTGACTTTGTTGTCCTTAAGCCATGTTGCCACAACTATGGAAGTATGCTTGGGGTCATTGTCCATTTGGAACACCCATTTGCGACCAAGCTTTAACTTCCTGATGTCTTGAGATGTTGCTTCAATTTATCCACATAATTTTCCTACCTCATGATGCCATCTATTTTGTGAAGTGCACCAGTCCCTCCTGCAGCAAAGCACCCCCACAACATGATGCTGCCACCCCTGTGCTTCACAGTTAAGATGGTGTTCTTCGGCTTGCAAGCATCCCACTTTTTCCTCTAAACATAACGATGGTCATTATGGCCAAACAGTTCTATTTTTGTTTCATCAGACTAGAGGACATTTCTCCAAAAAGTACGCATGTACAGTTGCAAACCGTAGTCTGGCTTTTTTATGGTGGTTTTGGAGCAGTGGCTTCTTCCTTGCTGAGCAGCCTTACAGGTTATGTCGATATAGGACTCGTTTTACTGTGGATGTAGATACTTTTGTACCTGTTTCTTCCAGCATCTTCACAAGGTCCTTTGCTGTTGTTCTGGGATTGATTTTCACTTTTTGCACCAAAATACGTTCATCTCTAGGAGACAGAACGCGTCTCCTTCCTGAGCGGTATGACGGCTGCGTGGTCCCATGGTGTTTATACTTGCATATTATTGTTTGTACAGATGAATGTGGTAGCTTCAGGCATTTGGAAATTGTTTTGTTTTTGTTTGTTAACAAAACTATAGTTTGTTATCAAGAAATTTGTGGAGTGGTTGAAAAACGAGTTTAAATAACTCAAACCTAATTGTATGTAAACGTCCGACTTCAACTGTTCAAGACCTGAACCAACAGTGCAGTTCAAGAAGATATACAATATCCGGATTGTCTTTCAATTCCTTCAACGCGTTTTGTTCATCGTTATTGAGATGATCTGCTTGTTAGGGGTATTTCTGGCTAATTTAGCAAAATCCTGTTCTATCAGCCTTCTGTAGGTGAGAACAGAGGGACTCGCATTAACGTAAGGCACTCGACTTCTCTTTGAATGTCATTTTAGTTCTCTCACATTCCCGATGCATTATAGTTTCTAAAAAAAAATTGCATTGCCATTACACGAGGGTTGCCTAGTGTCACAGAATCAATTATTTAAATGCAATTAACAAAACAAATTGGAATGTGTCAACTTTAAATGCAAAAGGGTCCATCCTATTGGAAGGAGAGAAGGGAGAGTGCTTCACCCAGGACTGACACTTGGACCTCAGTGAAAGGCCCTGGAGAAGTGTTGATTACCCAAAGATCTTTTATCCAGGACTGACACTTGGGCCTCAGTGAAAGGCCCTGGAGAAGTGTTGATTACCCAGAGATCTTGTTGCAGTTTCAACTGGACCTCCTCAGGTGGGCTGGAGGTTGACTTCCTGTTCAAACTGTCAGTTTGACATGATGAAACTGGTTTCATTTTAGACTATATCAAGATGACATGAAAGCGTGTGTATCCCACGTTAATGGACTTGACAGTCACCAGATGTCCACTCTCTCTTTCTCACTCTCTCTCTCCCCCTCTCAAATCAAATCTATTTATTTGGTCTGCATAAACAGTTTTACAGATGTTATCGCAGGTGCAGCGAAATGCTTATGTTTCTAGCTCCCAACAACGCAGTAATATCTAGCAAAGCCATCTCCCGCTCTCTCTGTGTCTCTCTCTGTCATTCTTTCTTTCTCTCTCTCTCTCTCTCTCTCTCTCTTTCCTTCTCTATCTTTCTCTCTCTCTGTCTCTCTCTCTTTCCTTCTCTGTCTCTCTCTCTTTTCTTTTCTCTGTCTTCTCTCTATGACTTGATGCTATGCAGTGACGGCACTGTCACCTTCCTCAGGCTAGGGACACATGAATGCTCCCCTGCTGAGTCTTGTGGGAGATCCAGATGTAAATGTGGAATTGTGGGATGTTATTTTTGTAATGTTATTATTAGGACACGGAGCAGGAAAACATGAGCCTCCAGCTGTCTGCTATTTAGGGTAATGTTTACTAGTGTTGATGGAGTCTGGGTTGTCTGTTGCACTGGTTAACAATTGATTCATATTAGCCATTAGCCAACGCCAATGGCGACAGCTAGTCTTCCTGGGGCCGACAAGTATTAACACAACCTGGACCTGAACCCATAAAGAGAAAGCAGATGTGACATTGGCCAGTCGGCCAGGAATAACTCCCTATGGAAAGGACCCTTGAGAGGAACCAGGCTGGGTGGAGATTAGAACGCATAGTTAAGTCATGTCTGTTCTAGTGTGTTCTGGAATAAATGACTTGGTCATGTTTTGTTCTGAGGAAGTATATAATGTGTTATTCTCATATCATGTGAAGAATCAGTGGAGGCCGTCTGAAGACCTATGGCTTTGATCCTGTGTTTTAGTGAACCCTGTGACAGAGCAGTGGTCTGTGGGTCAGACAGTTCTCCCCTGTGGGTTTAAGGGGCAGAGATGTTCCCTGACTGCCTAAGAGGAAGCTTCAGTGATTAGCGACTAACGTTATCGCCAGAATGGAACACTGAAGAACTCTAGAGAGCCAGCAGAAAACCTGGTAACTGTTGCTGCGGGGGGCGGGGCTAAGATGGAGGATGCTGCTGGTTGGCGTGGCAACAATGAATAGAGGACGTGTGTGTGTGTGTGTATGTGTGTGTGTGTGTGTGAGTGTGAGAGAGGCAGAGTTAGTCTCGTTAGCCACCTGGGGCAGACTGGGTTGGCCTGACTCATCCGGTCTTGCTCTTCTCTCTCTCCCTCTCGTTCTCGTTCGCTCTCCCTCTATCTCTCTCTCTCTCTCTCCTCACTCTCTCTTCTCTCTCTTTTCTCTCTCTCCTCACTCTCTCTTCTCTCTCCTTTCTCTCTCTCCTCCTCTCTCTCTCCTCCTCTCTGTGTTTGTCGACTAGAGTTAATGTATTTCATTCAGTGATTTAATTCATTGATAGACTAACTTCTCTGAAGCAGATTTCCACTGTCTCTGTTAGTCTTGTTGCATCAGGGCCAGCTGCGTTGCTTCACAATCTAGAGGTACACAGAGAAAGAGAGAGAAAATAGACAGAGGTTTTGAGGAAAGGAAGATGGAGAGAACAGATCGTTAGGAATCTGAGCCTAATATTCCCTGGGGGTGTGTGTGTGACGTCCCAGTGTGTAGGATGTGTAGAGCGTGACTGCTGGTAGTTTGCTGTGTTAGTCGTGATAAGGCACGAGTCTCTTCTCTTCATCTATTAGCCTTTGAGCCATAAGCCTTTGACAAGATTGTATCTTCTCTGTAGGGGACACACACACACACACACACACACACACACACACTGGTGTTTTTCCCAGTGTACAGATTCCAACCTAACCATGTAAACAGGAAACCCTTATTTCGATGACAGTCGAGCCAAATTGTGTGTGTGTGTGTGTGTTTGTTATGCCATAGCACTCAGTGTTGTCTCCCCCTGCAGGATATGAGAAGACATGTTGTGATGACCCTCCTGGACACTGAGCAGTCTTATGTGGAGTCGCTCCGGACACTCATACAGGTAATACTATATACACATACACACACACACACACACACACACACACACACACACACACACACACACACACACACACACACACACAGGAACCACCAGTGCTAACAGATGTTGAAGTTACAATGTCTTAATGTTAAATGACTCCTGCTAAAGCCCCTCTCCTCACCCCTCAGCCACATATCTCACCGCCTCATTCAGACAGGCAGTCTCCCCACCCAAACCCTCTCCCCACCCAAACCCTCTCCCCACCCAAACCCTCTCCCCACCCAGACCCAAACCCTCTCCCCACCCAGACCCAAACCCTCTCCCCACCCAGACCCAAACCCTTTCCCCACCCAGACCCAAACCCTTTCCCCACCCAGACCCAAACCCTTTCCCCACCCAGACCCAAACCCTTTCCCCACCCAGACCCAAACCCTCTCCCCACCCAGACCCAAACCCTCTCCCCACCCAGACCCAAACCCTCTCCCCACCCAGACCCAAACCCTCTCCCCACCCAGACCCAAACCTTCTCCCCACCCAGACCCAAACCTTCTCCCCACCCAGACCCAAACCTTCTCCCCACCCAGACCCAGACCCAAACCCTCTCCCCACCCAGACCCAAACCCTCTCCCCACCCAGACCCAAACCTCTCCCCACCCAGACCCAAACCCTCTCCCCACCCAGACCCTCTCCCCACCCAGACCCTCTCCCCACCCAGACCCTCTCCCCACCCAGACCCAGACCCTCTCCCCACCCAGACCCAAACCCTCTCCCCACCCTCTCCCCACCCAGACCCAAACCCTCTCCCCACCCCTTGTCTATCGGATAGATCAGAGAGGGGAAAGAGAGGCTTGAGAAAGAGGGGAAAGAGAGGCTTGAGAAAGAGGGGAAAGAGAGGCTTGAGAAAGAGGGGAAAGAGAGGCTTGAGAGAGAGGGGAAAGAGAGGCTTGAGAAAGAGGGGAGAGAGGCTTGAGAAAGAGGGGAGAGAGGCTTGAGAAAGAGAGGCTTGAGAGAGAGGGGAAAGAGGCTTGAGAGAGAGGGAAAAGAGAGGCTTGAGAGAGAGGGGAAAGAGGCTTGAGAGAGAGGGGAAAGAGGCTTGAGAGAGGGGGGAAAGAGGCTTGAGAGAGAGGGGGAAAGAGGCGCTTGAGAGAGAGGGGGAAAGAGGCGCGTGAGAGAGAGGGGGAAAGAGGCGCTTGAGAGAGAGGGGGAAAGAGGCGCTTGTGAGTGAGGGGGAAAGAGGCGCTTGAGAGAGAGGGGGAAAGAGGCGCTTGAGAGAGAGGGGGAAAGAGGCGCTTGAGAGAGAGGGGGAAAGAGGCGCTTGAGAGAGAGAGGGGGAAAGAGGCGCTTGAGAGAGAGAGGGGGAAAGAGGCGCTTGAGAGAGAGGGGGAAAGAGGCGCTTGAGAGAGAGGGGGAAAGAGGCGCTTGAGAGAGAGGGGGAAAGAGGCGCTTGAGAGAGAGGGGGAAAGAGGCGCTTGAGAGAGAGGGGGAAAGAGGCGCTTGAGAGAGAGGGGGAAAGAGGCGCTTGAGAGAGAGGGGGAAAGAGGCGCTTGAGAGAGAGGGGGAAAGAGGCGCTTGAGAGAGAGGGGGAAAGAGGCGCTTGAGAGAGAGGGGGAAAGAGGCGCTTGAGAGAGAGGGGGAAAGAGGCGCTTGAGAGAGAGGGGGAAAGAGGCGCTTGAGAGAGAGGGGGAAAGAGGCGCTTGAGAGAGAGGGGGAAAGAGGCGCTTGAGAGAGAGGGGGAAAGAGGCGCTTGAGAGAGAGGGGGAAAGAGGCGCTTGAGAGAGAGGGGGAAAGAGGCGCTTGAGAGAGAGGGGGGGAAAGAGGCGCTTGAGAGAGAGGGGGGGAAAGAGGCGCTTGAGAGAGAGGGGGAAAGAGGCGCTTGAGAGAGAGGGGGAAAGAGGCGCTTGAGAGAGAGAGTGGGAAAGAGGCGCTTGAGAGAGAGGGGGAAAGAGGCGCTTGAGAGAGAGGGGGAAAGAGGCGCTTGAGAGAGAGGGGGAAAGAGGCGCTTGAGAGAGAGGGGGAAAGAGGCGCTTGAGAGAGAGGGGGAAAGAGGCGCTTGAGAGAGAGGGGGAAAGAGGCGCTTGAGAGAGAGGGGGAAAGAGGCGCTTGAGAGAGAGAGGGGGAAAGAGGCGCTTGAGAGAGAGAGGGGGAAAGAGGCGCTTGAGAGAGAGAGGGGGAAAGAGGCGCTTGAGAGAGAGAGGGGGAAAGAGGCGCTTGAGAGAGAGAGGGGGAAAGAGGCGCTTGAGAGAGAGAGGGGGAAAGAGGCGCTTGAGAGAGAGAGGGGGAAAGAGGCGCTTGAGAGAGAGAGGGGGAAAGAGGCGCTTGAGAGAGAGAGGGGGAAAGAGGCGCTTGAGAGAGAGAGGGGGAAAGAGGCGCTTGAGAGAGAGGGGGAAAGAGGCGCTTGAGAGAGAGGGGGAAAGAGGCGCTTGAGAGAGAGGGGGAAAGAGGCGCTTGAGAGAGAGGGGGAAAGAGAGGCTTGAGAGAGAGGGGAAAAGAGAGGCTTGAGAGAGAGGGGAAAGAGAGGCTTGAGAGAGAGGGGGAGAGGAGGGGGAAGAGAGGCTTGGGAGAGTTGAGAGAGGGGGAAGAGAGGCTTGAGAGAGAGGGGAAAAGAGAGGCTTGAGAGAGAGGGGGAAGAGAGGAGAGAGGGGGAGAGGAGGGGGAAGAGAGGCTTGGGAAAGTTGAGAGAGGGAGAAGAGGCTTGGGAGAGGAGAGAGAGGGAAAGAGGCTTGAGTGAGGAAAGAGAAGGGAAGGAGGGGTTTGAGAGAGGAGAGAATGAAAAGAGAGACTTGGGAGAGGAGAGGAGAGGGGGAAGAGAGACTTGGGAGAGAAGAGAGAGGGGAAGAGAGGCTTGAGAGAGAGGGGTAAAAAAAAGGCTTGGGAGAGTTGAGAGAGGGGGAAGAGAGGCTTGGGGGAGTTGAGAGAGGGGGAAGAGAGGCTAAGGAGGAAGAGAGGCTGAGGAGAGAGAGGGGGGAAGAGAGGCTTGGGAGAGTTGAGAGAGGGGAAGAGAGACTGAGGAGAGAGAGGGGGAAGAGAGGCTTGGGAGAGTTGAGAGAGGGGGAAGAGAAGCTGAGGAGAGAGAGGGGGAAGAAAGGCTGAGGAGAGAGAGGGGGAAGAGAGGCTGAGGAGAGAGAGGGGGAATAGAGGCTGAGGAGAGAGAGGGGGAAGAGAGGCTTGGGAGAGAGTGGGGGAAGAGAGTCTTGGGAGAGTTGAGAGATGGGGAAGAGAGGCTGAGGAGAGAGAGGGGGAAGAGAGGCTTGGGAGAGTTGAGAGAGGGGAAGAGAGACTGAGGAGAGAGAGGGGGAGGAGAGGCTTGGGAGAGGAGAGAGAGGGGGAAGAGAGGCTTGGGAGAGTTGAGAGAGGGGGAAGAGAAGCTGAGGAGAGAGAGGGGGAAGAAAGGCTGAGGAGAGAGAGGGGGAAGAGAGGCTGAGGAGAGAGAGGGGGAAGAGAGGCTGAGAGAGAGGGGGAAGAGAGGCTTGGGAGAGAGAGGGGGAAGAGAGGCTTGGGAGAGTTGAGAGAGGGGGAAGAGAGGCTGAGGAGAGAGAGGGGGAAGAGAGGCTTGGGAGAGTTGAGAGAGGGGAAGAGAGACTGAGGAGAGAGAGGGGGAAGAGAGGCTTGGGAGAGTTGAGAGAGGGGGAAGAGAAGCTGAGGAGAGAGAGGGGGAAGAAAGGCTGAGGAGAGAGAGGGGGAAGAGAGGCTTGGGAGAGTTGAGAGAGGGGGAAGAGAGGCTAAGGAGGAAGAGAGGCTTGAGAGAGGGAAGAGGGGCTTGGGAAAGGAGAGAGAGAGAGAGGGGGAAGAGAGGCTTGGGAGAGTTGAGAGAGGGGAAGAGAGGCTGAGGAGAGAGAGGGGGAAGAGAGGCTTGGGAGAGTTGAGAGAGGGGAAGAGAGGCTGAGGAGAGAGAGGGGGAAGAGAGGCTTGGGGGAGTTGAGAGCGGGGGAAGAGAGGCTAAGGAGGAAGAGAGGCTGAGGAGAGAGAGGGGGGAAGAGAGGCTTGGGAGAGTTGAGAGAGGGGAAGAGAGACTGAGGAGAGAGAGGGGGAAGAGAGGCTTGGGAGAGTTGAGAGAGGGGGAAGAGAAGCTGAGGAGAGAGGGGGGGAAGAAAGGCTGAGGAGAGAGAGGGGGAAGAGAGGCTGAGGAGAGAGAGGGGGAATAGAGGCTGAGGAGAGAGAGGGGGAAGAGAGGCTTGGGAGAGAGAGGGGGAAGAGAGGCTTGGGAGAGTTGAGAGATGGGGAAGAGAGGCTGAGGAGAGAGAGGGGGAAGAGAGGCTTGGGAGAGTTGAGAGAGGGGACGAGAGGCTGAGGAGAGAGAGGGGGAAGAGAGGCTTGGGAGAGGAGAGAGAGGGGGAAGAGAGGCTTGGGAGAGTTGAGAGAGGGGGAAGAGAAGCTGAGGAGAGAGAGGGGGAAGAAAGGCTGAGGAGAGAGAGGGGGAAGAGAGGCTGAGGAGAGAGAGGGGGAAGAGAGGCTGAGGAGAGAGAGGGGGAAGAGAGGCTTGGGAGAGAGAGGGGGAAGAGAGGCTTGGGAGAGTTGAGAGAGGGGGAAGAGAGGCTGAGGAGAGAGAGGGGGAAGAGAGGCTTGGGAGAGTTGAGAGAGGGGAAGAGAGACTGAGGAGAGAGAGGGGGAAGAGAGGCTTGGGAGAGTTGAGAGAGGGGGAAGAGAAGCTGAGGAGAGAGAGGGGGAAGAAAGGCTGAGGAGAGAGAGGGGGAAGAGAGGCTGAGGAGAGAGAGGGGGAAGAGAGGCTGAGGAGAGAGAGGGGGAAGAGAGGCTTGGGAGAGAGAGGGGGAAGAGAGGCTTGGGAGAGTTGAGAGAGGGGAAGAGAGACTGAGGAGAGAGAGGGGGAAGAGAGGCTTGGGAGAGTTGAGAGAGGGGGAAGAGAAGCTGAGGAGAGAGAGGGGGAAGAAAGGCTGAGGAGAGAGAGGGGGAAGAGAGGCTTGGGAGAGTTGAGAGAGGGGGAAGAGAGGCTAAGGAGGAAGAGAGGCTTGAGAGAGGGAAGAGGGGCTTGGGAAAGGAGAGAGAGAGAGAGGGGGGAAAGAGGCTTGTCAGAGGGCGAAAGAGGGGATATGTTAAACTGCAGCCATAGTAAGCCCAGGTGCCATGTAGTCAAAACAGAATGAGAAGCGTGTGTGAGACGCCATCGATTAGGCACCCTCTGAACAGACCCCAAACACACACTCACACTATATTAATAAACAATGCATCTCGCACACACACACACACACACACACATAATACCAACACAGGCTGTATACGCAGATCACACACATACACCATTCCAACTCATGTTCTACACACGCGACAGCACTGCAGTGTGTGTGCTTGTTTCAAATGGTCTGTGGCTTGCCTGGGTGAGTTCACATTTCACCAGGCTGGTTTCAGGAAAATAAGGTTTAATTCTCCCAAAATAGAAGCATATTGTCTTTCTCCCTTTCTCTACCTCCCTCCCTCTCTATCTCTCCCCCTCTACCTCCCTCTCTCTCTCCCCCCCTCTCCCCGCCTCTACTTCTCTCTCTCTCTCTCTCTCTCTCTCTCTATCTCTCCCCCTCTACCTCCCTCTCTCTCTCCCCCCTCTACTTCTCTCTCTCCCCCCCCCCTCTCTCTCTCTCTCTCTCTCTCTCTCTCTACTTCTCTCTCTACCTCCCTCCCTCTCTATCTCTCCCCCTCTCCCTCCCTCTCTCTCTCCCCCCCTCTCCCCCCCTCTACCTCTCTCTCTCTCTCTCTCTCTCTCTCTCTCTCTCTCTCTCTCTCTCTCTCTCTCTCTCTCTCTCTCTCTCTCTCTCTCTCTCTCTCTCTCGATGTGTAGGGCTATATGCGGCCTCTGAAGCAGCCAGACAGTGGATCACTAGTTGATCCCTCATTGGTGGATGAGATGTTCTATCAGATCCCAGAGATCCTGGAGCACCATGAGCACTTCCTAGAACAGGTCACCGGCTGCATCAGCCAATGGCACGACAAACAGACCGTGGGTCAGCTGCTTATCCAATCAGTAAGTACCTCACTCCATCCAATCACTGTAAATCATAGACAATGGAAAAACCACGGGTAAGTTGATGTGGTATAATAATTAAAACAAAATGTCAAGAAAACTACAATACACCATAATTTACCATGACTGTATGTCAGCCACATCAAAAATCAATTGTTGTGGAACCGTGTGGTATACGCTCCATATTGATGTGGAACCGTGTGGTATACGCTACATATTGATGTGGAACCGTGTGGTATACGCTCCATATTGATGTGGAACCGTGTAGTAAACACGGTCCATGTCTCCTCTCCTGGTCCGTGTTAACCCCCCGTCTCCTCTCCTGGTCCGTGTTAACCCCCCGTCTCCTCTCCTGGTCCATGTTAACCCCCCGTCTCCTCTCCTGGTCCATGTAAACCCCCCGTCTTCTCTCCTGGTCCATGTTAACCCCCCATCTCCTCTCCTGGTCCATGTTAACCCCCCGTCTTCTCTCCTGGTCCGTGTTAACCCCCCGTCTCCTCTCCTGGTCCGTGTTAACCCCCCATCTCCTCTCCTGGTCCGTGTTAACCCCCCCGTCTCCTCTCCTGGTCTGTGTTAACCCCCGTCTCCTCTCCTGGTCCATGTTAACCCCCCGTCTTCTCTCCTGGTCCATGTTACCCCTCTGCTGGTAGCCCTCTGGTTCACCACAACACACACATCTCCCAGGCTAAACACACACACACCTTCACAGCCAAAAAACATAGGCCTCAGTCGTTCCCTCTGGGGGCAGAGAGACTTATCCTAACCGGTGTAGCATCGCTAGCCTATGCTAGTGGAATGCAGTTTGAATTTGTAGCATTGTTAGCCTATGCTAGTGGAATGTAGTTAGAATATGTGGCAGTGTTAGCCCATTCTAGTGGAATGCAGTTAGAATATGTGGCAGTGTTAGCCCATGCTAGTGGAATGCAGTTAGAATATGTGGCAGTGTTAGCCCATGCTAGTGGAATGCAGTTAGAATATGTGGCAGTGTTAGCCCATTCTAGTGGAATGTAGTTAGAATATGTGGCAGTGTTAGCCCATTCTAGTGGAATGTAGTTAGAATATGTGGCAGTGTTAGCCCATTCTAGTGGAATGTAGTTAGAATATGTAGCAGTGTTAGCCCATGCTAGTGGAATGTAGTTAGAATATGTAGCATTGTTAGCCCATGCTAGTGGAATGCAGTTAGAATATGTAGCAGTGTTAGCCCATGCTAGTGGAATGTAGTTAGAATATGTAGCATTGTTAGCCCATGCTAGTGGAATGCAGTTAGAATATGTAGCAGTGTTAGCCCATTCTAGTGGAATGTAGTTAGAATATGTGGCAGTGTTAGCCCATTCTAGTGGAATGTAGTTAGAATATGTGGCAGTGTTAGCCCATTCTAGTGGAATGTAGTTAGAATATGTAGCAGTGTTAGCCCATGCTAGTGGAATGTAGTTAGAATATGTAGCATTGTTAGCCCATGCTAGTGGAATGCAGTTAGAATATGTAGCAGTGTTAGCCCATGCTAGGGGAATGTAGTTAGAATTTGTAGCATTGTTAGCCCATTCTAGTGGAATGTAGTTAGAATATGTAGCATTGTTAGCCCATTCTAGTGGAATGTAGTTAGAATATGTGGCAGTGTTAGCCCATGCTAGTGGAATGCAGTTAGAATATGTGGCAGTGTTAGCCCATGCTAGTGGAATGCAGTTAGAATATGTGGCAGTGTTAGCCCATGCTAGTGGAATGCAGTTAGAATATGTGGCAGTGTTAGCCCATGCTAGTGAAATGCAGTTAGAATATGTGGCAGTGTTAGCCCATGCTAGTGGAATGCAGTGAGTACTAATCCCTTGACCTGTCTGAACTTCCTTTGAGCTAGACATTTCTTCTACAGCGAGGTCAACTCTCGGTGTGTGTGTGTGTGTGTGTGTGTGTCTGACATGTCAGTTTACACACAGATGTCATGTCCCTCAACCTCCACTCACCGCTTTCCCCTCACCCCTCTCTCTCACCCCCTAACTCCTCTCTCTTACCCCCTCACCCTTCTCTCTCACCCCCTAACTCCTATCTCTTACCCCCTTACCCTTCTCTCTCACCCTCTAACTCCTCTCTCTTACCCCCTCACCCTTCTCTCTCACCCCCTAACTCCTCTCTCTTACCCCCTCACCCTTCTCTCTCACCCTCTAACTCCTCTCTCTTACCCCCTCACCCTTCTCTCTCACCCCCTAACTCCTTTCTCTTACTCCCTCACCCTTCTCTCTCACCCCCTTCACCCCGCTCTCTCTTACCCCTGTCACCCCTCAGCCCTTCTCCCCCTCTACAGTTCAGCCCCTTGTAATGATAACCTGTAAACACACATCTGTCTCAATAGCCCTGAACTGGCCTGACACCGTGCACTAACACATGCAGAACCTCTGTGCCGTCTATGCAGTCCAGCTCCCTCCTTTGACAGACAGCCGACAGTAACATGTATAGTTGGTAGAGCGTGGAGCTTGTAACCCCAGGATAGTGGGTTGGATTCATGGGACCACCCATACGTATAAAGTATGCACGCGTGACTAAGTAGATTAGGATAAAAGCATGTGCTAAACGGCATATATTATTACTATATATTAGACTAGAGTGAGGATAAAAGAGGGATATACTGTAAATACTCGATACTATGGAGCCAGGGAGGTTGTGCAAAAGAGTTGGCCTGCCAGTTGGGGTAACCTTGTGTTTCTAGACCGCCATCTTATTTACTTCCTGTCCAGACTCCAGAGTGTGTTTATTTACTTCCTGTCCAGAGTGTGTTTATTTACTTCCTGTCCAGACTCCAGAGTGTTTTTATTTACTTCCTGTCCAGACTCCAGAGTGTGTTTATTTACTTCCTGTCCAGTGTGTGTTTATTTACTTCCTGTCCAGACTCTAGAGTGTTTTTATTTACTTCCTGTCCAGACTCCAGAGTGTGTTTATTTGCTTCCTGTCCAGACTCCAGAATGTGTTTATTTACTTCCTGTCCAGAGTGTGTTTATTTACTTCCTGTCCAGACTCCAGAGTGTGTTTATTTGCTTCCTGTCCAGACTCCAGAATGTGTTTGTTTACTTCCTGTCCAGAGTGTGTTTATTTACTTCCTGTCCAGAGTATGTTTATTTACTTCCTGTCCAGAGTGTGGTTATTTACTTCCTGTCCAGACTCCAGAGTTTGTTTATTTGGGTTATGAATATAGTGGGTGTATTGGGAGCTGTGGATGTAATGTCTGAATGTCAGAGCAGTTCATTCCAGATTGATGAAGGGGAGAGAGACTCATGCTCTTTGAGACTTCCCCACTTAAAGGTGCAATGCAGCTGTTTTTATCTCAATATCAAATCATTGCTGGGTAACAATTAAGTACCTTACTGTGATTGTTTTAGATTAGAATGGCAAAAACTAAGAAAATAAATGCTTCTTACCAATAATTGTTGGTGTGAGTTGGAGGGGGAAACTGAAAACTAGCTATCTTTCTTATTGGTCTATTAACTAATTTAACACCTGGGGATGTCACCAGGCAGACCAAAACTCCATCCCTCCAAAACAGGCTGACATTTCAGACTGCCTTTTACAACAGCTTTTACACTAAAAGTTCATTGTCAGAATTTCACAGTATTATTCCAACCTCATAGTGTGGAAATGTAAATAAAACACAGCAAAACCACATTTTTGACTGCACTGCACCTTTAAAAGGATGAAAAAGAATGACTTCCACATTAGAAGGGAAAGAGTGACAAGAGGATGGGGAGAGTGGCTGCTTGTGCAACTGGAGGGATGGGGAGAGTGGCTGCTTGTGTAACTGGAGGGATGGGGAGAGTGGCTGCTTGTGTAACTGGAGGGATGGGGAGAGTGGCTGCTTGTGTAACTGGAAGGTGGAAGGATGGGGAGAGGCATTACAGGTGACAGCTTAGGTGTAGACCACAGGAGGCTGCTGAGGGGAGGACATCTCATAATAATGTCTGGAATGGATTGATATCAAACACATGGAAACCATATGATTGATGTGTTCAATACCATTCCATTTATTCCGTTCCAGACATTATTATGAGCCCTTCCTCCTCAAATAATAAGGTGCCACTGGCTGTGGTGTAAGGCACCTGATTTATCCATCCTGATATCACTCCTTACAGATGGAGGAGAGAGGGATGGAGGAGAGAGGGCAGCTCTTTTCATGAGGGGTTGAAATGCCTATTCCTGTGTTACTGTTAAACCATGCCCCTTATCTGTCTCTCTGTCTCTGTCTCTCTCTCTCTCTCTCTCTCTCTCTCTATTTCCATTTCCTCTCCCCTCTAATTTCTTTCTCTCCTCCTCACTCATCTCTATTGTGTAGAGAAAAGGCCGGTCAGAGGGAGTCAGTGTGTGTGGAGCATGCGTGTTATGCTCACTTCCTGTGTGTTTGTGCTCTCCATCATCTCTCCCCACGGAGGCTCCCCTTTTCCCCACTAAGTATCCCCTGTTTTTAAGCCTGAAGGGAGGCTTGCTATGTATCATCATATTGACCAATCCCAGCCAGAGCCAGGCTCACCAAACACTTGTTGCCGGGCAGGATTCACCCTCCTTTAGAGTCAGCTTAAAGCCTGTCACATTTTTCCCAGTCAACAGTTTGTGAATATATTATAACCTTTTGTTCGATTTAGGGTTTGGACGGGGTTTTCTACGCCCCTTCGTTGGTGATTGGTCAACAGTACTACTGCTAGTAGGAGTAGGAACTATGGACAGGATTCTTCAATGAAATGTTTGTTGTCTTTCAACAAGAGACAACTAGTTTTCTTGCACATTTTTCACTTGAGAAATACTGCACCAATCATCTTAATTAGATTTAAAATGATGGATTTCATGATTTTATCTTACATACATTCAGACTATTTTGTCTATGTTGTTGCTACGGTGTCTCTAAAGGGACAAAGGGTAATATTGCCACTTTTTTTTTTTTTTCAAGCTAAAATATGCGAGGCACAGATGTTCACTTTACCTAGCCGAGTTCTGCTAGGAGCAAACCCAACCTAGTTCTTTACAGTATATTTTGCCTGTTAATATTCTCTCTCCTCTCCCCTCTCGGTCTTTCTCTCTTCTACACAGTTCTCCAAAGAGATTCTTGCTAATATTTATTCAGCATACATCGAAAACTTTCTGAACGCCAAAGACGCAGTGAGGATCGCAAAGGAGGCCAAGCCGGCATTCCTCAAGTTCCTGGAGGTGAGTGTGTGTGTCTACTGTCTATATGAGTGTGTGTGTCTACTGTCTATATGAGTGTGTGTGTCTACTGTCTATATGAGTGTGTGTGTCCACTGTCTATATGACACTTGTAGGTGAGTGTGATGCACAGACTTGTCTTTAGCTACTGTGTGTGTGTCTCTGTGTGTGTTTGTGTCTCTGTGTGTGTTTGTGTCTCTGTGTGTGTGTGTGTGTCTCTGTGTGTGTGTCTCTGTGTGTGTGTGTGTGTGTGTGTGTGTGTGTGTGTGTGTGTGTGTGTGTGTGTGTCTGTGTGTGTGTGTTTATGTCTCTGTGTGTGTGTGTGTGTGTGTTTGTGTCTCTGTGAGTTTGTTTTTCACTTTGTGAGTTTGTGTGTGTGTGTGTGTGTGTGTGTGTTTGTGTCTCTGTGTGTGTGTTTGTGTCTCTGTGAGTTTGTTTTTCACTTTGTGAGTTTGTGTGTGTGTGTGTGTGTGTGTGTGTGTGTGCGCGCACATCCTGTCCCTCCTGCTCGTCCAATATCAGTTTTCTCAGGAGGTTTTCTTGAGAAAGAGTTGCTCGATTGCTGATTCTCTGATGCTGGGGGAACACTACAGGACTTTAAATTACCCCAACAACGCTGAGCCTGTCATATTAAACAAACACCTTTCCTGTAGATTTGTTGTCTTGCCAACGTAGTGGTGCAGATGGTAGGTCACACACTAGAACAATCTTCACTTGGTCATAAGGATTCTCCATGCCACCACGCTGTCTCTTTAAAACCACGTATGTGATTATATTGTGAACGTAGCTACAATGAGCTGTGGCTCAAAGCAGCCTCATCAACATTTTCAGGCAGACGTTCACGCTTGCCATACAAAGTTGAAATATCTAGCCAACATTTTGAATTGAATAACATTTCTTGTGAACTTCAGAGCTGTAAAGATTTGACACTTTTAAAGGCAAGTACAAACACATACTAGTAGTAGTCATTAGTCCTGTTCTAGTCTATATATTCATACTAGTAGTAGTCATTAGTCCTGTTCTAGTCTATATATTCACACTAGTAGTAGTCATTAGTCTGTTCTAGTCTATATATTCATACTAGTAGTAGTCATTAGTCCTGCTCTAGTCTATATATTCATACTAGTAGTAGTCATTAGTCCTGTTCTAGTCTATATATTCATACTAGTAATACTAGTAGTAGTCATTAGTCCTGTTCTAGTCTATATATTCATACTAGTAGTAGTCATTAGTCTGTTCTAGTCTATATATTATACTAGTAGAAGTTATTAGTCCTGCTCTAGTCTAAATATTCATACTAGTAATACTAGTAGGAGTCATTAGTCCTGCTCTAGTCTATATATTCATACTATTAGTAGTCATTAGTCCTGTTCTACTCTATATATTCATACTAGTAGTAGTCATTAGTCTGTTCTAGTCTATATATTCATACTAGTAGTAGTCATTAGTCTGTTCTAGTCTATATATTCATACTAGTAGTAGTCATTAGTCCTGTTCTAGTCTATATATTCATACTAGTAGTAGTCATTAGTCCTGCTCTAGTCTATATATTCATACTATTAGTAGTCATTAGTCCTGTTCTAGTCTATATATTCACACTAGTAGTAGTCATTAGTCTGTTCTAGTCTATATATTCATACTAGTAGTAGTCATTAGTCCTGTTCTAGTCTATATATTCACACTAGTAGTAGTCATTAGTCTGTTCTAGTCTATATATTCATACTAGTAGTAGTCATTAGTCTGTTCTAGTCTATATATTCATACTAGTAGTAGTCATTAGTCCTGCTTTAGTCTATATATTCATACTAGTAGTAGTCATTAGTCCTGTTCTAGTCTATATATTCACACTAGTAGTAGTCATTAGTCCTGTTCTAGTCTATATATTCATACTAGTAATACTAGTAGTAGTCATTAGTCCTGTTCTAGTCTATATATTCATACTAGTAGTAGTCATTAGTCTGTTCTAGTCTATATATTATACTAGTAGAAGTTATTAGTCCTGCTCTAGTCTATATATTCATACTAGTAGTAGTCATTAGTCCTGCTCTAGTCTATATATTCATACTAGTAGTAGTCATTAGTCCTGTTCTAGTCTATATATTCATACTAGTAGTAGTCATTAGTCCTGTTCTAGTCTATATATTCATACTAGTAGTAGTCATTAGTCCTGTTCTAGTCTATATATTCATACTAGTAGTAGTCATTAGTCCTGCTCTAGTCTATATATTCATACTATTAGTAGTCATTAGTCCTGTTCTAGTCTATATATTCATACTAGTAGTAGTCAGTAGTCTGTTCTAGTCTATATATTCATACTAGTAGTAGTCATTAGTCCTGCTCTAGTCTATATATTCATACTAGTAGTAGTCATTAGTCCTGTTCTAGTCTATATATTCATACTAGTAGTAGTCATTAGTCCTGTTGTTCTAGTCTATATATTCATACTAGTAGTAGTCATTAGTCCTGCTCTAGTCTATATTCTGTGAAACAACGTCTTCATTTCACTGTCCTCTTCTCTGGCGAGCTCCAATTAGCTGTCGTTGATCACCGTACTCACTGTCCTCTTCTCTGGCGAGCTCCAATTGGCTGTCGTTGATCACCGTACTCAAAACTTGTCATTGTACGTTCACACTACAGGAGCATTACACATTTTGTGCCGATAAAATCAAACGCCCAAAGACCGGATCGGCCGCACACCCTCGAGTAGGCAATGACATCGGGATTTTGTCTGCGATCTCAAAAACTTATTTGAGGCAGCTTAATTGGGGCCAAATGGTATAGTGTACACTTGGCTTGAAGTAGAGCATTCCGACCCAGCTCTTTGTGTGACAGGCAGGTTCTACTGAAGTGAACCATTTACATTGGAGTCATTTAGCAGACGCTCTTATCCAGAGACACTTACAGTAGTGAGTCATTTAGCAGATGTTCTTATCCAGAGACACTTACAGTAGTGAGTCATTTAGCAGACGCTCTTATCCAGAGACACTTACAGTAGTGAGTCATTTAGCAGACTCTCTTATCCAGAGACACTTACAGTAGTGAGTCATTTAGCAGACTCTCTTATCCAGAGAAACTTACAGTAGTGAGTCATTTAGCAGACGCTCTTATCCAGAGACACTTACAGTAGTGAGTCATTTAGCAGACTCTCTTATCCAGAGAAACTTACAGTAGTGAGTCATTTAGCAGATGTTCTTATCCAGAGAGACTTACAGTAGTGAGTCATTTAGCAGACTATCTTATCCAGAGACACTTACAGTAGTGAGTCATTTAGCAGATGTTCTTATCCAGAGAGACTTACAGTAGTGAGTCATTTAGCAGACTCTCTTATCCAGAGACACTTACAGTAAGTAGTGAGTCATTTAGCAGATGTTCTTATCCAGAGAGACTTACAGTAGTGAGTCATTTAGCAGACTCTCTTATCCAGAGACACTTACAGTAGTGAGTCATTTAGCAGACTCTTATCCGGAGACACTTACAGTAGTGAGTCATTTAGCAGATGTTCTTATCCAGAGAGACTTACAGTAGTGAGTCATTTAGCAGACTCTCTTATCCAGAGAGACTTACAGTAGTGAGTCATTTAGCAGATGTTCTTATCCAGAGAGACTTACAGTAGTGAGTCATTTAGCAGACTATCTTATCCAGAGACACTTACAGTAGTGAGTCATTTAGCAGATGTTCTTATCCAGAGAGACTTACAGTAGTGAGTCATTTAGCAGACTCTCTTATCCAGAGACACTTACAGTAGTGAGTCATTTAGCAGACTCTCTTATCCAGAGACACTTACAGTAGTGAGTCATTTAGCAGATGTTCTTATCCAGAGAGACTTACAGTAGTGAGTCATTTAGCAGACTCTCTTATCCAGAGACACTTACAGTAGTGAGTCATTTAGCAAATGTTCTTATCCAGAGAGACTTACAGTAGTGAGTCATTTAGCAGACTCTCTTATCCAGAGACACTTACAGTAGTGAGTCATTTAGCAGATGTTCTTATCCAGAGAGACTTACAGTAGTGAGTCATTTAGCAGACTCTCTTATCCAGAGAGACTTACAGTAGTGAGTCATTTAGCAGACACTCTTATCCAGAGAGACTTACAGTAGTGAATTTATCTAAAGATAGCTAGGTGAGACAACCATATGTCACAGTCATAGTAAGTAAATGTTTCCTCTATAGTAAGTAGCGATCAGCAAAGTCAGAGCTAGAAGAAGAAGAGGGGGGGCAATTGCTGGTTCAGGTGTATTTGTATTAATACATTTTTTCAGAGGGGTGAAGAGGATTATTTAAGATACTGTTTTAAGAGATGGGGTTTGATGTTTTCGGACGATGGACAGGGACTCTGCTGTCCTAGTTTCAGGGGGAAGCTGGTTCCACCATTGGGATGCCAGGACAGAGAAGAGCTTGGACTGGGCTGAGCGGGAGCTGCCCTCCCGTAGGGGTGGGAGGGCCAAGACACCAGAGCTGCCAGAACAAAGTACTCTGGTTGGGATGTCTGGTTGTGAGCATAGCCTGAAGTTAGGGAGGGGCAGTTCCTCACTAGTCATCACAGATGACTCGTTACAGACAGAGCGGAGGCATGGAGCGCAAAACATGTGGATATCTAGGTGTCTAGTTCAGTGTGTGTGTGTATAATTTGTCTGTGTGCGTGTGTATAATTTGTATGTGTGTGTGTGTAGTTTGTATGTGTGTGTGTGTGTATAATTTGTATGTGTGTGTGTAGTTTGTGTATAGTGTGCATATTTTTTTAATTCGTTATTTAACTAGGCAAGTCAGTTAAGAACAAATTCTTATTTACAATAATGGCCTACCCCGGCCAAACCCGGACAGCGCTGGGCCAATTGTACCCTATGGGACTCCCAATCACGGCCGGTTGTGATACAGCCTGGAATCAAACCAGGGTCTTTAGGGACGCCTCTAGCACTGAGATGCTGTGCCTTAGACCACTGCTTTGTGTGTCTGTGTGTGTGTATAGTTTGCGAATGTATTGTGTGTGTGTGTGTGTGTGTGTGTGTGTGTGTGTGTGTGTGTGTGTGTGTGTGTGTGTGTGTATAGTTTGCGAATGTATAGTGTGTGTGTAGTTTGTGTGTAGGGTTAGGGTTAACCCTAACCCTATCAGCTGTTGTTTTTCTCCCCTCTATAGTTGACCTTTGACCAGACTAGATGATGACTGTTAAAAGTCACAGGTCTTCTTCAGTGACTCGGTCAAAATCAAATTTATTTATATAGCCCCTCGTACATCAGCTGATATCTCAAAGTGCTGTACAGAAACCCAGCCTAAAACCCCAAACAGCAAGCAATGCAGGTGTAGAAGCACGGTGGCTAGGGAAAAACTCCCTAGAAAGGCCAAAACCTAGGAAGAAACCTAGAGAGGAACCAGGCTATGAGGGGTGGCCAGTCCTCTTCTAGCTGTGCCGGGTGGAGATTATAACAGAACATGGCCAAGATGTTCAAATTTTCTTAAATGACCAGCAGGGTCAAATAATAATAATCACAGTGGTTGTAGAGGGTGCAACAGGTCAGCACCTCAGGAGTAAATGTCAGTTGGCTTTTCATAGCCGATCATTAAGACTATCTCTACCGCTCCTGCTGTCTCTAGAGAGTTGAAAACAGCAGGTCTGGGACAGGTAGCACGTCCAGTGAACAGGTCAGGGTTCCATAGCAGCAGGCAGAACAGTTGAAACTGGAGCAGCAGCACGGCCAGGTGAACTGGGGACAACCAGGAGTCATCAGGACATGTAGTCCTGAGGCATGGTCCTAGGGCTCAGGTCCTCCGAGAGAGAGAGAGAAAGAGAGAATTAGAGAGAGCGTACTTAAATTCACACAGGACACCGGATAAGACAGGAGAAGTACTCCAGATGTAACAGGAGGGTGAGTGATCAGAATGTGTAACCATACCGCCATCTAGTGTCTGTGGAGAAACCAGACAGATTATTCACACTGTATATGTCGGTCTGACTAGAACTGCCCCGTTCTCCCTTTCTCTCTCCCTTTCTCTCTCCCTTTCTCTCCCTTTCTCTCTCCCTTCTCTCCCTTTCTCTCTCTCTTCTCTCTCCCTTTCTCTCTCTTCTCTCTCCCTTTCTCTCCCTTTCTCTCCCTTTCTCTCCCTTCTCTCTCCCTTTCTCTCTCTTCTCTCTCCCTTTCTCTCTCCCTTTCTCTCTCTCTTCTCTCTCCCTTTCTCTCTCTTCTCTCTCCCTTTCTCTCCCTTTCTCTCCCTTTCTCTCTCTTCTCTCTCCCTTTCTCTCTCTTCTCTCTCCCTTTCTCTCTCCCTTTCTCTCTCTCTTCTCTCTCCCTTTCTCTCTCTTCTCTCTCCCTTTCTCTCCCTTTCTCTCCCTTTCTCTCTCTTCTCTCTCCCTTTCTCTCTCTTCTCTCTCCCTTTCTCTCTCTTCTCTCTCCCTTTCTCTCTCTTCTCTCTCCCTTTCTCTATCTTCTCTCTCCCTTTCTCTCTCCCTTTCTCTCTCCCTTTTTCTCCCATTCTCTCTCTGCTCTCTCCCTTTCTCTCTCCCTTTCTCTCTTATCTCTCCCTTTCTCTATCTTCTCTCTCCCTTTCTCCATCCCTTTCTCTCTCCCTTTCTCTCTCCCTTTCTCGCTCTTCTCTCTCCCTTTCTCGCTCTTCTCTCTCCCTTTATCGCTCTTCTCTTCTCTCGCTCTTCTCTCTCCCTTTCTCTCTCTTCTCTCTCCCTTTCTCTCTCTTCTCTCTCTTCTCTCTCTCTCTTCTCTCTCCCTTTCTCTCCTCTCTTTCTCTTCTGTCTCTCTTCTCTCTTCCCTACTGCCGCTCCTTCTATCTCCCACCTTCCTCTCTATCTCCCCCCCACAGACCAGTATGCGTGAGAACAAGGAGAAGCAGGCCCTGGGTGATCTGATGATCAAGCCTGTCCAGAGGATCCCCCGTTATGAGCTGTTGGTCAAGGTGAGTCTCCTCCCCTCTGCCTAATTGGTCAAGGTGAGTCTCCTCCCCTCTGCCTAATTGGTCAAGGTGAGTCTCCTCCCCTCTGCCTAATTGGTCAAGGTGAGTCTCCTCCCCTCTGCCTAACTGGTCAAGGTGAGTCTCCTCCCCTCTGCCTAGCTGGGTTAAAGTCTGAGATGCGAACCAGGCTTCTCCTGACCTAGCTGTTTCCTCAATGTCAACCAGTTTAGTGTTTAAGGCCTGCGTATGAAAGATGAAGGTGTTAAGATGAAGATGAAGGTGTAAAGATGAAGGTGTGAAGATGAAGGTGTGAAGATGAAGGTGTACAGATGAAGGTGTACAGATGAAGGTGTACAGATGAAGGTGTACAGATGAAGGTGTAAAGATGAAGGTGTACAGATGAAGGTGTAAAGATGAAGGTGTACAGATGAAGGTGTAAAGATGAAGATGAAGGTGTACAGATGAAGGTGTACAGATGAAGGTGTACAGATGAAGGTGTACAGATGAAGGTGTACAGATGAAGGTGTAAAGATGAAGGTGTAAAGATGAAGGTGTACAGATGAGGGTGTACAGATGAAGGTGGAAAGACGAAGGTGGAAAGACGAAGGTGTACAGATGAAGGTGTACAGATGAGGGTGTAAAGATGAAGGTGTACAGATGAGGGTGTAAAGACGAAGGTGTAAAGATTAAGGTGTACAGATGAAGGTGTAAAGATGAAGATGAAGGTGTAAAGATGAAGGTGTAAAGATTAAGGTGTACAGATGAAGGTGTAAAGATGAAGGTGTAAAGATGAAGGTGTAAAGATGAAGATGAAGGTGTACAGATGAAGGTGTACAGATGAAGGTGTACAGATGAAGGTGTACAGATGAAGGTGTACAGATGAAGGTGAAGGTGTACAGATGAAGGTGTTCAGATGAAGGTGTAAAGATGAAGGTGTACAGATGAAGGTGTACAGATGAAGGTGTACAGATGAAGGTGTAAAGATGAAGGTGTAAAGATGAAGATGAAGGTGTGAAGATGAAGGTGTGAAGATGAAGGTGTAAAGATGAAGATGAAGGTGTAAAGATGAAGGTGTAAAGATGAAGATGTAAACGTGTATTTGGATTCATATTCTCCTGCAGATGAAGCTCCTTGGTAGTCAAATGTGTGTGTCCCTGTTCTCTAGGATCTGTTGAAGCACACTCCTGAGGAACATCCAGACCACCCATTGCTATTGGACGCCCAGAGAGACATCAAGCGATTGGCTGAGAAGATCAATAAGGGGCGTCGCTCTGCGGAGGAGGTGGAGAAAGAGACACGCGTCATGCAGGAGATAGAAGCCCACATCGAGGGAGTAGAACACGTCAGAGATGTAGGACACTTACATATAATATATATATATATACTCACACTGCTTTCTTTCACTATCTCAAAGTTGATAGTACTGTAATAATGATTGTAATCTCTCTCTCTCTCGGTCAGATCCTTAACCCAATGAGGAAGTTCCTGAGACAGGAGATGGTGATGGAGGCGGTGAGACTGAGACACTCAGACTGATTGATTGACAGTGTGACATTATGACGGTCTTCCAGACTGACAGCAGAGACCATAGATACTCTACTGAGTGACATCCCTCTGATACTGCCCTCTGTCAGATATCAATCTAGATAACAGATAAGAAGGATTGGATGTCTCTCTCCCTCTCATTCTTTCACGCTTTCTCTCACTATTTTTCTCTCTCTCTCTCCTCTGTCTCTCTCCTCGCTCCTCTCTCTCTCCACTCACCTCTCTCTGTCTTTCTCCTCTCTCTCTCTGCCTCTCTCCTCTCTCTTCTTTGTCTCTCTCCTCTGTCTCTCTCTCCTCTTTCCCTCTCTCCTCTCTCTCTCCTCTCTCTCTCTCTCCTCACTCAACTATCTCTTCTCTCTCTCTTTCTCACTCTGCAGAAGACCGTGGGGGGTAAGAAGGACCGTTCTCTCTTCCTCTTCAGTGATCTGCTCATCTGCACCACCCTAAAGAGGAAGTCTGGATCCCTGAGACGCAGCTCCATGAGCCTGTGAGCCTCACACACACTCACACACACACACACACACAAACCTGCAATGTAGCTGCTTGAGCTTCTGAGTCACAATATAGAATGACAACAGACAGATCAGTCCATCTTGTATTTTTCCATTCCACTCATTCCTCCTGGGAATCCCTATTTGATGAGTGGAGACTGTATGGGTTAATGTTAGGTCCCTAACCTAAACCCTACGTTTCCCACATTGAGGTATAAAAGAACTAGAGCCCTTTTGTTTTCAACGTAATCTACTCACATTCGTATACGCCGATATGTGGAGCGTCTATATCCGGGTAACATTCTGTTTCCACAGCCCAACTTCACATGCGTACTAGACTGAATGTGCACAGGAGCAGCTCATCACGTCAACCAGAAACATGACAGACATTGGATGAATATAAAGTGTTAATATCTTTGTGATTTAAAAAAAATCTGCCTCAGCATCAGTTATTTGAATAATTGAATGGATGTTTTGTGCACAAAAATGATGACTAAAGGAATTTTCAAATCGGGACTTCTCTATGGGGCTGTCTATGGAAACTGACTTCCTGGGCCGGACTTCAGTTAAACTGCAGTACTGAAGCAAGACTGTAGTAGACAAAACCGGAACCCTGGCCCCTTGGTTCACCCATAGTAATACTGCCCATACTAATACGTCTTTTTGGCTACTAGAGGCCTCTATCCTTCTCTATGGGTTCACCCCATACTTTTGCTGTGTTAAATAAAAGGAGACTGTCTTGCTGCCCCCTGGTGTTGCCTGAAACACATTACGCTTTCTGCATCGTACACAGAAATAACTGTTTTTCTCTCTGTCCTCACGTCTTTCCATCTCCCCCTCTTCCAGGTACTCTGCTGCCAGTGTGATCGACACTTCCAGTAAATATAAGTTCCTGTGGAAACTTCCCCTAGAGGATGTGGAGATTGTGAAAAGTAAGTCTCCTGAGGGTCATGGGATGTGTAGTTTATATGTATCTGAAATTATACTGGAGTTCTTCCTGTATTCCAGTGTTCATGGGATGTGTAGTTTATAGTCTGAAATTACCTTCATGTATTTACATTTTTTAGTTTATTTTGTAAATATTTTCCTAACTGCATTGTTGGTTAAAGGCTTGTAAGTAAGCATGTCACAGTAAGGTGTATTTGGCGCATGTGACAGATACAATTACATTTTTATTTTGATATGTATCTGAGATTATACTGTAGTTCTTCCTGCATCCCAGTGCTCATGGGATGTGTAGTTTATATGTGTCTGAGATTATACTGTAGTTCTTCCTGCATCCCAGTGCTCATGGGATGTGTAGTTTTATATGTATCTGAGATTATACTGTAGTTCTTCCTGTGTCACAGTGCTCATGGGATGTGTAGTTTATATGTGTCTGAGATTATACTGTAGTTCTTCCTGCATCCCAGTGCTCATGGGATGTGTAGTTTATATGTGTCTGAGATTATACTGTAGTTCTTCCTGCATCACAGTGCTCATGGGATCTGTAGTTTCCTGTGAGTATCAGAGGTCAGATGTCATCATCTGTTTTCCTGTATGTAAGGTCCCTCCCAGGCAACCAACAAAGAGACCATCCAGAAGATGATTGGTCGACTGGACGAGGACCTGAGTACACTGGGACACATCAGCAAACTATCAGAGACTCTCAGCTTCCCTCACCAGGTAACACACACACCTCACATCTAGCAAATCTCATACACATTTACATTTAGTTCCTCTCTCTCTCTATCTCTCTCTCTCTCTCTCTCTCTCTCTCTCTCTCTCTCTCTCTCTCTCTCTCTCTCTCTCTCTCTCTCTCTCTCTCTCTCTCTCTCTCTCTCTCTCTCTCTCTTTCTCTCTTTCTCTCTTTCTCTCTTTCTCTCTTTCTCTCTTTCTCTCTCTCTCTCTCTCTCTCTCTCTCTCTCTCTCTCTCTCTCTCTCTCTGAGAAGTCTACTTTAACAAACCTAATTTCTCTCCCTACTCCTCCCTGCCCTCTCCCCCTTCCCTCCCCTCCCTCCCCCCTCTCTCTCTCCCCCCCCCCCTCTCTCTCTCCCCCTCTCTCCCTCCCTCCCCTCCCTCCTGCCCTCCCCTCCATCCCCTCTCTCCATCCCTCCCTCCCTCCCCTCTCCCCCCTCCCTCCCCTCCCTCCCCTCTCCCCCCCCCCCCCTCCCTCCTCCCTCCCTCCCTCCCTCCCTCCCCCTCCCTCCCTCCCTCCCTCCCCTCTCCCCCCTCCCTCCCCTCTCTCTCCTCAGTCTCTGGATGATGTGATAAAGGACCTGATGACGTCGGTCCACAGGGAGCTTGCAGAGAAACAGTCTCTAGCCTTCAGTATGAGCTTCCTGCCCACCAAGCTGGAGCTGACCACCGCCTCGGCAGAAACCAGCTTCGTCTTCGAGTTCAGCTCCCCAGACACACGCAGTAACTTCCAACAGGCCTTCGAAGATGCCAAGAAGCAACTGGGTACGAGGAAACACGTTTGTTATTTAACATTGTATAATTCACTTGTCTTTCTCTTGAGATCAAACTCTTAAGTTAATAACCTCCATTTCGCACTTCCTTTGTCCTGTGTGTGTAGCAATGAATAAGGACCAGTGGGACCCAGAGTTCCTGAAGGCTATCCCCATTATGAAGACTCGTAGTGGGATGCAGGTGAGAGGGACCAGCCTGCCCTGGTGATGTGACATGGTTACCTGGCCATTCTGCCTGTCTACGGTAAAGCTGAGGGTTTTGTGATGGAGAACACGCCTACTTAAGTATTCATAGTCCTTTCCCTTCCACCCTGCCCTGTGCCTCCCTCTCCAGTTCTCCTGTGCCTCCCCCAGCCACAGTTGTCCAGAGAGCAGCAGTGAGGTGTGGGTGTGTAACAGTGATGGTTACGTGGGCCAGGTGTGTCTGCTCAACATCAGAGACCAGCCTACTGTAGAGGCCTGTATAGCTGTCTGCTCTGCTAGGATCATCTGCATCGCCGCGGTCCCTGGACTCAAGGGGAGGTTGGTACACAGAGCATAGTGTACAAACACACACGTATCAGTCCCTGGACTCAAGGGGAGGTTGGTACACAGAGCATATTGTACAAACACACATGTATCAGTCCCTGGACTCAAGGGGAGGTTGGTACACAGAGCATAGTGTACAAACACACACGTATCAGTCCCTGGACTCAAGGGGAGGTTGGTACACAGAGCATATTGTACAAACACACATGTATCAGTCCCTGGACTCAAGGGGAGGTTGGTACACAGAGCATATTGTACAAACACACATGTATCAGTCCCTGGACTCAAGGGGAGGTTGGTACACAGAGCATATTGTACAAACACACATGTATCAGTCCCTGGACTCAAGGGGAGGTTGGTACACAGAGCATAGTGCACAAACACACATGTATCAGTCCCTGGACTCAAGGGGAGGTTGGTACACAGAGCATATTGTACAAACACACATGTATCAGTCCCTGGACTCAAGGGGAGGTTGGTACACAGAGCATAGTGCACAAACACACACGTATCAGTCCCTGGACTCAAGGGGAGGTTGGTACACAGAGCATATTGTACAAACACACATGTATCAGTCCCTGGACTCAAGGGGAGGTTGGTACACAGAGCATATTGTACAAACACACACGTATCAGTCCCTGGACTCAAGGGGAGGTTGGTACACAGAGCATATTGTACAAACACACATGTATCAGTCCCTGGACTCAAGGGGAGGTTGGTACACAGAGCATATTGTACAAACACACATGTATCAGTCCCTGGACTCAAGGGGAGGTTGGTACACAGAGCATAGTGCACAAACACACATGTATCAGTCCCTGGACTCAAGGGGAGGTTGGTACACAGAGCATATTGTACAAACACACATGTATCAGTCCCTGGACTCAAGGGGAGGTTGGTACACAGAGCATAGTGCACAAACACACACGTATCAGTCCCTGGACTCAAGGGGAGGTTGGTACACAGAGCATATTGTACAAACACACATGTATCAGTCCCTGGACTCAAGGGGAGGTTGGTACACAGAGCACATTGTACAAACACACACGTATCAGTCCCTGGACTCAAGGGGAGGTTGGTACACAGAGCATATTGTACAAACACACATGTATCAGTCTTTACTGTTGATGTCCTGCAATGCTTGTAATGCTAACGTTACTGACTTCTAACCAATCAGCATCCTGCAACCTGTGTCTCCTAGGGAACGTGGAGTGGACCCCTTCCCTGCCCCTCCCCGTGTAGCTGTCGACTCCACCCCATCCCAGCAGCAGCTACACATCTCTATTTCTCATTCGTCGCTGCAGCTGACCGAGCCCCCTTCAGGGGCGGGTCCAGAGTTAGTTCCGTTTGACAGTGATGACACGGACGATGAAGATTCTCCTAGCCCCTCCTCCACTCTGCAGAGCCAAGCCAGTCACTCTACTGTGTCATCCAGCTATGGCAGTGAGTACAGACACACACACACACACACACACCCAAGCCATCCATTCATCCAGCCCTGGTAACGACTATGCCTTTGTCCCTCTGTCCTAGATGAGGAGGGGTCTGGTTCTAAGGACATGGCTACAGAGACCACCAGTAGTGAGGAGGAGCAGGACTACCCAGAGGCCAGTCCTTATGGAGCTCCAGGCAGGCCAGGGGTGGGTGGAAGAGGTCGACCCCACAGCGAGAGCCCCATGGACGGGAGAGCGATGCGCCGCTCCTCCCGGGGATCCTTCACTAGAGCCAGTCTGGAGGATCTGCTCAGCATTGACCCGGAGGCTTACCAGAGCTCTGTGTGGCTGGGCACAGAGGACGGATGGTAAACGCACAACACAGACTAGAGGTTGACCGATTGTGATTTTTCAATACCGATACCGATCATTGGAGGACCAAAAAAGCCGATACCGATCATTGGAGGACCAAAAACGCCGATACCGATTAATCGGCCGATTTTTAAATGTTTTTGTTGTAATAATGACAATTACAACAATGCTGAATTAAAACTGATTTTAACTTAATATAATACATCAATAAAATCTATTTAGCCTCAAGTAAATAATGAAACATGTTCAATTTGGTTTAAATAATGCAAAAACAAAGTGTTGGAGAAGAAAGTAAAAGTGCAATATGTGCCATGTAAGAAAGCTAACGTTTCAGTTCCTTGCTCAGAACATGAGAACATATGAAAGCTGGTGGTTCCTTTTAACATGAGTCTTCAATATTCCCAGGTAAGAAGTTTTAGGTTGTAGTTATTATAGGAATTATAGGACTATTTCCCTCTATACCATTTGTATTTCATTAACCTTTGACTATTAGATGCTCTTATAGGCACTTTAGTATTGCCAGTGTAACAGTATAGCTTCCGTCCCTCTCCTCGCTCCTCTGTGGGCTCGAACCAGCAACACAACGACAACAGCCACCATCGAAGCAGAGTTACCCATGCAGAGCAAGGGGAACAACTACTAGAAGGCTCAGAGCGAATGATGTTTGAAACGCTATTAGCGCGCGCTAACTAGCTAGCCATTTCACTTCGGTTACACCAGCCTCATCTCAGGAGTTGATAGGTTTGAAGTCATAAACCGCGCAATGCTTGACGCACAACGAAGAGCTGCTGACAAAACGCACGAAAGTGCTGTTTGAATTAATGTTTACGCGCCTGCTTCTGCCTACCACCTCTCAGTCAGATACTTAGATACTTGTATGCTTGTATGCTCAGTCAGATTATATGCAACGCAGGACACGCTAGATAATATCTAGAAATATCATCAACCATGTGTAGTTAACTAGTGATTATGATTGATTGATTGTTTTTTATAAGATAAGTTTAATGCTAGCTAGCAACTTACTTTGGCTTACTTCATTCGCGTAACAGGCAGTCTCCTTGTGGAGTGCAACGAGAGAGAGGCAGGTCGTTATTGCGTTGGACTAGTTAACTGTAAGGTTGCAAGATCGAATCCCTGAGCTGACAAGGTGAAAATCTGTCGTTCTGCCCCTGAACGAGGCAGTTAACCCACCGTTTCTAGGCCGTCATTGTAAATAAGAATGTGTTCTAGTTAAATAAAGATTAAATAAAGGTGTTTAAATTTTTTTTTAAAACGGCAAAATCGGTGTCCAAAAATACCGAAAACTTGAAATCGGCCCTAATTAATTGGCCATTCCGATTAATCGGTCGACCTCTAACACACACACACACACACACACACACACACACACACACACACACACACACACACACACACAGACACACGTTGAAATCCTAACTCCGTGATTTGAACTCCCTCTGTCAGTATCCATGTGTACCAGTCATCAGACAACATCCGGAACCGTAAGAACAGCATGAAGATGCAGCATTCTGCCCCCATCCTGTGTATTCTGTGAGTCTGGCTGCTTTCATGTTAGCCCACATCAGAGAAGTCTTCCTCTTTATCGTGACTTCATTTGGTGATTTACTACTTCAGTGTCTGACTCCTCCCTCTCTTCTCTCAGCTACCTGGACAACAAGGTGTTTGTGTCCCTGGCCAACGGAGAAGTGATCGTCTACCAGAGGGAGGCGGGGAGTTTCTGGGACGCCCAGTCATCTCAGACGTTGAGTCTGGGCACGCCCAGTAGTCCTGTCACTAAGATGGTCCCGGTCGGTGGGAAGCTGTGGTGTGGTTCACAGAACCGCGTTCTCATCATCAACACAACCACACTGGTGCAAGAGGTATGATCACAGTCCAGTCACAAGATGGATGGAACGATGGGTGAATTAACTGATTTAAAAATATATATTTTACCTTTATTTAACTAGGCAAGTAAGTTAAAAACAAATTCTAATTTTCAGTGACGGCCTACCGGGGAACAGTGGGTTAACTGCCTTGTTCAGGGGCAGAATGACAGATTTTTACCTCGTCGGCTCGGGGATTTGATCTCGCAACCTTTCGGTTACTAGTCCAACGCTCTAACCACTAGGCTACCTGCTGGTTACTAGTCCAAATCTCTAACCACTAGGCTATCTGCTGGTTACTAGTCCAAATCTCTAACCACTAGGCTACCTGCTGGTTACTAGTCCAAATCTCTAACCACTAGGCTACCTGCTGGTTACTAGTCCAACGCTCTAACCACTAGACTACCTGCTGGTTACTAGTCCAACTCTCTAACCACTAGACTACCTGCTGGTTACTAGTCCAACGCTCTAACCACTAGGCTACCTGCTGGTTACTAGTCCAACGCTATAACCACTAGGCTACCTGCTGGTTACTAGTCCAACACTCTAACCACTAGGCTACCTGCTGGTTACTAGTCCAAATCTTTAACCACTAGGCTATCTGCTGGTTACTAGTCCAAATCCCTAACCACTAGGCTACCTGCTGGTTACTAGTCCAAATCTCTAACCACTAGGCTACCTGCTGGTTACTAGTCCAACACTCTAACCACTAAGCTATCTGCTGGTTACTAGTCCAACGCTCTAACCACTAGGCTACCTGCTGGTTACTAGTCCAACGCTCTAACCACTAGACTACCTGCTGCCCCTGATGGGTGGTTGTAACCTCTCTCTCTCTCTCTCCCCTGCAGCACTGGTTCCAGGTGGGCACAGACAGCAGTAGGTGTGTTACCTGCATGGTGAGCTACGGCCAGGGGGTGTGGCTGGCGCTCCAGGGAAGTGCCCAGATCAGACTTTACCACGCCCAGACCTGGGAAAGTCTGACCGAGGTGGACGTGGCTCCCGCCGTGCACAAGATGCTTGCAGGTAACACAGAGCACACACCATAAGTGTCCTAAACATCGTAGACCTTTACTGCCTTAACGACGGCAGTTAACACACACACACACACACAAATTAATTCAGCACATTACATTACACATAACACATTACTCTTAACCAGTAGATGGCAGCACCAGAAAGCACTCTCTCTCTCGCCTTCCTCTCCCTCTCTCTCTCTCTCGCTTTCCTCTCTCTCTCTCTCGCCTTCCTCTCTCTCTCTCTCGCCTTCCTCTCTCTCTCTCTCGCCTTCCTCTCTCTCTCTCTCTCTCGCCTTCCTCTCTCTCTCTCTCGCCTTCCTCTCTCTCTCTCTCTCTCGCCTTCCTCTCTCTCTCTCTCTCTCTCTCGCCTTCCTCTCTCTCTCTCTCTCTCTCGCCTTCCTCTCTCTCTCTCTCTCTCGCCTTCCTCTCTCTCTCTCTCGCCTTCCGCTCTCTCTCTCTCGCTTTCCTCTCTCTCTCTCTCTCTCTCTCTCTCTCTCTCTCTCTCTCTCTCTCTCGCATTCCTCTCTCTCTCACCTTACCCTCCACCATTCTCATCCCCTCTCCAGGTTCAGATGCGATCATCCGGCAACACAAGGCAGCGTGTCTGAGGATCACAGCTCTCCTGGGCTGTAAGGACCTGCTGTGGATCGGGACCAGCGCAGGGGTGGTCCTGACCCTGTCTATCCCAGCCGTCAGCTCTGGGACTGTGTCAGGGACGCTGCGGTCACCTCTGACCCCCATGGGCTCCGCTCACGGACACACTGGCCATGTGAGGTTCCTCACCTCCATAGAACTACCTGAAGGATTCGATGTCAACTTCCCCCTGCCCGCCGATACCACAGGTAACCACGTCACTTCACGCACCATTATTTCTTACAAACACATTTGTCATTCAATGTTTAAATGGATACTTCCATGTTTATGACCTTTGAACTCCTCTGTCTCCAGCCCAGAGTGGTGTTGACGGGGGTAATGGGGGTCTGCAGAGGCGGGACTCCTCTCACCGACGAGCCTCCGCCCTCCTTCCCGTCAAAACCAATCAGCTGGTGATCTCAGGTGGCGACGGCTACGAGGACTTCCGGCTGACCAATAGCAGCAGTGAGACAGTGGGGCGGGACGACAGCACCAACCACTTACTGCTGTGGAGGGTCTGAGCCAATCAGCCAGCCCCATTTATTAAAGCCCACCCCCTAAGCACCAGCAACATACAGTACTGCCTTGGAGAGTTCTCTGACCCCTTTAAACCCCACCCTCAGCTGAAACCGCACACAAACCCCGCCCTCCTCTTTAAACCCCTCCCCCTTTTTATTAGGTCCAGTTCTTTTGTCCTTTGCTCAATCTTCTGATCTCTCTGTGCATGGGTGTTGTTAGCCCAGACTGAAAAACTACAGGCTCACTTTAAACCAGGTTTCTGTTGTTTTAGTTTATTTCGATGCAACTGTGTGTGTTGTTAATCGCTGAGTGGTGTGTGCTTGGTGTTTCGGCGTAAATCACCCTTCACTTGTATTGCTCAGTCTGTGGACTCCGTGTCATAATGAAACTCTACAGACTTTACTTGGAGAGGGAACAAGAGAGAGAGGGAACAAGAGAGAGAGGGAACAAGAGAGAGAGGGAACAAGAGAGAGAGACAGAGATTGGGAAAGGGAGAGTGACTGGAGAAAAGAGATTAGATGAAGGATATGGAGGGAAAGCAAGAAAGAAAGAGAGAAGGAAATAGAGAGTGTGGATGAGGACAGACCGATCAGGTGAAGGAGAAGAAGGGAGAGAGAGGCGAGTGGCGGGAAGAGGGAAGATGGGAAGAGATGATGGGAAGAGGATTGTGAACTCTGCAACAAGCCAAATGATGGACTAATGGAAGTAACAATGGAACAAGGAGTTTGAAGAAGGGCCTGAGGAGTGGGGTCAAACATCTATCTTTGGATTCCTCTTTTTGGCCCACACCATGTGAACACTCCATCCTAGGGAGGAGAGGAGAAAGGGATGGAAAAGGGAGTGAAGGAGACTAAAGAGTAACATTATAAAAGTAACCAATGTGCAATATATGGCAAGGGTACCTACTAAAACTATACACACACACACACTTTCTTCACTCGTTTGACAAAACACAGCTCGTCTCTCCGCAGCCTATGACTCACTCATACATACACCTCTTTCTCACCCTCAATCACTTTCGTGTTTGTTTTTTATTGTTTTAAAGGTTTGTTCTATTTGAAAAGAACTGAAACAGCATCGCACCACTACAGTGAAGTGTGTTTTAAAACATTTATTTTAGAGGTCGTAGTAGAGATGTGTTTGTACAGTATTTATGTTTTTGATTTTAGCTTTGTATTTTTTTACAGCTTAATTTATAGATGTCTTTTTCTCTCTCTCTTTGCCTCTAAGAGATTGTGATTTACAAGAGCTCTGACACACACACACACACACACAAACCAGTGTCCTCAAGTTCAGGCTCAAGTGGTGATAGTGTTTAATGTCTCCAAGCCATGAGAACTACCCTGCAAACTATCTGGGTCACCTTCAACCACTCCAACCGAATGCATTAGCATTAGGCTAATTCCCCCACTGTGAGCCAATGAAGAGGCTAACCGATTATCAGACGCGACAGGTAGCCTAGCAGTTAAGAGCCTTGGGCGAGTAACCGAAAGGTTGCTGGTTCGAATCCCCGTGGCGACTAGGTGACAAAAAATCTGACAATGTGCCCTTGAGCAAGGCACAACTCTTAATTGCTCCTGTAAGTCGCTCTGGATAAGAGCGTCTGCTAAATTACTAAAAATGTAAATATAATCGGATGGTCCTTGGATATTCAACTGCTGCTAGCTGTGTCTCTGTGTAGAGGTATGTTAGTGGAGCAGCCTGTCTCTGTGTAGAGGTATGTTAGTGGAGCAGCCTGTCTCTGTGTAGAGGTATGTTAGTGGAGCAGCCTGTCTCTGTGTAGAGGTATGTTAGTGGAGCAGCCTGTCTCTGTGTAGAGGTATGTTAGTGGAGCAGCCTGTCTCTGTGTAGAGGTATGTTAGTGGAGCAGCCTGTCTCTGTGTAGAGGTATGTTAGTGGAGCAGCCTGTCTCTGTGTAGAGGTATGTTAGTGGAGCAGCCTGTCTCTGTGTAGAGGTATGTTAGTGGAGCAGCCTGTCTCTGTGTAGAGGTACGTTAGTGGAGCAGCCTGTCTCTGTGTAGAGGTACGTTAGTGGAGCAGCCTGTCTCTGTGTAGAGGTATGTTAGTGGAGCAGCCTGTCTCTGTGTAGAGGTATGTTAGTGGAGCAGCCTGTCTCTGTGTAGAGGTATGTTAGTGGAGCAGCATGTCTCTGTGTAGAGGTATGTTAGTGGAGCAGCATGTCTCTGTGTAGAGGTATGTTAGTGGAGTAGCCTGTCTCTGTGTAGAGGTATGTTAGTGGAGCAGCCTGTCTCTGTGTAGAGGTATGTTAGTGGAGCAGCCTGTCTCTGTGTAGAGGTACGTTAGTGGAGCAGCCTGTCTCTGTGTAGAGGTATGTTAGTGGAGCAGCCTGTCTCTGTGTAGAGGTATGTTAGTGGAGCAGCCTGTCTCTGTGTAGAGGTATGTTAGTGGAACAGCCTGTCTCTGTGTAGAGGTATGTTAGTGGAGCAGCCTGTCTCTGTGTAGAGGTATGTTAGTGGAGCAGCCTGTCTCTGTGTAGAGGTATGTTAGTGGAGCAGCCTGTCTCTGTGTACTTGCTAAGTGTTCTGTACTTTAGCCAAGTGTGGAATAATTGTTGTTTATTCTGTCCATGTTGTTGTGTTGTCACATTGGGTAGACGGTGTGTCACATTATATTTCCATGGTCCCCTCCACCCACCTCTGTTTTCACAGTAACTGCGTACTACATTTATAGACACTACATTGTAGAATATGAAGCATGCTAGCGTTCATGTTAATCAAGTAACAGAATTGAGTAGGATATCACTGTGGCAAAGACATTCAGAATTTACCATTCACACTACTTCTACCCATCATAATAAGTTTATGCTGCCATCCTAGTAAATTTCAGTAGCCTTTCTGCCAGTGTGTGAAAGGAGTGTGTAATGTAAATATTGGTATATATTGCCGTTTTTTCTGTAAATAGTGCACCCACTGTCCTCAATTGTTGATATGAATCTAATGGCATATTTTTATATACTTGTGTGTGTTTTTTCTCCTCTGGCATGCGCTGTCAATCACGTTTAAATTATAACTGCCACAAAATTACAACAAGAGAAAGAAAACAGCGTCTATGGTTATACTTCAGTTGTCATGGTTACTTCACCGTTTTCTTCCTGTAGCTGTTTCTGTTTCGTCACTTCGGGTTCTTCTTTGGAATTAAATCATGTCACTGGTGCCAGACTACCAGGTGTCTGTAGCAGTTCTTACCGTTGCTGGGAGTTGGGATGTGTCTGTCTGTCGTTTTCCAGAGCCAGGAGTGAAGAATACTTATTCATTGACTTGGCCAGGACCAATCAGGACCCAATCTATGGGATCTAACTTCTAACTCAAGATCTCAAGCAAGAAGACTCCAGTACAGCAGTTATTGTAGGAGAGGTGAGGACTTGCACTCTCATAATGAGGTAGCCCTGCCTGCGGCCTAAAACTCTGTGTCACCCTCTGACCCTCTGAGGGAATTCCCGAAGGTTCAGATCCCACCCGTGACCCTAACACCACCACAGTGACTGTAAGTTCTCTGTACCAACACAATGTATAGTACTGGAAGATCGCTGGATGAACCATTATCACACACACACACACACACACACACACACACACACAGCAAAGTGAAATGCTCTGATAAATGACCTGCATGTGTGTGTTAGTAGGAGGGGGCTGGGAATGAATGTCTACGCTCACACACTCTCAATGAATGAAGACACACAACCGATTGAGACGCGTTGCACAATAGACCTCCTGTCTGCCAGAAGAATGAGATGTTGATAGTGTGTCAGAGTCACACAGTCAGTCAGACAGACAGACCAGTGGAACAGTTCAGACAGACAGACCAGTGGAACAGTTCAGGCAGACAGACAGACCAGTGGAACAGTTCAGGCAGACAGACAGACCAGTGGAACAGTTCAGGCAGACAGACAGACCAGTGGAACAGTTCAGGCAGACAGACAGACCAGTGGAACAGTTCAGACAGACAGACCAGTGGAACAGTTCAGGCAGACAGACAGACCAGTGGAACAGTTCAGGCAGACAGACAGACCAGTGGAACAGTTCAGACAGACAGACCAGTGGAACAGTTCAGGCAGACAGACAGACCAGTGGAACAGTTCAGGCAGACAGACAGACCAGTGGAACAGTTCAGGCAGACAGACAGACCAGTGGAACAGTTCAGGCAGACAGACAGACCAGTGGAACAGTTCAGGCAGACAGACAGACCAGTGGAACAGTTCAGACAGACAGACCAGTGGAACAGTTCAGGCAGACAGACAGACCAGTGGAACAGTTCAGGCAGACAGACCAGTGGAACAGTTCAGACAGACAGACAGACTAGTGGAACAGTTCAGACAGACAGACCAGTGGAACAGTTCAGACAGACCAATGGAACAGTTCAGACAGACAGACAGGCCAGTGGAACAGTTCAGACAGACAGACAGACCAGTGGAACAGTTCAGATAGACCAGTGGAACAGTTCAGACAGACAGACAGACAGACAGACAGAGCAGTGGAACAGTTCAGACAGAGCAGTGGAACAGTTCAGACAGACAGACAGACCAGTGGAACAGTTCAGACAGACCAGTGGAACAGGTCAGGCAGACAGACAGACCAGTGGAACAGTTCAGACAGACAGACAGACCAGTGGAACAGTTCAGGCAGACAGACCAGTGGAACAGTTCAGGCAGACAGACCAGTGGAACAGTTCAGGCAGACAGACCAGTGGAACAGTTCAGGCAGACAGACCAGTGGAACAGTTCAGGCAGACAGACCAGTGGAACAGTTCAGACAGACAGACCAGTGGAACAGTTCAGACAGACAGACAGACCAGTGGAACAGTTCAGACAGACCAGTGGAACAGTTCAGGCAGACAGACCAGTGGAACAGTTCAGACAGACAGACCAGTGGAACAGTTCAGACAGACAGACCAGTGGAACAGTTCAGACAGACCAGTGGAACAGTTCAGGCAGACAGACCAGTGGAACAGTTCAGACAGACAGACAGACCAGTGGAACAGTTCAGACAGACAGACAGACCAGTGGAACAGTTCAGACAGACAGACAGACCAGTGGAACAGTTCAGACAGACAGACAGACCAGTGGAACAGTTCAGACAGACAGACAGACCAGTGGAACAGTTCAGGCAGACAGACAGACCAGTGGAACAGTTCAGGCAGACACAGACCAGTGGAACAGTTCAGGCAGACAGACAGACCAGTGGAACAGTTCAGGCAGACAGACAGACCAGTGGAACACTTCAGGCAGACAGACAGACCAGTGGAACACTTCAGGCAGACAGACAGACCAGTGGAACAGTTCAGGCAGACAGACAGACCAGTGGAACAGTTCAGACAGACAGACACACTAGTGGAACAGTTCAGACAGACAGACAGACCAGTGGAACAGTTCAGACAGACAGACAGACCAGTGGAACAGTTCAGACAGACAGACAGACCAGTGGAACAGTTCAGACAGACAGACAGACCAGTGGAACAGTTCAGACAGACATACAGACCAGTGGAACAGTTCAGGCAGACAGACAGACCAGTGGAACAGTTCAGGCAGACAGACAGACCAGTGGAACAGTTCAGACAGACAGACAGACCAGTGGAACAGTTCAGACGGACAGACCGACCAGTGGAACAGTTCAGACAGACCAGTGGAACAGTTCAGACAGACAGACCAGTGGAAAAGTTCAGACAGACAGACAGACCAGTGGAACAGTTCAGACAGACCAGTGGAACAGTTCAGACAGACAGACAGACCAGTGGAACAGTTCAGGCAGACAGACAGACCAGTGGAACAGTTCAGGCAGACAGACAGACCAGTGGAACAGTTCAGGCAGACAGACAGACCAGTGGAACACTTCAGGCAGACAGACAGACCAGTGGAACAGTTCAGGCAGACAGACAGACCAGTGGAACACTTCAGGCAGACAGACAGACCAGTGGAACAGTTCAGACAGACAGACAGACCAGTGGAACAGTTCAGACAGACAGACAGACCAGTGGAACAGTTCAGACAGACAGACAGACCAGTGGAACAGTTCAGACAGACCAGTGGAACAGTTCAGACAGACAGACCAGTGGAAAAGTTCAGACAGACAGACAGACCAGTGGAACAGTTCAGACAGACCAGTGGAACAGTTCAGGCAGACAGACAGACCAGTGGAACAGTTCAGGCAGACAGACAGACCAGTGGAACAGTTCAGGCAGACAGACAGACCAGTGGAACAGTTCAGACAGACAGACAGACCAGTGGAACAGTTCAGACAGACAGACCAGTGGAACAGTTCAGACAGACCAGTGGAACAGTTCAGGCAGACAGACAGACCAGTGGAACAGTTCAGACAGACAGACCAGTGGAACAGTTCAGACAGACAGACAGACCAGTGGAACAGTTCAGACAGACAGACCGACCAGTGGAACAGTTCAGACAGACCAGTGGAACAGTTCAGACAGACAGACCAGTGGAAAAGTTCAGACAGACAGACAGACCAGTGGAACAGTTCAGACAGACCAGTGGAACAGTTCAGACAGACAGACAGACCAGTGGAACAGTTCAGGCAGACAGACAGACCAGTGGAACAGTTCAGGCAGACAGACAGACCAGTGGAACACTTCAGGCAGACAGACAGACCAGTGGAACAGTTCAGACAGACAGACCAGTGGAACAGTTCAGGCAGACAGACCAGTGGAACAGTTCAGGCAGACAGACAGACCAGTGGAACAGTTCAGGCAGACAGACAGACCAGTGGAACAGTTCAGGCAGACAGACAGACCAGTGGAACACTTCAGGCAGACAGACAGACCAGTGGAACAGTTCAGACAGACAGACCAGTGGAACAGTTCAGGCAGACAGATCAGTGGAACACTTCAGGCAGACAGACAGACCAGTGGAACAGTTCAGGCAGACAGACAGACCAGTGGAACAGTTCAGACAGACAGACCAGTGGAACACTTCAGGCAGACAGACAGACCAGTGGAACAGTTCAGGCAGACAGACAGACCAGTGGAACAGTTCAGGCAGACAGACAGACCAGTGGAACAGTTCAGGCAGACAGACAGACCAGTGGAACAGTTCAGACAGACAGACAGACCAGTGGAACAGTTCAGGCAGACAGACAGACCAGTGGAACAGTTCAGACAGACAGACCAGTGGAACACTTCAGGCAGACAGACAGACCAGTGGAACAGTTCAGGCAGACAGACAGACCAGTGGAACAGTTCAGACAGACAGACCAGTGGAACAGTTCAGACAGACAGACCAGTGGAACAGTTCAGACAGACAGACCAGTGGAACAGTTCAGGCAGACAGACAGACCAGTGGAACACTTCAGGCAGACAGACAGCTATTTCTCTAAATGCTGCATCTGCAGGTTGAGGGAGTGAATTGAATCTCAATCATGGAGGGAAAGAGAATGAGGACAGTGAATTTGTATTCCATCCTTTTAAGGAACCATTATCTAAACCCTCTACTTTGATGATGATGTCATTACAGGCTCTTTGATTTATATAAGACCCAGCGTCATGTACAGCATTATTTTTGCATAGGCTACCCCTTTAAAATACATGCAGTCTTGATTCTGTCATACATTTTCAACTTTGATGTGTTGATTTTGCATAAGTCATGGCAAAGACATTCTTTATCTTTTATCGAGTCATTTAGTAGTCTAGTACAAGCAGCCTATAGGCCAAGCCAGTGAGGTTAGTAAAGTTAGGTGGTCAGGTGTGTATAAACTATGTATGCCTGCCTCGGTCATCATAGCAAAGCTTTTGACGGCCTGATGATGCACGAGCAGGCTCCTAAGAGGCGAGGCGGATGAATCCCGACAGATGGCTCCCGGTCCCGTTAACTCATCGCCGTTGCCGTCCCGGTGCGCGTGGATTCCCCGCATTGACTCGTGATGAGTTCAGCAGCAGAGGAGGCGCGCGGAGAGAAAAGAGGGGGGAAATAAGGGGGCCCGCGCGCGCCACACGGGTTTCAGCCGGTGACGTAGCTGCCTGTTAACTCACCAAGCGACATTACCGTATTTACATTTCTGTATCAGAGAACTCGCGAGGTGTAGGCCTACTTCCTACCGGCATTTTATCTGTATGTTTCTAAAATATCCCTTATATACAGCGTATATAGATATATACAGCGTACGCGAATATCTGATAATGATCGTCCCACACCACTGATTTCACCCTATTTAACCACCAATCTGGTAAGTGTATAAACTTTTAGTTTATGATTTTGCTTGTTTCATGTTAAAGCCTCGTTTTGTCTTGTCTCATCTGCTATTGGTTTGATAGCTTTTTGAGCGTTTTATAAGGTTCTATAAGGTATAGCTAGATTTGTACTTTAGAGCTGGTTCTTACAATGAAGATGTTTCACTTCCGATTAAATTGAATCGGAGTTGTGGTGTTTTAATATCTTGCTATAGCATGCAACCCCATTTTGTTAATAGCCTCTACTTTTGGAGATCTATAAGGATGGGAAGTATATGTCCCACTTTGTTTGGTTATATTCACTGAAACGATGTCACCACGAGTTAATGCTTGTGTTCAAGTTTATCCTAATGTCATACTTTTGTTGTGAAGTCCATGTTTAGGATAGGCTATTGTAACATATTTTGGTGGTGTATGTGTATTGTGTTGCTCTGTCTGAGTCTGTGGGATAGTAAAATGAAAGTAATTGGCGAATTTAGAGAGATGCATCTCCCTAGCCACAGAAGGCAATGCTGTTCCCTCGTCAGCAATGCTACAATGTCTCATGGCGAGTGGAAATATGGACAGCGCATGATGCCATGTCTTTATGACTCATGTGTCGCATATAGCCTAGATGAACTCGAGCAGTAGCCAATGCTGGACTATATCCATAATACATCATGTAAATGGTATAAACTGTTATTAGGACACAATAAACATAGACGTTCATTGTTAAAAAGTTGTCAAAACTTAAGAGGTTCTTCTGTCAAATTTTTTCAACTCGCTTCTAAAGTATCCGGATAGTCTGTGAGGGAAACGTTTTACGTGAGATGTGATCCGTTACATTGTAACTAAGTGTGCGTGATGACTTCACTGTAGCTAATTAATCATGGAACCTTCAGGGGTTCCGCTAATGACAACTGCCACTCGGTCATAATTGACTATATCGTAAATATTTTGATTTGGTTTAAGGTCAGGGTTAGGCATAAAGTTAGCAGTGTGGTTAAGGTTAGGTTTAAAATGAAATTTTAAGAAGAGAAATTATAGAAATAGGCGGGGTTTATTACTTTGTGGCTGTGGTAACTAGTGATGACCACAGTGGATAGACTTTGATTCTTCAAAGTAGCCACCCTTTGCCTTGATGACAGCTTTGCACACTCTTGGCGTTCTCTCAACTAGCTTCACGAGGTAGTCACCTGGAATGCATTTAAATTAACAGGTGTGCCTTTATTTCCTTCTTAATGCGTTTGAGCCAATCAGTTGTGTTGTGACAATGTAGGGGGGTATACAGAAGATAGCCCTGTTTGGTCAAAGACCAAGTCCATATTATGGCAAGAACAGCTCAAATAAGCAAAGAGAAACGACAGTCCATCATTACTTTAATACATGAAGGTCAGTCAATACGGAACATTTCAGGACTTTGAAAGTTTCTTTAAGTGAAGTCGCGAAAACCATCCAGCTCTATGATGAAACTGGCTCTCATGAGGACCGCCACGGGAAAGGAAGTCCCAGAGTTCTCTGCTGCAGAGGATAAGTTCATTAGCGTTAACTGCACCTTAGATTGCAGCCCAAATAAATGCTTCACAAAGATTAACAGACACATCTCAACATCAACTGTTCAGAGGAGACTGCATGAATCAGGCCTTTATGGTCAAATTGCTGCAAAGAAACCACTACTAAAGGACATCAATAATAAGAGACTTGCTTTTGCCAAGAAACACAAGCAATGGACATTAGACAGGTGGAAATCTGTCCTTTGGTCTGATGAGTGCAAATGTGCGATTTTTGGTTACAACCGCCATGTCTTTGTGTGGTTCCCACCGTGATGCATGGAGGAGGAAGTGTAATGGTATGGGGGTGCTTTGCTGGTGACACTATCAGTGATTTATTTAGAATTCAAGGCACACTTTACCAACATGGCTTCCACAGCATTTTGCAGCGATACTCCATCCCATCTGGTTTACGCTTAGTGGGACTATCATTTGTTTTTCAACAGGACAATGACCAAAAACACACCTCCAGGCTGTGTAAGAGCTATTTGACCAAGAAGGAGAGTGATGGAGTGCTGCATCAGATGACCTGGCCTCCACAATCACCCAACCTCAACCCAATTGAGATGGTTTGGAATGAGTTGGACCGCAAAGTGAAGGAAAAGCAGCCAACAAGTGCTCAGCATATGTGGGAACTCCTTCAAGTCTGTTGGAAAAGCATTCCTCATGAAGCTGGTTGAGAGAATGCCAAGAGTGCAAAGCTGTCATCAAGGCAAAGGGTGTCTACTTTGAAGAATCTCAAATATATTTTGATTTGTTTAATACTTGTTTGGTTACTACATGATTCCATATGTGTTATTTCATAGTTTTAATGTCTTCACTACTATTCTACAATGTAGAAAATAGTAAAAATAAAGAAAAACCCAGCAATGAGTAGGTGTGTCCAAACTTTTAACTGGTTGTGTGTGTGTGTGTGTGTGTGTGTGTGTGTGTGTGTGTGTGTGTGTGTGTGTGTGTGTGTGTGTGTGTGTGTGTGTGTGTGTGTGTGTGTGTGTGTGTGTGTGTGTGTGTGTGTGTGTGTGTGTGTGTGTGTGTGTGTCAAGTTTTGGTTTCATGAGCTGAAATAAAAGATCCCAGAAATGTTCCACACCCACAAAAAGCTTATTTCTCTCAAATTCTGTGCAGGAATTTGTTTACATCCCAGTTAGTCAGCATTGCTCTTTTGCCAAGATAATCCATCCACTTGACAGGTGTGGCATATCAAGAAACTGATTAAACAGCATGACCATTACACAGGTGCACCTTGTGCTGGGGACAATGAAAGTCCACTCTAAAATGTGCAGTTTTGTCTCACAACATAAAGCCACAGTTGTCTCAAGTTTTGAGGTAGCGTGCAATTGGCATTCTGACTGCAGGAATGTCCACCAGAGCTGTTGCCAGAGAATTTATGTTCCCGTGGTGGTGGGGTTATGGTATATACAGGCATAACCTACAGACAACAAACACAATTGCATTTTATCGATGGTACAGAGACACCGTGATGAGATCCTGAGGCCTATTGTCGTGCCATTCATCCACCACCATCACCTCATGTTTCAGCATGATAATGCACGGCCCCATGTCGCAAGGATCTGTACACAATTCCTGGAAGCTTAAAATGTCCCAGTTCTTCCATGGCCTGCATACTCTTCAGCCATGTCACCCATTGTGTCTGTTTGGGATGCTCTGGATCTACGTGTACGACAGCGTGTTCCAGTTCCCGCCGATATCCAGCAACTTCGCACAGCCGTCGTAACAGGAGGAGTGGGACAACATTCCACAGGCCACAATCAACAGCCTGATCAACTCTATGCGAAGAAGATGTTGCACTGCATGAGGCAAATAGTGGTCACACCAGATACTGACTGGTTTTCGGATCCACATCCCTACCTTTTATTTTTAAGATATCTGTGACCAACAGATGCAAATCTGTGTCCCCAGTCATGTGAAATCTATAGATTCCGGCCAAATGAATTCATTTCAATTGACTGATTTCCTTATATGAACTGTAACTTAGGAAAAATCTTTGAAATTGTTGCATGTTGCGTTTCTATTTTTGTTCAGTGTATATCTATCATTGATAGGTTTAGGTTAGACTGAACTTGAATGACATGCCTGTGACTCCAACATATTTAAATGGAGTCTACTGTGGTACTACTATAGCCATCTGACATAACTTTGATACCGTAGATGTCTATAGAGCCACACTATCGTCTTCACTTAACTTCTTATGGCTGGGGGCAGTATTGAGTAGCTTGGATGAATAAGGTGCCCAGAGTAAACTGCATGCTACTCATTCTCAGAAGCTAAGATATGCATAGCATTATTATATTTGGATGGAAAACACTCTGAAGTTTCAAAAACTGTTTGAAGGATGTCTGTGAGTATAACAGAACTCCTATGGCAGGCAAAAACCTGAGAAAAAAGTGTGAAATCTGAGGTTTGATATGTTTCTACGGACTGTAACGGAACCTTTTGACTTTTCGTCTGCTCGTGCGTCATGAATTTGGATTACTGGGCTGAACGCGCTAGCAACAAGGAGGTATTTGGACATAAAGATGAACTTTATTGAACAAATCAAACATTTATTGTGGAACTTGGATTCCTGGGAGTGCATTCTGATGAAGATCATCAAAGGTAAGTGAATATTTATAATGCTATTTCTTACTTCTGTTGACGACACAACATGGCGGATACCTGTTTGAGTTGTTTTGGTCTCTGAGCGCCGTACTCAGATTATTGCGTGGTTTGCTTTTTCCGAAACGTTTAAAAAAAAATCTGACACAGCGGTTGCATTAACTTCTTGACGCTACCCATGTCGCAGGATCATTTTAGTCAGCAACCGCTGAATAGCATAGCGCAACAGTCAAATAATATTACCAAAAAAATATTCATATTCATGAAATCACAAGTGCAATATTGCAAAACACAGTTTAGCCTTTTGTTAATCCACCTGTCGTCTCAGATTTTGAAATTATGCTTTACAGCGAAAGCAATCCAAGCGTTTGTGTAAGTTTATCGATAACCTAGCATAGCATAAATCTCACTCTGAGAGCCCCCACCTATCCACTTACGCAATGTGATCTTTCAAGCTCATTTAAAAAAAAATAAAAGCCTGAAACTATGTCTAAAGACTGTTGACACCTTAGGGAAGCCTGAGAAAAAGGAATCTGGTTGATATCCATTTAAATGGAGGATAGGCATGCATAGGAACAGAGAGGTTTCAAAATAAGAGGCACTTCCTGATTGGATTTTCCTCAGAGTTTCACCTGCAATATCAGTTCTGTTATACTCACAGACAATATTTTGACAGTTCTGGAAACTTTAGAGTTTTCTTTCCTAATCTGTCAATTATATGCATATTTTAGCATCTGGTCCTCAGAAATAGGCCGTTTACTTTGGGAATGTTATTTTTCCAAACATAAAAATAGTGCCCCCTAGCTTCAAGAGGTTAAGGAGAAGTATATATAAAGTTCCATGTATAACACTTGTATTTTCATCAGCATTTATGATGAGTATTTCTGTAAATTGATGTGGCTTCTGCAAAATCTCCAGATGTTTTTGGAACTACTGAACATAACGCACCAATGTATACTGAGATGTTTTTATATAAATATTAACTTTATCGAACAAAACATACATGTATTGTGTAACATGAAGCCCTATGAGTGTCATCTGATGAAGATCATTGAAGGTTAGGGATTAATTCTATCTCTATTTCTGATTTTTGTGACTCCTCTCTTTGGCTGGAAAAATGGTTGTGTTTTTCTGTGGCTTGGTGGTGACCTAACATAATCGTTTGTGGTGCTTTCGCCGTAAAGCCTATTTGAAATCAGACACTGTGGTGGGATTAACAAGAAGTGTATCTTTAAAATGGTGTGAAATGTTTGAGGAATTTTAATTATGAGATTTCTGTTGTTTGAATTTGGCGCCCTGCACTTTCACTGGCTGTTGTCATATCAATCCCGTCACCCCAAAGAGTTTTTTAAGTGGAATTTGGTACAAGGCACTATCTGGACCAGTGACACCAGCCCAAAGCAGTTGCAGAGAGAACAATTCAATGTTGTATCAACAATAAATTGCTTTCGTTGATTTCGTTTTTGATGCGCTGTTATTGTCAGCAGTGTTTCCCAGCAGTGAATAAACATCCTGTGGCGGACTGCACTAGCATCGAATAGTCCCCGCGATATGCAACTTTTCAGAGAAGTCAGAACCAATACACACAGTCAGTTAGGAGACACACACAGTCAGCTTACCGATCGCTGCAGCTGTACATAGCCCATCTGTAAATAGCCCATCCAACTACCTACCTCATCCCCATATTGTTTTTATATACTTTTTTGCTCTTTTGCACACCAGTATTTCTACTTGCACATCATCATCTGCACATCTATCACTCCGGTGTTAATTTGCTATATTGTAAATACTTCACTACTATGGCCTATTAATTGCCTTACCTCCTTACGCAATTTGCACACACTGTATGTAGACATTTTGTTTGTTTATTCCATGTGTCACTCTGTGTTGTTGTTTGTGTCACACTGCTTTGCTTTATCTTGGCCAGGTCGCAGTAGTAAATGAGAACTTGCTCTCAACTGGCCTACCTGGTTAAATAAAGGTGGAATGAACTGACGGTTGGTCTCTGACACTATCCACAGGTGTGACCTACTAATTATGACATAATTGTTCCATCATTGGAATGCCTTGCCTACTGGGTGTGTCAGGTCTATCTGTACTATCTACTGTATTTGTCTGTGTGTGTTTTGGCAAACCATGGATTGCCCCTGTGTAGAACTGTGAATCCATTTTATGGATGTCATTTAACTGGCCACAGACTGTAGCCAGCCAGTAATTTAGACATGCATTTCATTTCTCTTAAAACTATCTTCTGTCATTGCCCACAAAAGGAAAACGGCCCAGCAGTGATTAAAGTGTTTGTGATGTCCCCGGAGGAGGACATACTGTATCAGCGTTAACCCTGCTGACACACACCTCTGACACACAGACACGTGTACTATGGACAAACACACACACGCATGTACTATGGACACACACACGTGTACTATGGACACACACACGTACTATGGACACAGACACTGATGCTCCTGAAGCTTTCTCCAAGAGGAGGAGAGTCATGTTATCATGCAGGCCAAATTCTTGGCAGAAAGTTCCATTGTGAAGGGCCAAATTCTTGCTCGGTTAAATAAATAGGCGCCATCCCACTGTAGCTGAGGAGAGGAGAGGGTCTTTCATAACTCACTCCTCTCTGTCCTTCCTTCCTTCCATCCGTCCTTCCTTCCTTCCTTCCTTCCTTCCTTCCTTCCTTCCTTCCTAGTGGCCTGGTTATGTAATGTGTAGGGCTTTGTGACCTGACCAGGGAAAACTCTGGGTTCTAAATGAGAGGGGTTCACCCCAATACCTTCTGGTAGAGATGGGGTGAACCAAGCACGGCCTGGATATAGACGAGGGTGTGTCTATGTGGGAGTGTATCCCCTTATTGGTTTGTAATTTCTTTGAGTGAATGTCTTGTCTCAAGGAGGAGGGAAAGAAGTGGAGTGGATAAGGAGAGAAAGGAAGAGGTTGAGAACAGTGGATAAGGAGTGAAAGGAAGAGGATAAGAACAGTGGATAAGGAGAGAAAGGAAGAGGATAAGAACAGTGGATAAGGAGAGAAAGGAAGAGGTTAAGAACAGTGGATAAGGAGAGAAAGGGAGAGGTTAAGAACAGTGGATAAGGAGAGAAAGGACGATGTTAAGAACAGTGGATAAGGAGAGAAAGGAGGAGGGAAAGAACAGTGGATAAGGAGTGAAAGGAAGAGGTTAAGAACAGTGGATAAGGAGAGGATAAGAACAGTGGATAAGGAGTGAAAGGACGAGGTTAAGAACAGTGGATAAGGAGTGAAAGGAAGAGGTTAAGAACAGTGGATAAGGAGAGAAAGGACGAGGTTAAGAACAGTGGATAAGGAGAGAAAGGAAGAGGTTAAGAACAGTGGATAAGGAGAGAAAGGACGAGGTTAAGAACAGTGGATAAGGAGAGAAAGGTGGAGGGAAAGAACAGTGGATAAGGAGTGAAAGGGAGAGGTTAAGAACAGTGGATAAGGAGAGAAAGGAAGAGGTTAAGAACAGTGGATAAGGAGTGAAAGGGATAGGTTAAGAACAGTGGATAAGGAGTGAAAGGGAGAGGTTAAGAACAGCGGATAAGGAGTGAAAGGAAGAGGATAAGAACAGTGGATAAGGAGTGAAAGGGAGAGGTTAAGAACAGTGGATAAGGAGTGAAAGGGAGAGGTTAAGAACAGTGGATAAGGAGAGAAAGGAAGAGGATAAGAACAGTGGATAAGGAGGAGGAGAAGGAGTGAAAGGAATGTCAGCCAGCATGCCTCAACAGACAGACAGACAGACAAACAGGCAGACCTACAGGCAGACAGACAGAAAAGAGGAGACACCACAATCAAGCTCTTAAATGTCCCAGCTGATAGTGACTGTAACTGTGGTTACTCCAACAGCAACAGGAAGCTTACTGCAGCCTCTCACCTCTGAGTATTTGGGACAAGAGGAGGAAACCAACCTAAACTACACACATTACACTGTATTCACTGGGAACACACACACACACACTGTACAAAGTCATACATGATCTATGGTAATAGTTAACGGGTCAGGTATATTCTTTGTAAGTTGTGGATCTTACTTTGACTCTCCTACACACCTTGGAAACGTTTAATGCCCCGACTTAAAAACATTTTGGCCTGTGTGTGTGTGTAGGATACAGCGGTGTGGCTGGGCTGTTATGAAGCCGTCCGTCTGTCCTGCCGTACATACAGGAAATGGAGCAGTTGGGAACACATCCAGGCGGCCCGTGCCACTGCGGTCCCCATCCCAATGTCAGCCAAGAATATCCCTGCCAAGGAAATTCCCACTTCAATCCCAAATCTGAATTCGACCTGGGCCCAGTTCTCTGGACGCAGGGCTCAGGAACATTGTAATTGAAGGAGAGACTGCAACACGAGCTAGAGGGGGAACTATTTCAGACCTGGAACGCTATATCCTAGTCCTAGTGATCAGAGGGGGAACTATTCCAGAGACACGAGCCAGAGGGGGAACTATTCCTGAGACTCGAGCCAGAGGGGGAACTATTCCTGAGACACGAGCCAGAAGGGGAACTATTCCTGAGACACAAACCATATGGGGAACTATTCCTGAGACACGAACCATATGGGGAACTATTTCTGAGACACGAGCCAGAGGGGGAACTAATCCTGAGACACGAACCAGATGGGGAACTATTCCAGAGACACGAGCCAGAGGGGGAACTATTCCTGAGACACGAGCCAGATGGGGAACTATTCCAGAGACACTGAGACACGAGCCAGAGGGGGAACTATTCCTGAGACACGAACCATATGGGGAACTATTCCTGAGACACGAACCATATGGGGAACTATTCCTGAGACACGAACCAGATGGGGAACTATTCCTGAGACACGAACCAGATGGGGAACTATTCCTGAGACACGAGCCAGATGGGGAACTATTTCTGAGACACGAGCCAGAGGGGGAACTATTCCTGAGACACGAACCAGGTGGGGAACTATTTCTGAAACATGAGCCAGATGGGAAACTATTCCTGAGACACGAGCCAGATGCGGAACTATTCCTGAGACACGAGCCAGATGGTGAACTATTCCTGAGAAACGAGCCAGATGGGGAACTATTTCTGAAACACGAGCCAGATGGGGAACTATTCCAGAGACTCTGAGACACGAGCCAGAGGGGGAACTATTCCTGAGACACAAACCATATGGGGAACTATTCCTGAGACACGAGCCAGAAGGGGAACTATTTCTGAGACACAAACCATATGGGGAACTATTCCTGAGACACGAGCCAGATGGGGAACTATTTCTGTAACACGAGCCAGATGGGGAACTATTGCTGAGACTCTGAGACACGAGCCAGATGGGTAACTATTCCAGAGACTCTGAGACACGAGCCAGAGGGGGAACTATTCCTGAGACACGAACCATATGGGGAACTATTCCTGAGACACGAGCCAGATGGGGAACTATTCCTGAGACACGAACCAGATGGGGAACTATTCCTGAGACACGAACCAGATGGGGAACTATTCCTGAGACACGAGCCATATGGGAAACTATTCCTGAGACACGAGCCAGATGGGGAACTATTTCTGAAACACGAGCCAGACCTGGAACTATTGCTGAGACTCTGAGACACGAGCCAGATGGGGAACTATTCCTGAGACTCTGAGACACGAGCCAGATGGGGAACTATTCCAGAGACTGACACGAGCCAGATGGGGAACTATTCCTGAGACACGAGCCAGATGGGGAACTATTCCTGAGACACGAGCCAGATGGGGAACTATTCCTGAGACACGAGCCAGAGGGGGAACTATTCCTGAGACACGAGCCAGAGGGGGAACTATTCCTGAGACACGAGCCAGATGCGGAACTATTCCTGAGACACGAGCCAGATGGGGAACTATTTCTGAAACACGAGCCAGATGGGGAACTATTCCAGAGACTCTGAGACATGAGCCAGATGGGGAACTATTCCAGAGACACGAGCCAGATGGGGAACTATTCCTGAGACTCTGAGGCACGAGCCAGATGGGGAACTATTCCAGAGACTGACACGAGCCAGATGGGGAACTATTCCTGAGACACGAGCCAGATGGGGAACTATTCCTGAGACACGAGCCAGATGGGGAACTATTCCTGAGACACGAGCCAGATGGGGAACTATTCCTGAGACACCAGCCAGATGGGGAACTATTCCTGAGACACGAGCCAGAGGGGGAACTATTCCTGAGACACGAGCCAGATGCGGAACTATTCCTGAGACACGAGCCAGATGGGGAACTATTTCTGAAACACGAGCCAGATGGGGAACTATTCCAGAGACTCTGAGACATGAGCCAGATGGGGAACTATTCCAGAGACACGAGCCAGATGGGGAACTATTCCTGAGACACGAGCCAGATGGGGAACTATTCCTGAGACACGAGCCAGAGGGGGAACTATTCCTGAGACACGAGCCAGAGGGGGAACTATTCCTGAGACACGAGCCAGATGCGGAACTATTCCTGAGACACGAGCCAGATGGGGAACTATTTCTGAAACACGAGCCAGATGGAGAACTATTCCAGAGACTCTGAGACATGAGCCAGATGGGGAACTATTCCAGAGACACGAGCCAGATGGGGAACTATTCCTGAGACTCTGAGGCACGAGCCAGATGGGGAACTATTCCAGAGACTGACACGAGCCAGATGGGGAACTATTCCTGAGACACGAGCCAGATGGGGAACTATTCCTGAGACACGAGCCAGATGGGGAACTATTCCTGAGACACGAGCCAGATGGGGAACTATTCCTGAGACACCAGCCAGATGGGGAACTATTCCTGAGACACGAGCCAGAGGGGGAACTATTCCTGAGACACGAGCCAGATGCGGAACTATTCCTGAGACACGAGCCAGATGGGGAACTATTTCTGAAACACGAGCCAGATGGGGAACTATTCCAGAGACTCTGAGACATGAGCCAGATGGGGAACTATTCCAGAGACACGAGCCAGATGGGGAACTATTCCTGAGACACGAGCCAGATGGGGAACTATTCCTGAGACACGAGCCAGATGGGGAACTATTCCTGAGACACGAGCCAGATGGGGAACTATTCCTGAGACACGAGCCAGATGGGGAACTATTCCTGAGACTCTGAGACACGAGCCAGATGGGGAACCATTCCAGAGACACGAGCCATATGGGAAACTATTCCTGAGACACAAGCCAGATGGGGAACTATTTCTGAAACACGAGCCAGATGGGGAACTATTCCTGAGACTCTGAGACACGAGACAGATGGGGAACTATTCCAGAGACTGAGACACGAGCCAGATGGGGAACTATTCCAGAGACTGAGACACGAGCCAGATGGGGAACTATTTCTGAAACACGAGCCAGATGGGGAACTCTTCCTGAGACACGAGCCAGATGGGGAACTATTCCTGAGACACGAGCCAGATGGGGAGCTATTCCTGAGACACGAGCCAGATGGGGAGCTATTCCTGAGACTCTGAGACACGAGCCAGATGGATAACCATTCCAGAGACTGTGAGACACGAGCCAGATGGGGAACCATTCCCGAACCCGGAGAGCTGTATCCCAGTGATCTCGGTTTTAGACACGCAGCGGAAATACAAGTTTCAGGAGATGCTCAGAAACACGGCATTGGAATTAGGTTCTCTAATTCTATAAAATGGACACACAGAAGCACACACACACCTGATGAACCACATCTCAATTTCCTCTGAAATATTTGTGATTATAACCAAAGGCTTTTCTGCTCTCTCTTTTGTTAATTTGATTGGATGAATCCAGGAGATGGGAGGGGCTAATATATTATGAAGAGGGGTGGGTCTAGGGGAGAAGGAAGAAAGGGTGAAACCATCTATTCATTCAAGGTCAAAGTGTGAGATGTCAGGGAGTACATGACTTTAGGAATGTCCTCTTCAGAACTGGGGTCAGCTGAAGCCACAGAAGAGAGACCACAGGAGTGGCAGCCATCTTAGAAAACGAGAAGCGACAAAAGCCACACTGTTGACAAACTGAGCAAGATGGTGGCCACAGCTACATCCAGCCAAACCTAGTCACGCACACACACGCACGCACAAACACACACGCACAAACACACACATACATACATACATACATACATACATGCACACACATACATGCATACGTACATATGTAACAGTATAACTTTAGTCCGTCCCCTCGCCCCGACCAGGGCGCGAACCAGGGACTCTCTGCACACACAGACAACAGTCACCCACGAAGCATCGTTACCCATTGCTCCACAAAAGCCGCGGCCCACTACTTCAAGGTCTCAAAGCGAGTGACGTCACCGATTGAAACGCTATTAGCGCGCACCACCGCTAACTAGCTAGCCATTTCACATCGGTTACACATACATACATACATACACACACACATACACACATACACACACACACATACAAGAACACATACACACACACACACGCATACATGCATACATGCATACATACATACATACACACACACTAGAGGTCGACTGATAATGATTTTTCAACGCCCACACCGATACCGATTATTGGAGGACCAAAAGTGCCGATACCAATTAATCGGACAATTTTTTTGTGTTTTTTTGTTGTTGTAATAATGACAATTACAACAATACTGAATGAACACTTTTTTTAACTTAATATAATAGATCCCCAAAAAATATTTAGCCTCAAGTAAATAATGAAACATGTTCAATTTGGTTTAAATAATGCAAAAACAAAGTGTTGGAGAAGAAAGTAAAAGTGCAATATGTGCTATGTAAGAAAGCTAACGTTTCAGTTCCTTGCTCAGAACATGAGAACATATGAAATCTGGTGGTTCCTTTTAACATGAGTCTTCAATATTCCCAGGTAAGAAGTTTTAGGTTGTAGTTATTATAGGAATTATAGGACTATTTCCCTCTATACCATTTGTATTTCATTAACCTTTGGCGATTGGATGTTTTTATAGGCACTTTAGTATTGCCAGTGTAACAGTATAGCTTCCGTCCCTCTCCTCGCTCCTCTCTGGGCTCGAACCAACAACACAACGACAACAGCCACCATCGAAGCAGCGTTACCCATGCAGAGCAAGGGGAACAACTACTAGAAGGCTCAGAGTGAGTGACGTTTGAAACGCTATTAGCTCACGCTAACTAGCCAGCCATTTCACTTCGGTTACACCAGCCTCATCTCAGGAGTTGATAGGCTTGAAGTCATAAACAGTGCAATGCTTGACGCACAACGAAGAGCTGCTGGCAAAACGCACGAAAGTGCTGTTTGAAAGAATGTTTACGCGCCTGCTTCTGCCTACCACCGCTCAGTCAGATACTTAGATACTTGTAATCTTGTATGCTCAGTCAGATGCAACGCAGGACACGCTAGATAATATCTAGAAATATCATCAACCATGTGTAGTTAACTAGTGATTATGATTGATTGTTTTTTATAAGATAAGTTTAACTAGCTAGCAACTTACCTTGGCTTACTTCATTCACGTAACAGGCAGTCTCCTTGTGGAGTGCAACGAGAGAGAGGCAGGTCGTTATTGCGTTGGACTAGTTAACTGTAAGGTTGCAAGATTGGATCCCTCGAGCTGACAAGTGTTTGTTGAATTACAGGAGAGTGAGACCAAATCATGGACGCTGGACAGAGTGGATTTCAGTTGTAACAAAAAGGCAGTTTATTGAGTCAAAAGATATCTTGTCCTGCAGTTTAACGTGCACGGACCTAGTCATATAACTCAGTAAGGAGTCAGCTGAAAAGGGACCTAGACAGAGGTTGCAACAGATTTTATACATGGAATAATGTAGGTGGAGTCTTGTCGTGTTGGTCTTCTGACTGGTCCCGAAGAGTTGGAGGCGGGCCTGCTCCAGCCAGAGCAGGAGCCCCATTGGTGCACAGCAGAGTCCTCTGCTCTTGGCACCCGACCAGTAGAGGGGGAGTGAGGTGTGTGTGTTCGTGCGATGAAGTGTCTGTGTGTCCAGGAGTCTTGAGATAAGGGGAACTGAAACTGGCAGTTTATGGCTGGGGCTAGGGTGCTTCCTGTTTGGACAGGGGTGTGTGCAATGACTTGAGTCAGGCGGCTTAATATATGTGCTTGATATATGAGCTATGTATATGAATATGTGTATATATGACACAAGGTGAAAATCTGTTGTTCTGCCCCTGAACGAGGCCAGGCAGAACTGAATATTCTGTGATGGTTTGGAGCCTAGCCTCAGTCATTCATGCAACTATTTCAGCAGCCATGTTGGATGCCTAACTGCCTAACTATGACTGTGTCTGAAAAACAGAACAACCACCAAGTAATGACATGGCATTCAGCAGGAAATTGAGACCTTGAATTTCCGCAGGCAGCATATTTTTCATAAAGATATTGAACCCAACTAAAGTGTTTATGATGTATAAAGTATATGTGTGTGAAATGTGGGCATACTGTAGGAGGTAAACTGATAGTTAGGAAAGGAGAAGAGATGAGGAAAGTAGCACCTGCCTCGACTGTAACACCCATGACTAAACCCCTGCTCATACACAGTCCACACACACACACACACACACACACACACACACACACACACACACACACACTCATGGAGTCATTTAACATTCCCGAGAGCTGGTTATCATTCCCACCATAGGAGTCATGCCCATAAGAGACACAAGGGCACGTGCCCCCTCAGATTTGTCCTGTTTTTTTAAACATTTGTGATAGGGCCTCCTGAGTGGGGCAGTGGTCTAAGGCTCTGCATCACAGTGAAGCTGTGCCACTAGAGATTCTGGGTTTGAGTCCAGGCTCTGTCGCAGCCGGCCGTGACTGGGAGACCCATGGGGGTGGTGCACAATTGGCCCAGCGTCGTCCGGGTAAGGAGAGGGTTTGGCCGGCAGGGATATCCTTTTCTCATCGCGCTCTAGCGACTCTTGTGGCGGCCCGGACGCAGTGCACGCTGACACAGTCACCAGGTGTACGGTGTTTCCTCTGACACATCGGTGCGGCTGGCTTTTGGGTTAAGTGGGCAGTGTGTCTCTGTTGGGTTGTGTTTCGGCTCTCGAACTTCGCCTCTCCCCAGTCTGTACGGGAGTTGCAGCGATGAGACAAGACTGACTCCAAAATGACGTTAAATGACGTTATTTACCATTAATTCATATTGGACACAAAATGAACTGAAACACAACAAAAACAAACAGAAAATGCATCCAACAAGTTTGTAGAGTAGACTCTATGGCTCTGTGTGTTATCCTGTCCACTAACTTTATGGCTCTGTGTGTTATCCTGTCCACTAACTCTATGGCTCTGTGTGTTATCCTATCCACTAACTCTATGGCTTTGTGTGATATCCTGTCCACTAACTCTATGGCTCTGTGTGTTATCCTGTCCACTAATTCTATGGCTCTGTGTGTTATCCTGTCCACTATAATACTAATTATATGGCTCTGTGTGTTATCATGTCCACTAACTCTATGGCTCCGTGTGATATCCTGTCCACTATAATACTAACTCTATGGCTCTGTGTGTTATCCTGTCCACTAACTCTATGGCTCTGTGTGTTATCCTGTCCACTAATACTAATTCTATGGCTCTGTGTGTTATGCTGTCCACTAACTCTATGGCTCTGTGTGTTATCCTGTCCACTAACTCTATGGCTCTGTGTGTTATCCTGTCCACTAATTCTATGGCTCTGTGTGTTATCCTGTCCACTAATTCTATGGCTCTGTGTGTTATCATGTCCACTAACTCTATGGCTTTGTGTGTTATCCTGTCCACTATAATACTAACTCTATGGCTCTGTGTGTTATCCTGTCCACTAACTCTATGGCTCTGTGTTTTATCCTGTCCACTATAATACTAATTCTATGGCTCTGTGTGTTATCCTGTCCACTAACTCTATGGCTCTGTGTGTTTTCATGTCCACTAACTCTATGGCTCTGTGTGTTATCCTGTCCACTAACTCTATGGCTCTGTGTGATATCCTGTCCACTAACTCTATGGCTCTGTGTGATATCCTGTCCACTAACTCTATGGCTCTGTGTGTTATCCTGTCCACTAATACTAATTATATGGCTCTGTGTGTTATCCTGTCCTCTAATACTAATTATATGGCTCTGTGTGTTATCCTGTCCACTAATACTAATTATATGGCTCTGTGTGTTATCCTGTCCACTAACTCTATGGCTCTGTGTGTTATCCTGTCCACTAATATTAATTATATGGCTCTGTGTGTTATCCTGTCCACTAATACTAATTCTATGGCTCTGTGTGTTATCCTGTCCACTAATACTAATTCTATGGCTCTGTGTGTTATCCTGTCCACTAACTCTACGGCTCTGTGTGTTATCCTGTCCACTAACTATGGCTCTGTGTGTTATCCTGTCCACTAATACTAACTCTATGGCTCTGTGTGTTATCATGTCCACTAACTCTATGGCTCTGTGTGTTATCATGTCCACTAACTCTATGGCTCTGTGTGTTATCCTGTTCACTAACTCTATGGCTCTGTGTGTTATCCTGTCCTCTAATACTAACTCTATGGCTCTGTGTGTTATCCTGTCCTCTAATACTAACTATATGGCTCTGTGTGTTATCCTGTCCACTAACTCTATGGCTCTGTGTGTTATCCTGTCCACTAACTCTATGGCTCTGTGTGTTATCCTGTCCACTAATACGAATTCTATGGCTCTGTGTGTTATCCTGTCCACTAATACGAATTCTATGGCTCTGTGTGTTATCCTGTCCACTAATACGAATTCTATGGCTCTGTGTGTTTGTCTCTCTGACGCACCACGAGTGAGGGATGTCACTATGTCATTTCAGTGGAATTTTACCCCAGTGACATCACATAGTCTCTACTGTGTCTCTGTAAGAGATTGTGTGTGTATCTGGTTGGTTTCTCTCTCCTCCCCAGTCAGATTAACACTGCACAAGCTGAGAGGGTGGAATATTATCTTGATTGTGCTTCATTAAATCCCCCCCCCTCCCTCCCCAATAGAAGTAAAAAAAGATAAGACAAGGAGAATGCTGGCAGGGATCATGTACCCCAGGAGATACCTATATTAAAAAATAGAGCTCTCGCAGACTTATTCCAGTCACTCTTTTTGTGACTGTAGTGGTTTCATGCCTCCTACATCCCTGTTTCTTTAACCCCAAGGTTTTTCTCAGTGTGGCCAAGCATGACATCATGGGCCCAGAAAAATACTTGACACACTTTGGCGGTGATTTCAGACTTCACCCAAAACCACCGTGTAATGATGCACATGTTTATGCCATCTATTCATTTTGTCTTTTTCAGCCCGCTAACAAACAAAAACTTGACCGTCAAACAGTGGGCATCATATGATGGGGGAGTTTGTCAAAGCCCAATAATTACTGTTTAACACAGCTGACCAGATTTACATTGTAATTCTCATTCTCTTCACTGTTCTTAACTTCCTATTCCTTTCTATCCTTTGTTTTTTCATTTTCAGTACCATCTTCTGCGTTTGTTGGTTCTTTATTATAGTTCAGTGCATTTATGGAGTTTTCAGTTATTTTCAGTTACTTCACACTCTATTCCTCAGTCCATCGCTCTACATCTGCGTGCCTCTCATTTCTTCTCTACATCTGTGTGCCTCATTTCCTCTCTACATATGTGTGCCTCATTTCCTCTCTACATCTGTGTGCCTCATTTCCTCTCTACATCTGTGTGCCTCATTTCCTCTCTACATTTGCATGCCTCTCATTGCCTCTCTACATCTGCATGCCTCTCATTTCCTCTCTACATCTGCGTGCCTCTCATTTCCTCTACATCTGCATGCCTCTCATTGCCTCTCTACATCTGCATGAAAGTGAATGAGTCTGAATTGGTTAGCGGGATGGAAGAGAGGAGAGACTGAGAAAGGGGTAGTGAGCGGGATAGAAGAGGGATGGGGTAGAGAGGAAGAGGGAGGGATGAGAGAGAGAGAGAGAGAGAGAGAGAGAGAGAGAGAGAGAGAGAGAGAGAGAGAGAGAGAGAGAGAGAGAGAGAGAGAGAGAGAGAGAGAGAGAGAGAGAGAGAGAGAGAGAGAGAGAGAGAGAGAGAGAGAGAGAGAGAGAGAGAGAGAGAGAGAGAGAGAGAGAGAGAGAGGGATGGAAAGAGAGGAGAGAGAGGAGGGATGGAAAAGAGAGGAGAGAGAGGAGGGATGGAAAAGAGAGGAGAGAGAGGAGGGATGGAAAAGAGAGGAGAGAGAGGAGGGATAGGAGGGAGGGGAGAGAGGAGGGATAGGAGGGAGGGGAGAGAGGAGGGATGGAAGAGAGAGGGGGAGAGAGGAGGGAAGTGATAGGGGGGAGACAAAGTAGAAAACATTTAGGTCAATGTTCTCTGGTTTCACTCCTGGAAACCATTCAAAGGATTCTCTTGATCAGAGTTTGATGATTGGTGGATTACTTTCATCTGGGGTGTTGGTGCTGGACTGCAGCAGACATGTTCACACCCCATGGTTCCTAAAAGGACGCTCCCAAATCATTCCAATTTGTTACTTGACAAGTTCCAAAACGCCAACTGTTAATTGCTTGTCCGGTTTTGTTCCTTCTCGTGGTTTTATTGATCAAGAGGTTTTTCTCAAGCTGTCCCAAAGCCACAGCTTCTTAAGGCAGTGTAGCAATATACCTGGCCAACGACCTGTAATTAGCCTACATCCAACCCCTTTAACCAAGGGTCTAAATATCACGCCTTATCGGCTAATGTAAACCTGTCTGTCGACCTCTCCTCTTTTTCTCTCTGTCCTTCTCTCTCTCTATCCATCTTTCCCTCTCTCTAGCTCACCCTCAGTTTAGAGAGGCAACTCATCTCATCATTTTTGTTGTTTGATGTGGTGTTTTTTTAAACTCTCAGATGATCGTTCTCCCTCTGTTTATCTTTCTCCCTCTGTTTATCGTTCTCCCTCTCAGTTTATCTTTCTCCCTCTCAGTTTATCTTTCTCCCTCTCAGTTTATCTTTCTCCCTCTCAGTTTATCTTTCTCCCTCTGTTTATCTTTCTCCCTCTGTTTATCTTTCTCCCTCTCAGTTTATCGTTCTCCCTCTCAGTTTATCTTTCTCCCTCTGTTTATCTTTCTCCCTCTGTTTATCTTTCTCCCTCTCAGTTTATCGTTCTCCCTCTCAGTTTATCTTTCTCCCTCTGTTTATCTTTCTCCCTCTCAGTTTATCTTTCTCCCTCTGTTTATCTTTCTCCCTCTCAGTTTATCGTTCTCCCTCTCAGTTTATCTTTCTCCCTCTGTTTATCTTTCTCCCTCTCAGTTTATCGTTCTCCCTCTCAGTTTATCGTTCTCCCTCTGTTTATCTTTCTCCCTCAGTTTATCTTTCTCCCTCTCAGTTTATCGTTCTCCCTCTGTTTATCTTTCTCCCTCTCAGTTTATCGTTCTCCCTCTCAGTTCAGTTTATCATTCTCCCTCTGTTTATCGTTCTCCCTCTGTTTATCGTTCTCCCTCTCAGTTCAGTTTATCGTTCTCCCTCTGTTTATCGTTCTCCCTCTCAGTTTATCGTTCTCCCTCTGTTTATCTTTCTCCCTCTGTTTATCTTTCTCCCTCTCAGTTTATCTTTCTCCCTCTCAGTTTATCTTTCTCCCTCTCAGTTTATCGTTCTCCCTCTGTTTATCGTTCTCCCTCTCAGTTTATCGTTCTCCCTCTGTTTATCTTTCTCCCTCTGTTTATCTTTCTCCCTCTCAGTTTATCTTTCTCCCTCTCAGTTTATCTTTCTCCCTCTCAGTTTATCTTTCTCCCTCTCAGTTTATCGTTCTCCCTCTCAGTTCAGTTTATCATTCTCCCTCTGTTTATCTTTCTCCCTCTCAGTTTATCGTTCTCCCTCTCAGTTCAGTTTATCATTCTCCCTCTGTTTATCGTTCTCCCTCTGTTTATCGTTCTCCCTCTCAGTTTATCTTTCTCCCTCTCAGTTTATCTTTCTCCCTCTCAGTTTATCGTTCTCCCTCTCAGTTTATCGTTCTCCCTCTGTTTATCTTTCTCCCTCTCTGTTTATCTTTCTCCCTCTCAGTTTATCGTTCTCCCTCTCAATTTATCGTTCTCCCTCTGTTTATCGTTCTCCCTCTGTTTATCTTTCTCCCTCTCAGTTTATCTTTCTCCCTCTCAGTTTATCGTTCTCCCTCTCAGTTTATCTTTCTCCCTCTCAGTTTATCTTTCTCCCTCTCAGTTTATCGTTCTCCCTCTGTTTATCTTTCTCCCTCAGTTTATCTTTCTCCCTCTCAGTTTATCTTTCTCCCTCTCAGTTTATCTTTCTCCCTCTCAGTTTATCTTTCTCCCTCTGTTTATCTTTCTCCCTCTCAGTTTATCGTTCTCCCTCTCAGTTTATCTTTCTCCCTCTCAGTTTATCGTTCTCCCTCTCAGTTTATCGTTCTCCCTCTCAGTTTATCGTTCTCCCTCTCAGTTTATCGTTCTCCCTCTGTTTATCGTTCTCCCTCTCAGTTTATCGTTCTCCCTCTCAGTTTATCTTTCTCCCTCTCAGTTTATCTTTCTCACTCTCAGTTTATCTTTCTCCCTCTCAGTTTATCGTTCTCCCTCTCAGTTTATCTTTCTCCCTCTCCCAGAAATGATTCCCCGGAACCCTGTCATTTGACACAGCCGCCATGTTTAGGTCCTCGGGCGAAAAATCTGAAACTCAAATGTTGTATGTGAAAATGTTTTGTATGTGCTTGTGGGTACTAAGAGATCGTTTGGCGTTGGTTCAGAGGCATGAATCTGCAGAGGTTCTTTCTGGAAGTGTGTGGGACTGGGAGGATGGGAGTGCTTTCCAGACCTGTGTTAAGTTAATTAACAGCCGAGACACACACACACACCCCACTGCCCTCAGTTTAGTCATGGTACACAGATGTAAATATCCAACTGTTTAGTAGGACTGTGTAGAGCAGATGTAAATATCCAACTGTTTAGTAGGACTGTGTAGAGCAGATGTAAATGTCCAACTGTTTAGTAGGACTGTGTAGAGCAGATGTAAATATCCAACTGTTTAGTAGGACTGTGTAGAGCAGATGTAAATGTCCAACTGTTTAGTAGGACTGTGTAGAGCAGATGTAAATGTCCAACTGTTTAGTAGGACTGTGTAGAGCAGATGTAAATATCCAACTGTTTAGTAGGACTGTGTAGAGCAGATGTAAATATCCAACTGTTTAGTAGGACTGTGTAGAACAGATGTACTGTAAATATCCAACTGTTTAGTAGGACTGTGTAGAATAGATGTAAATATCCAACTGTTTAGTAGGACTGTGTAGAGCAGATGTAAATATCCAACTGTTTAGTAGGACTGTGTAGAGCAGATGTAAATATCCAACTGTTTAGTAGGACTGTGTAGAGCAGATGTAAATATCCAACTGTTTAGTAGGACTGTGTAGAACAGATGTAAATATCCAACTGTTTAGTAGGACTGTGTAGAGCAGATGTAAATATCCAACTGTTTAGTAGGACTGTGTAGAGCAGATGTAAATATCCAACTGTTTAGTAGGACTGTGTATAACAGATGTAAATATCCAACTGTTTAGTAGGACTGTGTAGAGCAGATGTAAATGTCCAACTGTTTAGTAGGACTGTGTAGAGCAGATGTAAATATCCAACTGTTTAGTAGGACTGTGTAGAACAGTAAGGAATAGCATACAAAGGCATACATCATTCAAATCACCAGGTGTGTGTGTGTTTAAGGTGAGCCCAGTACTGGACAGTGTGATGTTGACCCCAGACCACACAGCAAAACATTATTAGTTAGTGTCACCGGTCATAACCAATACTTTACCCTGTCTAATCACTGTGTATGCATATGTGTGTGTCTATGCATGCTTGTGTGTGTGTGTCTATGCATGCTTGTGTGTGCGTGTCTATGCATGCTTGTGTGTGTGTGTGTGTGTGTGTGTGTCTATGCATGCGTGTGTGTCTATGCTTGCTTGTGTGTGTGTGTGTGTCTATGCATGCTTGTGTGTGTGTGTGTGTGTCTATGCATGCGTGTGTCTATGCTTGCTTGTGTGTGTATGTGTGTCCATGCATGCGTGTGTGTGTGTGTGTGTGTGTATATACGTGAGCAGAGGGTGGTGGAGAGCATATAGGGGCAGGGCCAGTGAGCAGGAAGGGGTGTGGCTGGTGAGAGGGACAGTATAAATGATGACAGTTATTCAGTCACAGGTACACTGCAGTCAGCCTAGCCTAAGAGAGAGAATACTAAGTGTGTATGTACATGTATGTGTGTGTGTGTTCAAATGAGAGAGAGAGAGTGTGTGTGTGCCACTCTGAGTGCTCTGTAAGACTAGGCAGTGTAAGGTTTGTGCAAGTTCACTTTGCTTGTGTCACGGACCTCTCTGCCCAACTGAGAGAACAGTGTGTGTGTGTGTGTGTGTCTGGTAGAAAGAGAGAGACCCAAACAGTGTGTCTATTTCCTTGACTCAGCATTGTAGCATCATCCGTAGCATCCTCAGTCTGTTGCCAGGGCAACTGAGTCCAAGTCCACTGCCAGTCTGGGGTGAGTTTGCCCACTCCTCTCTCTCTCTCTCGCTCTCTCTCTCTCTCTCTCTCTCTCTGTCTCTCTCTCTGTCTCTGCCTCTGTCTCTGTCTCTCTGTCTCTGTCTCTCTGTCTCGGTCTCGGTCTCTGTGGTTTATTGACCACAGAGAGGAGAGGAATCCTCTGAAAGTTAATTGTTCCTTTATTTAGCTGCTGGACAACTTTCCACTTTGTCTCAGTGGAACAGCACAGAGAAGGAAGGAGGGAGAGCGAGAGCGTTGCAGAGAGAGGGACGGAGGGAGAGAGAGCGCGTTGCAGAGAGAAGGAAGGAAGGAGGGAGAGAGAGCGTTGCAGAGAGAGGGACGGAGGGAGAGAGAGCGTTGGAGAGAGAGAGCGTTGCAGAGAGAGGGAAGGAGGGAGAGAGAGAGCGTTGCAGAGAGAGGGAAGGAGGGAGAGAGAGCGCGTTGCAGAGAGATGGACTGAGGGAGAGAGAGCGTTGCAGAGAGAGGGACGGAGGGAGAGAGAGGGAAGGAGGGAGAGAGAGGGAAGGAGAGAGAGAGAGCGTTGCACAGAGAAGGAAGGAAGGATGGAGAGAGAGAGCGTTGCAGAAAGTAGGAAGGAAGGAGGGAGAGAGAGCGTTGCAGAGAGAGGGAAGGAGGGAGAGAGAACATTGCAGAGAGAAGGAAGGAGGGAGAGAGAGAGGGAAGGAGGAAGAGAGAGGGAAGGAGGGAGAGAGAGCATTGCAGAGAGAGGGACGGAGGGAATGGGGCATTTTAGGTCAGGAGAGTTTAATGGCTCACTCTCTTTTCCATTGAAACATCTCTCCTGATGTCTAGTTTTAAGCCTTTTTATGATAGAGACAAAAATGTGGTCGGAGGCTCCATATAGAGGGTGTGACACAATTGCGGAGCCTCCAGAGGCCAAATGGAGCTCCGTACCACAATGCAGGGGGCTCCGTATACCTCCGGTCAGGGCTTTGTGATGGCCACTCCACTCCAAGGTTGCAAGATCGAATCCCTGAGCTGACAAGGTAAAAGGTCCTATCTGTTGTTCTGCCCCTGAACAAGGCAGTTAACCCACTGTTCCTAGGCCGTCATTGAAAATAAGAGTTTGTTCTTAACTGACCTGCCTAGTTAAATACCTGGACTTTGTTGTCCTTAAGTCATTTTGCCACAACTTTAGAAGTATGCTTGGGGTCATTGTCCATCTCTTGGAGACAGAAACGCGTCTCCTTCCTGAGCGGTATGACGGCTGCGTGGTCCCATGGTGTTTATACTTGCATACTATTGTTTGTACAGATGAACGTGTTACCTTCAGGCGTTTGGAAATTGCTCCCAAGGATGAACCAGAATTGTGGAGATCTTGGCAGATTTATTTTGAGTTTCCCATGATGTCAAGCAAAGAGGCACTGAGTTTGAAGGTACATCCACAGGTACACCTCCAGTTGACTCAAATGATGTCAATTAGCCTATCAGAAGCTTCTAAAGCCATGACATAATTTTCTGGAAATTTCCAAGGTGTTTAGAGGCACAGTCAACTTAGTGTATGTAAACTTCTGACCCACTGGAATTGTGATACAGGGAAATTTAAGTGAAATAATCTGTCTGTAAACGATTGTTGGAAAAATGACTTGTGTCATGCACAAAGTAGATGTCCTAACCGACTTTCCAAAACTATAGTTTGTTAACAAGACATTTGTGGAGTTGTTGAAAAACGAGTTTTAATGACTCCAACCTAAGTGTATGTAAACTTCCGACTTCAACTGTAATTATATGATGTATTCTTAGAAACCTCCATGACCAAACTATCTATTTGTGGCTCTGCTGTCACCTCAGAATATCTCTTTGTGTCACTGTCTGACCTGTGTCCACTGTCCATGAACAATGGCTGTTACCTCAATACTATTTACCAGCCTGTACCTGTCTCTCAGTCATTGTTGTGACAGTATTTATTATGTCAGGTTGTTACTGTAATGATTCAGGAGTGTGTTATGTCAGGTTATTACTGTAATGATTCAGGAGTGTGTTATGTCAGGTTGTTACTGTAATGATTCAGGAGTGTGTTATGTCAGGTTGTTACTGTAATGATTCAGGAGTGTGTTATGTCGGGTTATTACTGTAATGATTCAGGAGTGTGTTATGTCAGGTTATTACTGTAATGATTCAGGAGTGTGTTATGTCAGGTTGTTACTGTAATGATTCAGGAGTGTGTTATGTCAGGTTATTACTGTAATGATTCAGGAGTGTGTTATGTCGGGTTATTACTGTAATGATTCAGGAGTGTGTTATGTCGGGTTATTACTGTAATGATTCAGGAGTGTGTTATGTCGGGTTATTACTGTAATGAATCAGGAGTGTGTTATGTCAGGTTATTACTGTAATGATTCAGGAGTGTGTTATGTTGGGTTATTACTGTAATGAATCAGGAGTGTGTTATGTCAGGTTGTTACTGTAATGATTCAGGAGTGTGTTATGTCGGGTTATTACTGTAATGAATCAGGAGTGTGTTATGTCAGGTTATTACTGTAATGATTCAGGAGTGTGTTATGTCGGGTTATTACTGTAATGATTCAGGAGTGTGTTATGTCAGGTTATTACTGTAATGATTCAGGAGTGTGTTATGTCAGGTTGTTACTGTAATGATTCAGGAGTGTGTTATGTCGGGTTATTACTGTAATGATTCAGCAGTGTGTTATGTTGGGTTATTACTGTAATGATTCAGGAGTGTGTTATGTCGGGTTATTACTGTAATGATTCAGGAGTGTGTTATGTCGGGTTATTACTGTAATGATTCAGGAGTGTGTTATGTTGGGTTATTACTGTAATGAATCAGGAGTGTGTTATGTCAGGTTGTTACTGTAATGATTCAGGAGTGTGTTATGTCGGGTTATTACTGTAATGAATCAGGAGTGTGTTATGTCAGGTTATTACTGTAATGATTCAGGAGTGTGTTATGTCAGGTTGTTCCTGTAAACAGCAAGTAATGCAGATGTAGAAGCACGGTGGCTAGGAAAAACTCCCTAGAAAGGCATTAACCTAGGAAGAACCTAGAGAGGAACCAGGCTATGATGGGTGGCCAGTCCTCTTCTGGCTGTGCCGGGTGGAGATTATAACAGAACATGGCCAAGATGTTCAAACGTTCATAAATGACCAGCATGGTCAAATAATAATAATCACAGTGGTTGTAGAGGGTGCAACAGGTCAGCACCTCAGGAGTAAATGTCAGTTGGCTTTTCATAGCCGATCATTCAGAGTTAGAGGCATCAGGTGCGGTAGAGAGAGAGAGAGTCAAAAACAGCAGGTCTGGGACAAGGTAGCATGTCCTGTGAACAGGTCAGTGTTCCATACCACAGGCAGAACATTTGAAACTGGAGCAGCAGCACGGCCAGGTGGACTGGGGACAACAAGGAGTCATCAGGCCAGGTAGTCCTGAGGCATGGTCCTAGGGCTCCGGTCCTCCGGGAGGGAGAGAGAATTAGAGGGATCCTAGTTAAATTCACACAGGACACCGGATAAGACAGGAGAAGTACTCCAGATATCACAGATTGACCCCAGCCCCCTGACACATGTTGAATCACGCTTTAGTCAGAGGTCTATCTCTTCAGGCAAAACCAGACTTCTTGATTATGCATTCGATTTCCTCCCTGACTATAGCTCACCCGTTGTCCCATGATCCTCTCTTTTCTAGATCATATGTTCATAGAAGAATACCTGGATGAAGATGAGGAACCACCTTTGCTGCTCAGCTCTTGTCCTTCTCACGGTGTGTGTGTGTGTGTGTGTGTGTGTGTGTGTGTGTGTGTGTGTGTGTGTGTGTGTGTGTGTGTGTGTGTGTGTCATTATTTGTGTCACTGATCTGTGTGTGTATTCCAGGTGTTTGGCACTGGAGGGACTGTAGCCGTGCAGTGTCGGTGGGGGGAGGGGTGTGTGTGTCTGGAGTGCCCCAGTGGCCAAGAGCCAATCAAGGTAGGACAGAAGATCTAACATAACTCACCTCTCATTACCCTGTCATCCTAACTCACCTCTCATTACCCTGTCATCCTAACTCACCTCTCATTACCCTGTCATCCTAACTCACCTCTCATTACCCTGTCATCCTATCTCACCTCTCATTACCCAGTCATCCTAACTCACCTCTCATTACCCTGTCATCCTAACTCACCTCTCATTACCCTGTCATCCTAACTCACCTCTCATTACCCAGTCATCCTAACTCACCTCTCATTACCCTGTCATCCTAACTCACCTCTCATTACCCAGTCATCCTAAATCACCTCTCATTACCCTGTCATCCTAACTCACCTCTCATTACCCTGTCATCCTAACTCACCTCTCATTACCCTGTCATCCTAACTCACCTCTCATTACCCTGTCATCCTAACTCACCTCTCATTACCCTGTCATCCTAACTCACCTCTCATTACCCTGTCATCCTAACTCACCTCTCATTACCCTGTCATCCTAACTCACCTCTCATTACCCTGTCATCCTAACTCAGCTCTCATTAAACCTGTCATCCTAACTCACCTCTCATTACCCTGTCATCCTAACTCACCTCTCATTACCCTGTCATCCTAACTCACCTCTCATTACCCTGTCATCCTAACTCACCTCTCATTACCCAGTCATCCTAACTCACCTCTCATTACCCTGTCATCCTAACTCACCTCTCATTACCCTGTCATCCTAACTCACCTCTCATTACCCTGTCATCCTAACTCACCTCTCATTACCCTGTCATCCTAAATGTATTTTTATAACTCACTTGTCACTATACAGGCCAAACCCCCCACCCTATCTTCCACTACATTACCACCGTGGATCCCTCTGTCAACAGAGGCCACCTCTCCACTTTCTCCTCCTTCTCACTGCATGGAAGTTGTGTTTCTCCCCACTGGGAACAGATGTCAATTCAACGTCTACTCCACGTTGGTTCAACGTAGTTTCATTGAAATGACGGTGAAACAACTTTGAAACAACTTTTCCCAGTGGGTCTGCTCTTATTTTAGATACGACCAATATGCAGATGTAGGATCTTAATTTGATCACTCTTTTGTTGCTGAGAATTTTCCTGCAGGGTAGGAAGAACAGATGAGCTTGGATTAACATAAATTCACTGAAAACCTACGTTAACACATGGTTATATTGACAGTATTCCACTTTACATGTGGCGTTCTTTTGTCCAATAGACTAACCACCGATGAAGCAACATCATGGACTATACGTTAAAATCCTGTTGCTGCAGGATTGTTTTGCCACGACAGCACTGGTCAAATTAAGATCCCACATCTGTACTATGTTTTTGTTAATTTGTTGATACATGCCTAATATATATATACAGTTGAAGTCGGAGGTTTACATAAACTTAGGTTGGAGTCATTAAAACTCCATTTTCAACCACTCCACAAATTTCTTGTTAACAAACTATAGTTTTGGCAAGTCGGTTAGGACATCTACTTTGTGCATGACACAAGTCATTTTTCCAACAATTGTTTTCAGACAGATTATTTCACTTATAATTTCACTGTATCACAATTCCAGTGGATCAGAAGTTTACATACACTAAGTTAACTGTGCCTTTAAACAGCTTGTAAAATTCCAGAAAATGATGTCATGGCTTTAGAAGCGTCTGATAGGCTAATTGACATAATTTTAGTCAATTGGAGGTCTACCTGTGGATGTATTTCAAGGCCTACCTTCAAACTCAGTGCCTCTTTGTTTGACATCATGAGAAAATCAAAAGAAATCAGCCAAGACCTCAGAGAAATAATTGTAGACCTCCACAAGTCTGGTTCATACTTGGGAGCAATTTCCAATCGTCTGAAGTTACCACGTTCATCTTTACAAACAATAGTATGCAAGTATAAACACCATGGGACCACGCAGCCGTCATACCACTCAGGAAGGAGATTAATGTACTTTGGTGCGAAAAGTGCAAATCGATCCCAGAACAACAGCAACGGACCTTGGGAAAATGCTGGAGGAAACAGGTACAAAAGTATCTATATCCACAGTAAAATGAGTCCTATATCGACATAACCTGAAAGGCCACTCAGCAAGGAGTAAAAACCGCCGTAAAAAAGCCAGACTACGGTTTGCAACCGCACATGGGGACAAAGATCTTACTTTTTGGAGAAATGTCCTCTGGTCTGATGAAACAAAAATAGAACTGTTTGGCCATAATGACCATCGTTATGTTTGGAAGAAAAAGGGGGACGCTTGCAAGCCGAAGAACACCATCCCAACCGTGAAGCACGGGGGTGGCAGCATCATGTTGTGGGGGTGCTTTGCTGCAGGAGGAACTGGGGCACTTCACAAAATAGATGGCATCATGAGGCAGGAAAATTATGTGGATGTCTTGAGATGTTGCTTCAATATATCAGTCAGGAAGTTAAAGCTTGGTCGTAAATGGGTCTTCCAAATGGACAATGACCCCAAGAATACTTCCAAAGTTGTTGCAAAATGGATTAAGGACAACAAAGTCAAGGTATTGGAGTGGCCATCACAAAGCCCTGACCTCAATCCTATAGAAAATGTGTGGGCAGAACTGAAAAAGTGTTTTGCGAGCAAGGAGGCCTACAAACCTGACTCAGTTACACCAGCTGTGTCAGGAGGAATGGGCCAAAATTCACCCAACTTATTGTGGGAAGCTTGTGGAAGGCTACCCTAAACGTTTGACCCAAGTTAAACAATTTAAAGACAATACTACCAAATACTAATTGAGTGTATGTAAACGTCTGACCCACTGGGAATGTGATGAAAGAAATAAAAGCTGAAATAAATAATTATCTCTACTATTATTCTGTTTCACATTCTTAAAATAATGTGGTGATCTTAACTAACAGGGATGTTTTGCTAGGATTAAATGTCAGGAATTTTGAAAAAATGAGTTTAAATTTATTTGACTAAGGTGTGAACTTCCAACATCAACTGTATATATAAAAAATAATCGGTTTCATATGAAAATGTGTACATATGAATCCGAAAAATAGGTAATGTATCTTAGTTTCTGTCCAAAACGGCAGTGTTAGTTATTTTGGAACACCTTATTGAACAGGCTTGCTGGCAGGTCGAGGGGCCAGGCGAGGCGATCCGATGCCAATCTTGTCCAGCTGGTACTTTTTCGGACAGCTATGACTCTGATCAATGCCGCCCACATTCCTCCTGTGGGGTCCTCAACAAAAAGGTTGTGACCTCTGGTACATCGCACTCTGATGCTGTCTGCGGAGACTGTCTGTATGGGTATGTATCCACATACAAGACAATCTCTACCCTCTCCCTTTGTAATCTCAATATTCACCAAACAAGTTCGACAAGTACCAACAAGTACCAACAAGCACCAACAAGCATGTGTTTTTCTTCATAAGCCACATTAGATACAGGCAAAACGGTTGAATGATTCTTCTGCTGTAAAACAATACTGCAACACAATAATCTCTCTCTCTCAGTGGCCCTGCTTAGTAAACAGGTGTATTACTGTAGTCATACATCTCCATATATAGACACCAGCCCAGCTACCTAACTGTAGCACTGAAGTATCAAATCAAATCGAATTGTTCACATGTGTTTAGCAGATGTTATTTGCGGGTGTATCGAAATGCTTGTATCCTGACCAGTCACTGTATAGCCCGGTTAGCATGTCTCTACCCTCCGACCAGGACCACCACTCTCTACAGAAATAGACTGTTGACCTTTAAATATGGTCAGTTGGAAAAGTTTTACTTACTAGGACTGTGATATGTGGTTGTCTCACCTAGCTACCTTAAGACGAATGCACCAATAGTAAGTTTGTCTGGATAAGAGCGTCTGCTAAATGACCATGATATGAATACACTACTATGATAACATGGTATTGTTCTGTTGTGATATTAATATGTGCCTGTGTTGGTGCCACCAGGTTCCACGCCACTGCTGGGAGGACAGCCTCCACCCTGGCCTGTGTGAGAGGTGAGTGTGGACAGAATCAATATCACGCCAACAAATAGTTGAATCTGTTATGTTTTCACTGGAGGAATAATGGTTTTAACAGGGCCGTATTCTCTCACTTTCTCTCTCCCCAGCCCCCCCTGCCCAGTCTACCCACGTGCGCGTGGTGCGTACGGTGGATAAGGGCTCGACGGGCAGTGGCGGCCTGCCGGTGAACGGTACAGCAGTACGGAGCCCGGAGGAGAAGAGTACAGAGTATGCAGTGTTCGCCCTGGTGCCAATCTTCTGTGTGATGGGACTCCTGGGGATCCTCATCTGTAATATCCTCAAGAAGAAAGGATACAACTGCACTGCTGAGAAGGAGGGAGGAGATGAGGAGAATGCTACACCACAGAAAGAGGGTGAGCGAGAGAGACACAGAGAGAGACACAGAGAGAGACACAGAGAGAGACACAGAGAGAGACACAGAGAGAGACACAGAGAGAGAGAGAGACAGAGACAGAGAGAGAGAGACAGAGACAGAGAGAGAGAGAGACAGAGAGAGAGAGACAGAGAGAGAGAGACAGAGAGAGAGAGACAGAGAGAGAGAGACAGAGAGAGAGAGACAGAGAGAGAGAGACAGAGAGAGAGAGACAGAGAGAGAGACACAGAGAGAGAGACACAGAGACAGAGACAGAGACACAGAGACAGAGACACAGAGACAGAGACAGAGACACAGAGAGAGAGACACAGAGACAGAGACAGAGACAGACACAGACACAGACACAGAGACACAGACACAGACACAGAGACACAGACACAGAGACACAGACACAGAGACACAGACACAGACACAGAGACACAGACACAGAGACACAGGTATCTGGGCTGTGCCTTTTAGATTTTCTCTTGAATAAGTGTTTTCAAGGGTCCTTACAACAATGAATGAACTGATATTTTGGATGACCAGAGGAGACACCAGGGCCCAGTTTTTCATAACCAGAGGAGATACCAGGGCCCAGTTTGTTATGACCAGAGGAGACACCAGGGCCCAGTTTTATATGACCAGAGGAGACACCAGGGCCCAGTTTTTCATGACCAGAGGAGACACCAGAGCACAGTTTTTCATGACCAGAGGAGACACCAGGGCCTAGTTTTTCATGACCAGAGGAGACACCAGGGCCTAGTTTTTCATGACCAGAGGAGACACCAGAGCCCAGTTTTTCATGACCAGAGGAGACACCAGAACCCAGTTTTTCATGACCAGAGGAGACACCAGGGCCCAGTTTTTCATGACCAGAGGAGACACCAGGGCCCAGTTTTTCATGACCAGAGGAGACACCAGGGCCCAGTTTTTCATGACCAGAAGAGACACCAGGGCCCAGTTTTTCATGACCAGAGGAGACACCAGGGCCCAGTTTTTCATGACCAGAGGAGACACCAGGGCCCAGTTTTTCATGACCAGAGGAGATACCAGGGCCCAGTTTTTCATGACCAGAGGAGACACCAGGGCCCAGTTTTTCATGACCAGAGGAGACACCAGGGCCCAGTTTTTCATGACCAGAGGAGACACCAGGGCCCAGTTTTTCATGACCAGAGGAGACACCAGGGCCCAGTTTTTCATAATTATCCGGATCCTTTAATCCTTTTATTTGGTATCCAGCCTTTTAATCGCTGTTGAGCCTGTTTTTTTTTTTAGAAAATAATCGGATAAGATAATTCTGATCCAGATACCACAATATCAAGATCAAAGAATCTGGATAGATTTTTAGTGCTTTGAACAGTACTACGCCTTGCCATCTACTGGTCGGGTTGTGGTACTACATCTACACATTTCTTTACCTTTATTTAACCAGGTAGGCTAGTTGAGAACAAGTTCTCATTTGCAACTGCGACCTGGCCAAGATAAAGCGTAGCAATTCGACACATACAACAACACAGAGTTGCACATGGAATAAACAAAACATACAGTCAATAATACAGTAGAACAAAAGAAAACAAAAAGTCTATGTACAGTGAGTGTAAATGAGGTGAGATAAGGGAGTTAAGGCAATAAATAGGCCATGGTGGTGAAGTAATTACAATATAGCAATTAAACACTGGAGTGGTAGATGTGCAGAAGATGAATGTGCAAGTAGAGATACTGGGGTGCAAAGGAACAAGATAAATAAATAAATACCAGTATGGGGATGAGGTAGGTAGATAGATGGGCTGTTTACAGATGGGTTATGTACAGGTGCAGTGATCTGTGAGCTGCTCTGACAGCTGGTGCTTAAAGCTAGTGAGGAGATATGAGTCTCCAGCTTCAGTGATTTTTGCAGTTCGTTCCAGTCATTGGCAGCAGAGAACTGTAAGGAAAGACGACCAAAGGAGGAATTGGCTTTGGGGGTGACCAGTGAGATATACCTCCTGGAGCGCGTGCTACGAGTGGGTGCTGCTATGGTGACCAGTGAGCTGAGATAAGGCGGGGCTTTACCTAGCAAAGACTTGTAGATAACCTGTAGCCAGTGGGTTTGGCGACGAGTATGAAGCGAGGGCCAACCAACGAGAGCGTACAGGTCGCAATGGTGGGTAGTGTATGGGGCTTTGGTGACAAAATGGATTGCACTGTGATAGACTGCATCCAGTTTGTGAGTAGAGTGCTGGAGGCTATTTTATAGATGACATCACCGAAGTCGAGGATCAGTAGGATGGTCAGTTTTACAAGAGTATGTTTGGCAGCATGAGTGAAGGATGCTTTGTTGTGAAATAGGAAGCCAATTCTAGATTTAATTTTGGATTGTAGATGTTTGATGTGGGTCTGGAAGGAGAGTTTACAGTCTAACCAGACACCTAGGTATTTGTAGTTGTCCACATATTCTAAGTCAGAGCCGTCCAGAGTAGTGATGTTGGACTGGCGGGTAGGTGCAGACAGCGATCGGTTGAAGAGCATGCATTTAGTTTTACTAGCATTTAAGAGCAATTGGAGGCAACGGAAGGAGAGTTGTATGGCATTGAAGGTTAGGTAACACAGTGTCCAAAGAGGGGTCAGAAGTATACAGAATGGTGTCATCTGCGTAGAGGTGGATCGGAGAATCACCAGCAGCAAGAGCAACATCATTGATGTATACAGAGAAGAGATTCGGCCCGAGGATTGAACCCTGTGGCCCCATAGAGACTGCCAGAGGTCCGGACAACAGGCCCTCCAATTTGACACACTGAACTCTTATCAGAGAAGTAGTTGGTAAACCAGGCGAGGCAATCATTTGAGAAACCAAGGCTGTCGAGTCTGCCGATGAGGATGTGGTGATTGACAGAGTCAAAAGCCTTGGCCAGGTCGATGAAGACGGCTGCACAGTAATGGCTCTTATCGATGGCGGTTAAGATATCGTTTAGGACCTTGAGCGTGGCTGAGGTGCACCCATGACCAGCTCTGAAACCAGATTGCATAGTGGAGAAGGTACGGTGGGATCCTTTAATGACATACAATCCTGATTTAAGGTTAGATTGGATTACCAAATCCTTATCCCTATTCCAGAGGATCAGAATCACATTTTTCAGATTAGAAAAATCCCAATTCTAACATTTAACCCTATCCTATTGTCAAAATTAGATCATATCACTTTACAAAAACTGGGTCTCGACAGTAACCCTGACTCCTCAGACTCTATTTCAAACCTGGCATCTATTTTCAAAGCCTTCCCCCAATATGGGTAACCTAGTTTTAGCTCTTCAATGGTTGTTTAGAAAGGCACACATCTTTATACGTAAGGGGACACTCATGGGCATCACATGTCCTGTTGCTCACACACTGGGAAGCAGAACACAAGGAGGGCCCTGAATGAACATACGATTATGTCTCTAAGGGCAGAGGGAAATGAAGGTCCTCTGGTACAGACGGTAGCTGTGTCACGACTACACCTCTCACAATCCCAGGGCACAAACACATCTCTTCTTTCAGCCCTTTTCATAGACAGTAGT